>NC_138047.1:59245633-59691020 GCF_964194185.1 Rhinolophus hipposideros
ATCTGCAAAGCACCAAGTTTTCTAGGTGAGCTTAATATTAGATTTAAAATCTAAAAGAAAAATTTCGATAAGTACATACCAGTATTTTTTTAAAAATGTGTTTACCTTTATTTCCACATCTTATGCATATAAGCCCTGAGAAATCGAAAGGAAAGATACTATTATCCTTAATTTTCTGATCGAGAAATCTGAAACCACAACTGAGTCCTCATGAAGACATGCTGCATTTCAAGCACAGCTCTCTTGACCTCCTGTTGCAAGTGCATTCCAACAGGTAAGGGCTTAAACATCTGAGGGATGGTCTGCACTTTAAAAGCTGAGCAGGAATAATATTCCTCTACCACCTCCGGAAATTGCTGAGTATCCTGCTCTCTTGAGAACTTCTCCAGAGTGCTTGGCAGGAGTGCTCCTCCCCTAAGTGCAGAGTGGAGGCAACGCGTGGCACTACTCACACCTCGGCTGTGCTTGTTCCTGCACCATCCACCCACCTGGGTGGTCTTTAGAGGAAGCCCTCAGGAGTACTGAGGAGGACCAGAACTGCATGCCACCCACACCACTCCTAGGGTCATAACCCAGCCAGCTACAGAGTATTAGCTATCCTAAAATAATAATAACAAATTAATGGAATTGACTCAAGGGAAATCAAATTCCACTTATAGGCCTAGTAGCAGAAACAGCTGTTAAAATTCATTAAATTGGAAGTTCCTCTAGTAGCTTCTTGAGGATGTTTTTCAAAGTCTTTGGGCCACAGCTATATTAAAAAAAAAAAAAAAGCTAGTTAAACATTATTCATCAGAAAGTATTTTGCAGGGAGAATATGGAGTGAATTTTGAAATCTTCACAGGATGTAAGATTATGGCTGGACTGTTTGCAAAGTTTATATTTCAGTGGGCTTGACAGATGGGCTCCTTGTAGTTTTAAAATTTAAGAAGGGGAGATCAATGGCTGCATTCAAAACCCCAAAGGTTTTACTGTGATTTGCCTTATCACAAAAAAAACCCTCCTATAAGATGTTTATAGATTTTCACGAGTCTGGCTACAAATTCTATAATAAAATTCTTAGCTAACGACAAGAGCAACCCCAAAACTATATTGTTTAAAACTTTCTGTTTTTAAAAAGAATCGTTTGTCTACCTTTTTTCTTTCCAAGGATATTCCCACCCATTAAAAAGACTTTGGTTGTTATATAAATGAAACATTTCAGGAAGAATACTTATCATGTTAATAATAATGTATCTGGTAAGAAAATAAATGAGTTTAGATGCTCTCTCTTGCTTCAAAATCTGCATTCTAAGATGAAAAGGGAGAAAAGGGAGGAGGAAGAGAAGGGGGAGGAGGAGAAAGGAGGAGGAAGAGGAGGAGAAAAGAAGGAGGAGGAGGAGGAGATTGAATCAGCTGATCTCTGAAAACTTCCGCTTTTGAGTTCAAGAAAACTAGAATTCCAAGAGTTCTACTCACACCAGTGAGGAGCAGCTAGCAATAAACACAGAGTTAATGCATTCATCAGTCATTCAGCCAGAATCTGAGGATTGTTGACATTGCAAAACCTGTGTTCATAAATATATCAGTTAGGGTGCTTGGTTATAAATAAGAGATTCAACTCTGTCTAACTACAGGGAAAAGAGAAATCATTCTGTGACCAAGGTGAGCTCACAGACCCAAGGGGAAACCTGCAGATGCCTGAAAAGGACAAGAACCAAGGCCATTTGGGAATCTAAGTAGCAGATCTTCAGGACCCTGCACAGGACCGATTGGCTCCAACCATTTTTCTTCTGCGCTCCAGCCACTATGTTCAAGAGTCAAAGCATGGGGAAGAGAGTCCATTGCTCACGTGATGGATTGATATTCACTATTCATTCTGACCTATTCCAGGGTCTCTTCACTCATTGTAAAGGCTAGAAAGCTAAAACAAAAACAAAAACAATATTCCCCAGTCTTCCTTGCAGCCAGTGTTCCAAAAGATATTTACTCCTCAGCTAGTCACATGTACTTGTGTGAGACTAGAAAGGCAGAAGTGAGGTGGATACTACACATGTGCTGTTTCTGCAATTTCTGCTCCAGAGCAAGGATGTCAATGTGTTTGATTTTCCTGCAAGAGCTCCAGCTGAGGTCTCAATATCTGGCCACTAGCTTAATAGGTGTAGAAAGGCACGGCATGGATCATCCATTTTGTTGGTGCAATCCCGAAAGACATGTCACAGCTCTGGAGCTAACAATTCTGACAGTGGTTTCTAATTTCCAGGTCACAGCTAAGGTGGCATATTCCTGATGCCAATGGTTGCAGTGGTCACCAGAAGTTGGCACTATGGCTTCCCAATTCCTCAGCTTCCTCACAGTCGTCATTCTCTTTGCACACCAGTCTTGTACTGTCAGTAATTCTTGGAGGCCTTGTTCTCTATAATAAATCCCTTTCTGCTTGAATATCCAGAGAGTTCCATTAGTCCAATAGGCCATCATGGTTCATACACCCATCTCACAACTAGTGGAAGGTAGGACATAATGATTGGCACACCCACCAAGACTACACATGCAATGCAAAAGGGATAATTCTCCCAAAAGAAAGTAAGTTGCCTGTCAAAAAAAAAAAAAAAGTGGGGAGGGGGTGATGGATTGTGGGTAGCAGAAAATAACAAACATCCATTCTGCAAATGGATACAAAGTTTCTTAAGTCAACATTGTTTCAAGAGTGTATTGCAGGCCCAAAGCAAAGTTGTCACAGCACGTTTACAAAAGCTTAGCTATCCCAAGGGAAGAAGTCGGAGAATGCTACATAAAATGACATCTGATCTAGGTCTTAAGGCTCAAGTAGATGTGAAGGCTTTCTAAGTAGTAGGAAATTAATAACTTAATTTGGTGTGTGTGTGTGTGTGTGTGTGTGTTATCTAAACAAAGATGAGGGTTCAATTAATTAGTAAAGGGGAAAATTTTCATTTTGAGCTTTTCTCAAATAGGTATAAATTTCATAATTAGAAGGAAACCACAAAAGGCAATACAAACAATTGAGACACTATAGACCCAGGTTAGCTAGCAGAAGATTCCAAGAGCCCAGCCTCTATACCTCTAGGCCCTACCCAGAGGACACATAAGTAGGCATCTTCCTGTCTCTGCCCATATAATTGCCCTATGCCTCCTGACCTCCTTAGATAGAAACTGAATTTAATTCCTGAACACATACCAAGTGCTAAGTTTCATTATCCCTGGACTCCCACACTACCTGATTTTTTTTTTTTTTCTTTATAGCTTCCCAACATTATTCCCTAGGATGAGTAAGCCTCCCCCTCATGGTCTTGGTTAGTAGCTCAGGACTGACCTCTAGGAATATCAGATTTGGGTCTCTGGATACTCCCTGCTTCCCCCAAGGGAAACTAGACCCCTATTACTTCTTTCTCAACTCCAGCTAGGCTGTAGTTTTATTTCTCTCCTGATCTGTGATTTCTATTTTTCTCACTCAGCCGTTTCACACATTGAGTTCAACTGTTACCTGTACTAGAAATGCTGCTGAGACAATACTGTCACAATGATGCTTTGGCCCAAACTCACCCAGTGTGTTTTATGTGCTACCTGGTAGCCTCAATAGCAGGAAGGGAAGGAAAAACTAATATTAAGTGAATTTTCATTATGTGTCAGGGATACTTCTAAGACCTTTCCCATGTGCTATTCATTTAATATAATTTATACAAGGGTTTGCATCCACGAGCCAATCGTCCTTCGGTCTGTGTCAGCACTTCCCAGGGATAACTACAGTAGAATTCAGTTTAATTAAATACCTTCCTCTCAGCAGTGCCCTTTCTCCCTCTCATACTGACCTTTAGTCCAGGAGACCCTCAAGTCCATCTTAACTGGCTCTTGCTTTCACCATTGCCATCCTCAGAATCTACTCCAGTCTTGTATCTCTATTTCCCTACCCTGTCCTGACTCCAATCTTTCTACAGTGAAGCTCTCATCCCACCTTCAAATTTAAGCCAGTTCTATATGAAATGCAACTATCTATGCCCTCAGACGCTGATACTGATTTCACACAGAGAGCGAAACTGTGATAAGAATCAAATTTCTAGTGTTCCTACCATTTTTCTAACAGTGTGTCCACCTGTTTTGACTTAGTGGCTTATGTTAAGTGAATGTGATTCTCCCAACAGAATAAAAATAAGTAGATGTTACTTATCACACAATTTCTCAAAGCTTTTTCTTCTCTTCCTGACCTTCCACATTTTTCTTTCCAAGTATCAAGAGGACTACTAAGAGATATGGTTTTAAAATATGATAGAGTTTCCTCAAAAGACTAGGGAATACAGATAAAGTCATAGATCTAAAAATGAATGAACAGTAATATAAGCAGCCCTGAGGAGACTTCTGTGAGCTGCGAAAAAAGAGCAAAGTCCCGATCCTAAGCGTGCACATGCACATAAACATACAACTCACCATTACTCTTCTGTCACAGCATTTAAAAATCTAATGTGTTGCATTGCCTCCATTTTCTTTTTCACACACTGAATTCCCAAGCATACAAGCTGTAAAAACTTAATCTACTTTTGCCACAGGTTCCTGGTATTCAGTGTTGGATGAGACTCTGCTTTCAAAACAATTATGGCTCTGGCTGGAAAAAAAAAAAAGGTGCTAAGTTCCAAAGAGAACTGTGAGAAGCTGGGTCCAAACACCTCTCCAAGGCTTGCAGTGGTCAGGACAAGGCATTTCTACTCCCCCTCCTCTCACCCCTCAACAACAGAAGAGGAGAAAGGGGAGCCAGAAAGACTTTATCATTTAAAGAAATACAATATGTTATGAAAGGAAAGCATTTCCTCCCTTCAGCTCCCCCTACTGGGAAGAGAGGACTTTTCCTCCCTGAATCCAAATGAGGGCAGCCTGACAGGAATTCCAAGAATCCTGTATGTCAGAATGTGGTAAGGATTAAGATATTTTAGCTTTTCTGTGTCTTATATGTTAGACTATGGAGTAATAAAACACGTACATGCTTCATAAACATTTCTCTGAAACTGGTTTTAAGAAGAGGCCTCATGACTGATTCGAGTCATGACAACTAAGTGGAACAAATGGGTCAATTTTCATTGTGGAAATTTTGAAAGAACACACATTTATGTACACATACTTTGTTACAGTCGCTCCAAAGAATTGTTCTCTCTCATTTATAGTCTCAGTGACATAGATTGTTGTGTAACTGAAGCAGCTGTAACATTCCCACAAATCATCCAAGGGTTGGTTTTCATGATTCACAGTTGCCCTCCTGTTTTCATTTGTTGACCATAGGCAGTGATATGTTGAGAAATGTTTAACTGAGTATCCTGGGTGGGGGCAGTGGTGGGTGGGGTGGGGGAAGGGTGAGAGCACATCTGATTTGTATAGGTGTAATCACACATGATTAGCCACCATGGCAAATTTCAAGCTACCAAAGTGACACCATTAAATGTGGACTCGAGGCAGAGAGGAGCAGGGTCCGCTCTCAGGAGCCAGTGGAGCTGTCTGAAGCACATCACTGAACTAGTCAGTGTGACAGTAACGTCCACTCAACCTGCACCACTGGTTCACTTAAAATGTTGTTGTACTGTTACTGTTTATTTTATGTTAAATATCCTTCTTCAAACAATTCCAAATAGTATAGAAAGTATAAATGTAGTGCTCAAATACACGCAAGAATGAAAATGAAAAGAAAACACAGATGCACCTTGATTGACAATGGAGTTACATCCCAACAAACCCATTGTAAGTTGAAAATACTGTCAGTCGAAAAAGCATTTAATGCACCTCGCCTACTGAACGTAATAGCTTAGCCTAGCCTACCTTAAATGTGCTCAGAACACAATATCCAAAAACCACTGACAACACAGTACATTGTAGAGTGTCAGCTGTGACCCCTGTGATTGCGTGGTGACTGGGAGCTCACCGCCACTGTCTGACATCATGAGGGACAATCCTACTGCATATCACTAGCCCTGGAAAGATCAAAATTCAAAGTACAGTTCTACTGAACATGTTTCACTTTCATATCACCGTAAAGTCAAAAAATTATAAGTTGATGTAGATGCTTGATCAATGTACTGTACACCTGAAGCTGAACAATAATGAATGCCAACTATAATTTTATATATATAATGTGATGGTTCAGTGTGAGGTCGGAGGGATAGTGGATGGGGGGAGGGGAGTTCACAGTGTAAGGGATATAAATGATGAACGTCTAAGTATTACCTTGTCTTGTGCACCTGAAACTAATAATAATAAAAATAAAATAATAATAATAATAATGCTTGCAAACATATTACTAATAGAAGTCAAGGATCTTTTAATTTTCTGGGTTAGATCACAGTGTATTAGATACATTTCATAATACGGATGAGGTAAAATCAATTGGTACAAATAATGTTTTGACATAATGACTAATCTTATGAGGAATTTATAAAAAATCAATTATACTGTAATTTAGAGCCACCAGAATCTGACAAACATAGAAGTAATCAATTATAGATGTATTCTTAAATGAGTTCTGGAAAATAAAATACTACTTAAATTAGTATAAATGCTGATGAAGAAAATAAATAAAATAATTAAATAGTAAAAATAAAAATTGTAAGTTGGGGACCATCTGTATAGAACATGAAAGATAACAGCTTCTTTCAGAAAAGCCTTCGTAGGTAAAGAAGCTGATTGTGCATAGCATTGTAGATACCAATCTCATTTTTAAGAAGACAAGATGATAGTCCCACTGGTTTGAGATTCTTGCCATAATGGCACCAACCATCGGTAGCATATCTTAAAGCGTAGGCCTTTTGGGTTGATTTGATAATGTGGCTCATGAAGTACCTTGGCACTGGGGCACCTGCATAACTTGCTTTTCCTTTGTACTAAAAGTTAGCTCATCAGCTACACTCAGAGGCACAGTTCTTTATTCTCTGCAAAGGAGAAAAGGCCTGTGTCGTAAAGCTAGTAGAGTTCATTTTCTAAAGAAGAGGTTGTGTCCCCCAAGCTGATGGAAGGGTATACTCGCAACCAGCCATGAATGGCCAGGGATCCTTTACAGCTAGTAGTTTCCAAAACAAGATTTATACCAGGGCCTCTGGAGTTATACTCTGTGCACGTTCAGGTTCTCAGCTGTAGCCCAAGTGGAGATGAAACTGACCACGGTCCATTTAAAGTACTCTCTCAGAGAATAAAATAAAAAGATTATGACTAGCGCTGCTCTTTCTTAGAGGAAAACACTAAAAAGTCATACCATTTTCAATAAAAAACAAAAACAAAAAAAGCTTTAAAAGCATGACCTCAATATCATATCTGCATTAACAATTCAAGAAGAACAATTTTGCAATCATCTATGAGTAGAAAAGTCTATTACTGGCCCGATTCAATTACATGTTGAATTGAGGCTAAAATTTTTTTTTGAAAAAAGCATAGCAAGGAGTTTCTGAATTTTCACACAGAACTTTTATAGAAGACTCACTTTGATTTTGATATGTTACATTTTCACATTCCAATTATACCCTTGCAAAGTTCAGTGAGCAGCATGGTTTCAACCCAATTAAATGGCAGCTTGAAGACCTTTTTTCACCCCCGGTCTGTACTTGCTCAACTCCAATCATCTCATTCTGTAATAACTAGAAGCTTAGTATGGAGCTAAAGCTTAGAGGTCTTACAAGAAGCTGTTATAATGACTTCATTTAAAACCCATTCTAGGCATAGATAATGTAATATTGTCCCTCATCACCAAAGGGATAGGTCAGAGTTACAGTACCATATTTAGTCATATTTTGTCACTTGTCATAAGCCATTCTCCCTAGAAAAACAGATAGAGAGAGAAAGAGTAAGGGAGAAAGAGAGAGAGACAGATACAGAGAGAGAGAGAGGAGAGAAATAAAGAGGGTTAATATACGATAAATTGACTCAGGGGAAACTACTCCTACTTAAAGAATTTCTTCAGTCATGCAGAGGTGGAAGCAATCCCCAAAATGTGTCAGCAAATTGTCAATTCAATACTCACTGATTGATGATAAACAAACCTGAACCAAAAAGGCTAACCTCTTTGAAATGCCAGCAGGCAGAATGTGACTTCAAAGTTTAAAGCCCTGGAGGAAGGTCCAAGATGGCAGAATAGGTAAATACTATGCCTGACACCTCCCAGGATCACATTAAAATTACAACTGAATTATAGAACAATCAACCTCAAGAATCATATGAAGACTACGTGAACAGAACTCCTATAAGTACGGATCTAAAGAAGAGGCTACATTGAGACTGGTAGAAGGGGCAGAGACATGAAATGGGCTGAGCCCAAACCCACAGGTAGTGATTGAGCACCAGGAGGAACACCTCAGTGGCAGAGGTCCCCCCTGAAGAATGAGAGGTCCCAGCCCCATACTGGATCCCCAGTTAAGGAGTCTTGTGCCAGGAAGAGGAGTTCCCACAATATTTGGCAGTGAAAATCAGTAAGGATTCAGTCCATCCCTCCCACTGAGACTGAAGGCAGCTGGAAACCCAGACTTCCTCTTAAAGATCCGACTGAGACTCATTTACTAGCAGGTACTCAACCTGAGCTCTGGTGGAAGGTCAGTGATTTGAGAGATGCCAGAGACATACAGGGGGAGACTGAGTTATGGGGTTTCAGGGCAAGGACTAGAGGCACAGCTGTCATTATTCCTGTGTGCAGCCTGCCTCATGTGTAACTTACAGGAAGGTGCCATCTTTCCTATGCTGAGCCTATTCTCACAGGGCCAAATCTGAGATTGCATCGGTCTGGTAAAATCCATGAGTGTGGCACTACCTTTGGAATCACCCCACCCAGTTAGTGCAGCATTACCAGGGGCACCCTCAGCTCCTGGGTGTCCAGCCCCACCGTGGAATCTGCAGGAAGTTTATACAGCAGCTGTTGGCCCATAGAGGCCTGGGAAACTTTTGGTGTCAGGTGGTCAGCCCTACCTTGTGCTGCAGCCCTTCTTGGGCAAACCTCAGGGATCTGTGGGCTTGAGGCAAGTGGTGGGTAACCAGTGTTCTCTGGACATTTTGCAGAGTGGCCACAGGCTCTGCACTGGTACAAGAGCTGAATCTGCATTAATTCTGTAAAAGCCACTGGCTACCCCTGTGTCTCCATGAGACCCTACTTCTCCCAGCTATCACTACATTGATGGGGGCACTCTAAGCTCCTGGGCATCTAGCCCCACCCCACAAACTGCTAGAAGCTTGTACAGCAGTGGGCAAATTGCGGCAGTCAGGGAAGCTTTCAGTGGCAACTGGTCAGCCTCAGCTTGCTCTGCAGCCTTTCTAGGGTGGCTCCCGAGGTTCTGTGGGCCCAAGGTGAAAACCAGCTAGCCACAGTGTTCTCGAGTTTTGCATAGTGTAAGACTCAGGCTCAGAACTAGTGTAAGAACTGAATCTGCATTAACTTTGTGAAAACCACCAGACACACCCCATGAATCTCTGGAACCCCACCCCACCCAACTCAGGTGGCATCACTGGAGACACTGTCAACACCAGGTCAACGAACCCAGCCAGTAAATCTAAGAAGACTCTTTCAGCCACTGAGCCTTATGGGCAGCTGACAGGTGGAAACAGGCCTAAGGGGGCCTTGGGCCTTTTGCTAAGCTGCCCCAAGCCTGATATTAGTGGCAACCAACCTCGTTCATAGCAAGGCCACCCCCACATGTCTCCAGGTCAAACACAGGCAGCAACCAATAGTGTACAGCTTTGTAGCTCCTAACAGGTCACTCTGGGTCAGTCATAGGCAAGTCTGAAATTGGCCGACACAGGAGCCCCTCCCAAAAGGCACAAGAAGCAACACACCCAGAGGCCAGCCTCAGATCACAACAGAGCACTACCTAATTAGCACCATAAGTGACACACCCAAAGGATAGTATCAATAGATACAAGAGCCCACTTGAGTGAATCCCCATCTGAGGGGTCAGCCCCCACATAGCAGCTTATATGCTGTAGGCATAGCCAATCCTCACAGCCAGTCAGTATGAGACAATCCTACCAACTGAAGCTCCAAAAGTAATTACGGCTCAACTACAATAAGAGAAAACACACAACACATTCCTGGAACAAACACAGGTTATCAGAGAGACTGTGCCACTGGACCACACAGGACACCTACTACATAAGGCCACCTAACAAAGACTGAGAGATATAGTAGATATATCTAGTACATAGAAGCAAACAGAGAGGCAGCCAGAATGAGGGAACAAAGAAACATGTCCCAAATAAAAGAATAAGAGAAAACTCCAGAAAAAGAACTAACTGAAATGGAGGCAACTAACATACCAGAGACAGAGTTTAAAACACTGGTTATAAGAATGCTTAAAAAACTTAGTGAGAACTTCAACAAAGAGATAGCAAGCATAAAGAAGGACACGGAAACCATAAAAAGGAACCAATCAGAAATAAAGAATGCAATAACTGAAATGAAGAATACACTAGAAGGATCCAACAGTAGACTAGATGAAGCAGAGGATTGAATCAGCAATTTAGAAGAGAAGGTAGCAAAAAACACCTAATCAGAACAGTAAAAAGAAAAAAAAGAATTAAAAAACAAAGATAGCTTAAGAGACCTTTGGGACAGCATCAAGTGTAATAACATTCACATCATAGGAGTACCAGAAGGAGAAGAGAGGGAGGAAGGGATCAAGAATCTAAATGACAGAAAACTTCCCTAACCTGGCAAGTGAAATAGACATACAAGCCCAGGAAGTACAGAGAGTCCCAAACAAGATAAACCCAAATGGGCCTATACCAAGACACATTATAATTAAAATGGCAAAGGTTAAAGTCAAAGAGAGAATCCTAAAAGCAGCAAGACAACTAGTTATTTACAAGTGAGCTCCTATAAGACTGTCAGCTGATTTCTCAACAGAAACTTTACAGGCCAGAAGGGAGTAGCAGGAAATATTTAACATGATGAAAAGCAAGGACCTACTGCCAAGACTACTGGACACAGTAAAGCTATCATTTAAAACTGAAGGAGAGATAAAGAGCTTCCCAGACAAGAAAAAGCTAAAGGAATACATTACTACCAAGGCAGTATTACAAGAAATGTTAAAGGGACTACTTTAAGAAGAAGAAGGGGGAAAACAAACAAATGAACAAAAGAAGATCAACAGCATAAATAATAAAATAGCAATAACTAGGGACCTATCAATAATCAGTTTAAATGTACAAGGATTGAACACTCCAATCAAAAGATATAGGATAGCAGAATGGGTAAGAAATTAAGACCCATATATACGCTGTCTACAAGAGAAACACCTCACATCAAAAGACACAGAATGAAAGTTAAGAGATGGAAAAAAATATTTCACATAAATGGAAATGAAAAAAAGCTGGGTTAGCAATACTTATATCAGACAAAATAGACTTTAAAACAAAGACTATTATAAGAGACAAAGAGGGACATTACATAATGATAAAAGGATCAATCCAACAAGAGGACACAACACTAGTAAACATCTATGCACCCAACATAGGAGCACCTAAATACAGAAAACAAATATTGACTGACATAAAGGGAGAGATTGACAGTAACACAATCATAGTAGGGGACTTTAACACTCCATTGACACCAATGGACAGATATTTCAGAGAGAAAATCAACAAGGAAACAATGACCTTAAATGATACACTAAACCAGAAGGATTTAATTGGTATTTATAGAGTATGTCACCCCAAAGCAGCAGATATACATTGTCTTCAAGGGCACACGGAACAATTTCCAAGATAGACCACATGTTAGGCCACAAAACAAGTCTCTTTAAATGTAAGAAGGTTGAAATTATACCAAGTGTCTTCTCTAACCACAATAGTATAAAACTAGAAATCAATTACACACACACACACACACACACACAAAACACATGCATAAACACATGAAGGCTAAATAACATTCTATTAAACAATAAATGGGTTAACAATGAGATCAAGAAACAATCAAAAGATACCTTGAGACAAACAAAAATGAAAACACAGTGACCCCAAATCTATGGGACACAGTGAAAGCACTCCTAAGAGGGAAATTCATTGCAATGCTGCCCTACTTCAAAAAACAAGAAAAATCTCAAACAAGCAATCTAACTTAACACCAAAGGGAACTGGGAAGAAAAACAGTAAACAAAGCCCAAAGTGAGTAGAGGAAGAAAATAATAAAAATCAGAGTAGAAATAAACAAAATAGAGGCTGAAAAATGATTTTTAAAAAGATTGATGAAACCAAGCACGGTTCTTTGAAAAGATTTTTAAAAAATTGATAAGCCCTTAACCAGACTCATCAAGAAAAATAGAGAAAGAACCCAAATAAATAAAATCAGAACTGAAAGAGAAGTGGCAACAGATACCACAGAAATACCGAGAGAAAAAAAAAAATTAGAAAATACTGCAAGCAATTATACTACACAATTGGACAACTGGAAGAAATGGATAAATTCCTAGAAGTGTACAATCTTCCAAGGCTGAATCCAGAAGAAACAGAAAATCTGAACCAACCAGTTACATCTAATGAAATCTAATCAGTAATCAACAAGCTCTCAACAAACAAAAGTCCTGCACCTGATGTCTTCACAGGCAAATTCTACCAAACATTCAAAAAAGAATTAACAACAATTCTTCTCAAACTATTCCAACAAATTCAAGAGGAGGGGAGTCTCTCATTCTTATTCTATGAGGCCACTATATTATCCTGATTCCAAAACCAGACGAAGACATTACAAAAAAAGAAAATTGTAGGTGAATATCCCTGATAAACATAGATGCAAAAATCCTCAACAAAATATTAGCAAACCGAATTCAGCAATACATTAAAAAGATCATACACCATGATTAAGTGGGTTTTATTCCTGGTATGCAAGGTTGGTTCAACATCCGCAAATCAATTAACATGATACACCACATAAACAAAATGAAAAATATAAATCATATGCTCATATCAATAATTGCAGAAAAAGCGTTTGACAAAATCCAGCATCTGTTTATGATAAAAATAAAAAAAACTCTCAGTAAAATGGAATAGAGGGAACATACCTCAACATAATGAAGGCCATATATGACAAACCCACAGCTAACATCCTACTCAATGGGAAACAATAGGAACAAGACAAAGATGTACACTTTCATCACTTTTGTTCAATATAGTGTTGGAAGTCCTAGCCACAGGAATCAGACAAGAAAAAAGAAATAAAAGGTATCAAATTGGAAAGGAAGAAGTAAAAACATTATTATTTGCAGATGACATGATACTATATAGAGAGAACCCAAATGATTCCATGAAAAAACTATTCAAATGGATAAATGAATTTAGTAAAATAGCAGGATACAAAATTAATATTCAGAAATCAGTTGCATTTTTATACACCAATGATGATCTATCAGAAAGAGAAATTAAGAAAGCAATCCCATTTACAATTGCATCAAACAATACAATAAGTAGGAATAAATTTAACCAAGGAAGTAAAAGACCTATACTCAGAAAAGTATAAGACATTGAAGAAAGATTTGTGATATTAATCCCTTATCAGATATATCATTGGCAAATATCTTTTCCCATTCAGTAGGATCCCTTTTTGTTTTATTGATGGTTTCCTTTGCTGTGAAAAAACTTTTTAGTTTGATGTAATCCCACATGTTTATTTTTTCTCTTACTTCCCTCGCGCGAGGGGATATATCAGTGAAAATCTTACTCCGGGTACTGTTGGTGGGATTGCAGATTAGTGCAGCCACTATGGAAAACAGTATGGAGGTATCTCAGGAATCTGAAGATAGAACTACCCTATGATCCAGTAATTCCACTCCTAGGCATCTACCCGGAGAAATCCAAAACTCCAATTCAAAAATCTGTATGCACTCCTATGTTTATTGCAGCACTTTACACAATAGCCAAGATATGGAAACAACCGCAATGCCCATCGGTCAATGACTGGATTAAGAAGCTGTGGTACATTTATACAATGGAGTACTACGCAACCATAAAGAAAAAAGAAATCTTATCATTTGCAACAACATGGATGGATCTAGAGAACATTATGTTAAGTGAAATAAGTCAGAAAGAGAAAGACAAGTACTATATGACCTAACTTATATGCGGAATCTAAAGAAAAGAATATGTGTATGAACTAATCAGAAACAGTTTTGGGGACACAAAGAAAAAACCGAGAGTTGTTAGATGGGCGGGGGTGAGGGGGTTGGGGATGGGGGGAAGGGGGAAGGGATTGGGGGGCGGCTGGTGACCACAGGATGGCCTCAGGGTTTTTTGAGAATTACTTTGGGGAACTTATTCAATAGTGTTTGGGGATTTTGTTGGGTGTCCGAGGGACATGTGTCCTGTTTGGGAGACCACCTCAGGGATGCTGTGGATGCCTGGTCATGGCATTGTACACCAGAGACTGGACATTAATGAATGCCAACTATAATTTTATGTGTATAATGTGATGGCTCGGTGTGAGGTCGGGGTGGTGGTGGATGGGGGGAGGGGGGTTCACGGTGTGAGGGATGTAAAAATAAAATAAAATAAAATAAAATAAAAAAAATTAGTACAAAAAAAAAAAGAAAGAAATTAAAGAAGATACAAATAAATAGATGCATATACCATACTCATGGATAGGAAAACTTAATATCATTAAAATGTCTATATTACCCAAAGAAATCTATAGATTCAATGCAATCCTTATCAAAATACCAATGGGATTTTTCACAGAACTAGAACAAATAATACTAAAATGTATGTGGAATCATAGAAGACTCCAAACAGCCATGACAATCTTGAGATAGAAGAACAAAGCTGGAGGCATCATGCTACCTGATGTCTAATTATACTACAAGGTTATAGTAATCAAAACAGCATGGTATTGGCATAAAAACAGACACATAGATCAATGGAACAGAATAGAGAGCCAAGAAATAAATCCATGCTGATATGCTCATTTAATCTATGACAAAGGAAGCAAGAATTTACATTGGGATAAAAAAAGTCTATTCAATAAATGGAGCTGGGGAAACTGGACAGATGCATGCAAAATCATTGAAATTGGACCACCTTCTTAGGCCATATACAAGAATAAACTCAAAATGGATTAAAGACTTAAATTTAAGACCTAAAACTATAAAACTTCTAGAAGAAAACATAGGCAGTAAATGCTCAGACATTACCCTTAGTATTGATAATATTTTTACTGATATTCCTCCACAGGCAAAGGAAACAAAAGAAAAAATAAACAAATGGAACTACAACAAACTAAAGAGTTCTTGCACAGCAAAGGAAACCATCAACAAAACGAAAAGTCATCTTACTGAATGGGAGAAGATATTCATTAATGATACATCCGATAAGGGGTTAATATCATATATATATATATATATATATATACACACACACACAGACATATATATACATACACATGTATATATATATATGTGTGTGTATATATATATATATATAAAACAACTCATACACCAAATGTGTGTGTGTGTGTGTATATATATATATATATATACATATATATACATATATATATATATACATATATATACATATATATATATATATATATATATATATATATATATATATAGCAACTCATACACCAAAAAAACAAACAATCCAATTAAGAAATGGACAGAGGACCTAACAGACATTTCTCCAAAGAGGACATACAAATGACAAATAGAAATATGAAAAAATGCTCAACATAACCGATCATCAGAGAAATGCAAATTAAAACCACAGTGAGAGTTCACCTTATACCTGTCAGGATGGCCATCATCAATACATCACCAAAAACAAGTTTTGGCGAGAATGTGGAGAAAAGGGAACCCTTGTGTACTGTTGGTGGAGTTATAAATTGGTGTATCCAGTATGGAAAACAGTATGGAGATTCCTCAAAAAGTTAAAAATAGAACTACCTTATTACCAACAATTCCACTTCTGTGTATTTATCTGAAGAAATCTAAAACACTAATTTGAAAAGATATGTGCACCCTTATATTCACTGCAGTGCTATTTATAGTAGTCAAGATATGGAAACAACTGAAATGTCAATCAATAGACAATTGGATAAAGAAAGTGTGGTACATATATACAATGGAATGTTACTCTGCTATATAAAAAAATGAAATATTACCATGGATGGACTTAGAAAATCTTAAACTTACTGAAATAAGTCAGACTGAGAAAGATAAATACCATATTATCTCACTTATTTGTGGAACCTAAAGAACAGAATAAATGAACAAAACAAAACAGAAATAGACTGAAAGATACAGAGAACAAATTGATGGTTGCTAGATGGGAAGGGGACTAGGGGGTTGAGTGAGAAAGGTGAAGGGATTAAGAAGTACAAATTGGTAGTTACAGGAGAGTCACAGAGATGTGAAATACAGTATGGAGAATACAGTCAATAATGTTCCAATAACTACATACAGTGTTGGTGGGTAGTAGACTTGTTGGGCTTTTCACTTAGTGAGTTTTGTAAATATCTGATCAATATGTTGTTCTGTGTGCCTGAAACTAATAAAAATAAATTAATAAATACTTGAAAAAAATGCTTAAAGCTCAACTCTGAACATGTTGAGAGTTGTACCTACTTTGGAAGTCACTTCTTGCTCTTATATATCCAACAGCATTCCCTGTGAGCCTACTGCACAGGAAATGGCCAACCAGGGACTCCAACAGTAAAGCGACGTTCACCTTGCTATAGCTTCATGGAACTGACCTGGTTTGGGAAACAGATGACCACCAGACATTCAAGGAACTTTCATAATTGTGAGTTAAAGTAGGGCAGCCACAAACAGGATGGGGCATGAGGACTATTTTAAGGGTTCCCTGAAGCACAGCTTCAAATGATGAGGCCTAGTTTTGTCACATTGGTCTGATAGGGAAGTACTTTTAAAAACCTTAGGCTTCAGACAGAGCAAATAAAAGGCTTAGATTCTGCAAACAGCCCTGCAACCACACTTCTAAGAACAGAAGAAGTCCTTTTAGCCATACTTATTCAAAGGGTCAGTCTCTGTCACTGTCATATTGGAACTGAAAAGTTTATGCCTGCAAGTGATCTGGCCGGGATAGAAAAATTGATTTGGAACAACTTGCCTCCACAATGCAAGTGGCAGGCAATCAGTCAATATATAAAAAAACTGTTACAGATCAATGGAAAAGGAACAATGCCTGAAAAAGAATATGAAAGAGCAATTTTTTAAAGTAGAAGAATAGTCATCGGTGAATATATGAAAATAAGTTCAACCTAAATAGTGATCAAAGACAAAAGATATCAATCTTCATGTATTTGAAGTTTCTTTAAATTTATAGTGTTAGGCAGATGGCAGGAAAATAGACTCATATGCATTTATTTGTGCATTAAATATTTATTGAGCACATAACTCATACCAAGCACTATTCCAGATGCTAGAAATAGAATAATGATCTAATCAAGCAAAATCTTTGTCCTCATAGAGCTTACATTCTATAAGAGTAGAGAAAGTCATAAATTACTAAAATAATTTCAAATAGTGCTAATCCTATAAAAATAAAATAGGATAATTGGATAAAGAGTGTTAAGAGACGGGTCTATTTTACACATATTGGGGAAAGCCCCTCAGAGGAGATGGCATTTGAGTCATGATGGCAGTATGAGAGCAATTCTACCTCTAAAACATATGTGTTAAGGAAATGACGTGAATGTCTAAAATATTTAATTGTGAAGATGTTCATTGCAGTCTATTTTATCATTGCAGAAAATTGGAAACAACATAAAAGGCATCTCAGCTTCCTGCTTGTTTTTGTCTCTCTTGGATCACTAGTATGGAGGCAGCTGGCTGCCAGGTTTTGTGCAGTCCTTTGGAAAAGCCCACATAGCAAGGAACTGAGGCCTCGAGCCAACAGCCACATGAAGCAGCCCCAGTCAAGCCTTCAGATGACTACAGCCCTGAGCCAGAACTGACCAGCTAAACTGTTCCCAAGTTCCTGAACCTCAGAAACTATGATTTAATATATGTTTGTTTTAAAATGCTAATTTCTTTAGGACAATTTTCTACACAGCAATAGCCAACTAATATGCCTGGCTTGAAGAATGTTTTTAGAAATTTGAATTTAAATGTATTTAGATTGGGAAATATGTCTCTCAGTTTGCCACAAATGCCTACCTGCCTCAGGCCTTCATTCAGTTCATAAAAGCATTTGAGCTGAAAACACATGTAAGACTTTCACCAGATAGCCAATGGAAGCTGTAGACTTTAAAGAATGGCCCCAAGCCATGTTTTCCTAACTCAAGCCACACACACACACACACACACACACACACACACACACACACACACAATTGTTTTGCTATTAAAAATATTTGGTAAATGCATACAATAGCTAACCTGAAGACTCATATTGCACATTGACATCAACCTTTAGGAAATAATTCTGTTTAACTTTCTTTAGTTGGGTATTTCCCAAATTTTAATTAGTTACCTTTTCTTCTTTCCTTTCATTCTCTATAGCATAATAGCTCTCGTCAGGCCCTGGAACACTTCAAGAAATGCTTTTCCAGTTGCATATCAGGGCTGCTTAAGTTGTGAGGTTTGCAATATCATCCATGTTGGCCTGAGAGAGAGAAAGATTACAGTCGTGTGTTTTTGTACATTTGATTGAATAGCTAAAGCCCTGCCTGGCCTGGTATACCAGAAATTTACCTTGCCTGCTTTTTTATTATAATCCATTGCCAAACATAGGTGCATAAGAAAGTCATTTTTCAACCATTAAATTACTACAATATATTTAAATCTTTGTCTAGCTTCCCTCCACTATCTTGCTGACACCTGAAACAGGCATGCCTGGTTATTTAGACGTTAGCTTGAAGGAAAACAAAAATCTAAACCAAAACAAGAAAAAAGAATGGATGTAAACCTAATGTTGTGGTTACTAGCTACTTGGATGTTGGTAACATAACTCTTTCCCCATTAATAAGGATTAATGGAAA
The DNA here is from genome assembly GCF_964194185.1 of Rhinolophus hipposideros. Taxonomy (NCBI): domain Eukaryota; kingdom Metazoa; phylum Chordata; class Mammalia; order Chiroptera; family Rhinolophidae; genus Rhinolophus; species Rhinolophus hipposideros. The sequence goes on from NC_138047.1 coordinate 59,264,568, forward strand.
CTTAATTACAGTTTCCTAAAATCTGTAATCTGATGGAGATTTCTGACAATTGCTAAAAGAGCTAAAAAACTCTAATAAGCATGAACCCTTTGATTTACTTTAAATATGTACCACCTACAAAGAAAAGAGGAGATATTGGCCACAATTCAGAACCAGGTCACATTGTAGCCATTCCTTATAACTCAGCCTGGCATGAGGGTTGACAACAGAACAAATAGACCTGGAGTAAACAAGGCCTGAAAAGCCCACTGGTGCCGGATCAGCACTTGGTTGCAGAGAGGTTCAGATCCAATTGCAAATCCTGTAGTGAAGTCCAATAAGCAACAAGAATTCATTATCCCAAGAGGACCATGACCACAACCTACTGGAGGAAATCTAGGCCAGCAGCTGGTGTGAGAAGCAATATAATTTAGCGCCTTGCTGCTCAAAGTGTGATCCCTGGTCAGCAGCATCAATATGTTTTGGGAGCTTGTTAGAAATGCAGAACCCAGGTCTTCTGTAGATGCTATCTGTTAGCTGGCCTACAAATCATACAATAGTAGTCATTTATAAAAATGCACTAAGCTGGGGAATATCTAAGTACACATACACACAAGGCTTGCTAATGGTAGTTGTAACACATTAAGATCACATTAATAATCTTAACTATTGTTTTTCAAAATTAGAAAGTAGGATGCCACTTATCTATCACTGTGTAACAAAAAAGACAGAAAAATTTAGTGAGTCAAAACAACATTCATTTAACATTGCTTATGGTTTCTGCAGATCGAGAATGTGGAAAAGGCTTGGCTAGTTGGTTCTGTCCCAGAGAGCCAGGGACTCTCACCTGGCTGAAATGAGATAATATCAGAGACTGGAATCAACTACAGTGTCATTCACTCACACATCTGGAGCAAGTCACCTCCACCCTCTCTCTGTGTCCTTAGATAGTCTCTCCACAGGGACTCTCCAACATGGACGCTTCATGGTCGCCAGATTCTTCCATGGCAAGAAAGGTGGTCATCAAATTCTATCAGACATAAAAGTGATATTTTGGTCTCTCTGATTTCTCTATTACTTCTGAACTTGATTAGTAACCAGGCAGGAAACAGAGGTGCTATTTACTAGGACCCCTTATAGACTCAACACTTTAGACTGACTTTCCTCTCACTCCTGTGGAGTCCTTTCACTTGGGCTCATGCTTTGCATGGTGCCCTGCTGCACCCACACCCTTATCACACTCCCCAGCCTCTTCAGATCCCATCTGGTCACTTTATTTCCCCCTGCCTGACCCCAAAGCAACTCTGGCCTCTATTATGTCCTTGGCTATCTGCTCATGTCTTGGTTGAACTCTGCATCCCAATCGTCATTCACAGGTAGGAGATCTCCTCCTTGCCTAGGACTCCAAAAGGAAAGCCATGTATAGATGTGGAGAAGTTGCCAGAGGGAATTGAGGTGAGGGAATACAACAGCGAGTCACTGATGATTTAAGTATAATGAAGGAAGAAGAGCACAGCCTCTTTTACTCCTCCCATCCACAGTTCCAAAAGAAGGAAAACTTTTCTTTATCTGGTTAAAGGAAAAAAAAATGTCAAATTACATAAAACCAAGTAAACAATCATAAAACATGTCACAATTCTCTTTGTGCTGTGACAATGTCAATACTTAGTAAAATGATGTGATCAGCCATCATCACATGAGCCATCTGTGCCTTCCAAACAATGTCATCACACTGGGTTTATGGCCAGGTAACAGGTTCCTTAGGGAAAAGTAGAGTGAACTTTTACTCCGGTCTGTGAGGAAACTACATTCAACCTCATGCTAAGAACATAGAAGTGAAGTCCTGCCTGCCAGATACCAGGTTACTCAGAGCTATCAGAGGAGAGCACTAAGACCCTTGACTCTTTGGCTCAGGAGCAGCAGAAGGCATCTCCAGCTTCTAGAACATCAGGGAAAATTTCCTGAGCAGTGGTGGCCTGGCTGTAGAGAATGAGAGCCACACAACACTGTGGCAGAAGTATGAGGCAATCTCTTCTCATGGCAACACAACCCCTTGGGAATCCTGCATAGTGTCCAGCTGTCACTCAAGGCAGCAGAAACTGGCACTTGGAGTAGGTCACCCAGAGAGCAGAAGGAACAAAGACAGAAAGGTGTGGGTTTCCTCAGTGGTAGCAGGGCAGGCAGCCTGAAGCATACCACAGCCAAGTAGATACAGAAGGAAGGAAAAAGTTGAATGACAATAAGAGACCATCAGTACTTTTGTTCCAAAGGGAGAGGATTAAAAGGGCAACTAGGGATGAAGAGAATTGTTAGGGTATCAGTTTGCTCCCATCTGTATCCACAGGCAGCCTTTGTGGAAAGAAAAGGAAATTTATGGGCATTGCCATTTTCTATCTTCTGACAAAAAGTGTCTTCCTCTTCTCCAAGAATTTTGCTGAGTTGGGTTGTCTTAGTTTGGGTTCTCCCTGAAGCCACACTGAGACCAGAGTTGAGTGTAAACAGTTTAGTTGAGAGATGGTCCCAGGAAACTGTGGAAAGGTGTAGAGAAGAGAGACAAAGAAGAGTGGGAAGCCAATGAAGAGGGCGTGATCAAGCCAGTTACTACTGTAAACCACTGGCGCTTATTACCACCCGGAGATCCAGGAATCAGTGCAGGATACTGACCTCAGAGTTATCCCTCAATGGAGCTGGGCATTTTTTCCACCAACTCCCACCAGTGATTGCTTAAGGGAAATAATTTCCCTTTCCTAAGGCCAATAATTCCCCTTAAATTCCAGCCTCACCTGGCAGTCAGAGAGCCTCCCAGCAAAGAATCAATGGTGCCGACAGCCTGGGAGTACAGAACTGGTAACTTGTTTACTACAAAGTCACTTTCTGTCTTTCCTGATGGCTTGCTCTTTCACCTTCACTTATGCTTGGCTTCTTCTCCTAATCCCTATAGTTCTAAAGTTTTCTAGAATAGCCTGAGGCTCACCTGTCTACCTGATCTTTCAGGCCCACTTACTTGCGTTGCTGCTTAGGTGTGGTTCACTGCCCCCCACAATCTGTTCCTATAGCCATTGCACTCTGTTAAGATGCTAGGATGAAATTAGATCTCATATGGAGAATTGCTGGTGGAACTTTAGTTTCTTCACAAGCATACATATTTGAATAATCTTTGGTAACAACCAGAAAACCACTATGAAAACTTGACCACTGCTGTTTCACTGATGGGCTATTCAATTTAATTCACTTGGTTGCATTAACCATTTGGTAATTAATCAAAGAGGAAAAATATTTGAACCACCTAAGTACCCACAAACATTTTCTCTTCATATTGACTTTAATTATAATTCATGTTGTTGCTATTAAATATGAGGTAATCAGACTTTTCTAAGTCCAATACCTAAACCTCTGCCTTCCTAAAAACAAAACACACCAAATGTATTAAACTACACACAAAACGTAAAATCCAACACTAATATACAGTAAAAGTAGGAATGATCTGATAAACACACAGATGTTATAAGGTAGAAACAAGGCATGTACGGTGCAGTTTCACCCCCACCCCCAGAATCAGGAGGACAGGGCTGGGAGGCTGAGAGGTGGTGGTGATGGTGTGTTAGGCTGAGGGGTGGGAGGCTGGGGTGTTGGGAGGTACAGGAGACTGGGTTGTAGGAGAGAGAGGAAGAGGGTCTATAATATCTCATTGTCATCTGAATCATCAGGACAGACAGGTCACTAATTCTACACCTTATACGTCTACCCGTCTCAACATCAAAGGTTAAGGTTCATCGTCTGCTGTGACTGATGTAGCTGAGGTGAAAGGCTTGAAATACGACAGTCTCACACATCTTTAGGTAACACATATTTAGTAGTAGTCTCACACATTTTTCAGATAACAGAACACCATGCTTTGTACACTCATCAGTCCACTCAAGCAATGGGTTTTCCATTTTATCTATTACTGGATGCTGACTGAAAGAGACCCCTTCTCTACCAGCAGAACCAGCAGTAGGGGCATAACTCCGAGATATCGTGAGTTCATTTCCGGGCCCTTGCCATAAAGCCAGTCATCATCTCTTTGCTGGTGGAGGGTCTTGCTTTCAATTTGTAAAAACACCAACAACGAAAAAAAAAAACCCACCACAAATCACCTGTGACACACAATAAAGCAAAGTGCAATAAAACCAGGTATGTCTGTAACTTTGGCAGCTTTTGAGATTCTTTCTGTCTGTGTTAAATAGTACAAATGGTGGACGCAGCGAAGTTTAAAGTCTTTGTTTCATTAGTCACAATTGAAACCCTTAATTACATCCAATTTTATGCTAAATATAACACCCTTACGAGCCCTCTTAGGCTTTTCTGAGACCTTAGGACACATCTTGCTAACGGATGCTCAAAATAAATCGAGATAAAGCACAGATTTTCACAGTCACAGCTCACAAGAATGGCAGGTTGATGCTGAGATGCTGAGTGTGGTTCCCGGGGGAAGGAGGTTCGCGGGGCCACTCTCCTTGCATGGGATAGGCACTGCTTTTATTAAGGTTTACTGCAAAACAAATGCTGAACACCATTTTTGCTTTTCATCTTTTTTCATAAAAGTGAAAAATCTTTTTTGGATTTTTTTCAGTTACAAGTACTAATGTGGGTCTTTCGTAAAAGCAAAGTAGCGTAAACTTTTGAAACGTAAGGAATACCTGTATTTCCCACTCTATTTTTTTTTACAGACTTTAAAGCTAGAAAACATATAGTGTTGGGAATAGCAAGAGAAAGTACCTTCTTTTCCCCTCCTCACCCTACATTCTTGCCATCATGTGTACTTGGGCTCAGCCTACCCTCTGAGTTATGTCACTTACATGTTTCCGAGAATTTTACATACATTTACTCACTTAGTCCTCATGACAATCCAAGAGAGATACATTATCGTCATCTTCATTTTATCGATGAAGAAATAAAAGTACAGTAGTTAAGTTCAGTAATTTCCCCAGGTCACACAGTTAGTAAAAGATGGAGAAGGGATTTAAACCCATGCAACCTGGGTCTGGAATTCAAGACTCCTAAAAGTTGTTCTCAATGTCTCTTTACCTTTTCCATAACTTCATTACCTAAAGTCTAAACTCAGCTGATCTCTTGTCATAGTCTTGATTGTTTTCTAATCAATGTTGTTTAAATGTTTGCATGCCTCATTCCCCCAGTACACTCTTACTTGTGTTTGTAGCTCTCACAGAATTGAGCCCCCTGATTTATTGCATAGGTTCTCTTATTTATATATTTATATGTAGGTTTATTTTTATATTTATATTTATAGTTTATACATACACATATATTGCATACATATAGAATCTGCTATATCTTAATTCATCTTAATAACACAATGATCTGACTCTGCCCCCTCTACATGAGAAAACCAAGCAGTTTGTCATGCTTGAGGTTGACCATACAGCCACATAAATATGACAGCACTCTCAGCATATCACACACTGGAAAATATTCAGACTCGCCAAAGTTCTCATGCTATTTATCAAAGCCAATACAAATGTAAGTCTTTCACATACATGTGTTTTCTAATATATCTGCTCCATTTTTGAAACGTCTCAGCTGTTTCACATCACATGCCACTTAGAAATAGGAAATGATTGCAATATGTTTTTAAAATATGATATGCAGATATATTCTTGTATTTCTATAGCTTTCCAGAAAAACGGTAACAATTCACCAATTCCTTGCTGAAGATATATGCATAAGCACACATGATTTTCTCACTTATACCTACTTAGTAAGAATAGATTCTTCAGGGCTAGTGAGAGAAGGAAGGGAAGTTTCACAAATTCAAAAAAGGAATGTATTATAAAGTAAAATAGTTGAGATGGAGGAACGGAGCTAGTAAAAGAAAACTTAAGACACTCTGCCAGAAAAATTCTTTAAACCAAAAAATCGTAACTTTTTAAAAACTGTAAGTTTATAAGAAAAAACAACCTTAATATAGCAATTTACAGATATCATGGCCACAGAGGTCTTAGGATATCAAGGAAAGGCTAGTTCTCATACTCTTCTAAGAATACTTCATGGATTTCAAACCCTTTTCATTGGGAAATGTTTCAGGTGTGGCTGGTTTCGGAATGTTTCATTAGGTGTAGAAAGAACATGGAGGTATATTTTGGAAATAATATAACTCCAGAATGAGGTAATGTTGGTGACAAGCTTGATACAACTTGATAAAACTTGGCCCCTAATTCTAGTCCAAGTTCTGCTGGGCGTGGTGGACTATGTCGTATGTTCCTACATCCCTTCTGCAGCTATCAAAAAAGAGCTGAAAAATCTCCAAAGCTCCTCCCTCTTTTAGATTCTATCAAAAAGAATTTAGCAGCCCATAGTCCAAATGTGCTTGAAAATCACACTTTATATGTTTGACTCAAGTAGAATAATAAACAGTGCAGTCATTTATACATGTATTTGGTCAAAAAAACTAGTTTGACAATTCTGATTTTCTCTTTTATTGTATTGGCCTGCTATTTCCCTAAACTGACTAAAACTAATCTGTTGTTTAGAAAGTCATGTATGCATAGATTAGATGAGGTCATATTCGAGGTGAAGATGGCTTTAATACGTTAATTTCTAAATATGGATCAACAATACTCTTTTTTCTCCTAACATTGCTGGCTTAATGCACGATTTTATTTTGACTAAGTTATAAAACAAAGGATATGGTGGTCTTAATAATATGGATATTAAAAGTTAATTTAGAATAGTATAATAATAACAATAATAACAATTATTATTGTTATTATTATATGATCTGTACACAATAAAGGAAATTACTATACCAAGGATTACCTGTATCCCAGAGCTAATAGTAGAATAGATTTTTCTCATCATTTGTAGGGATCTTCTAAATTGTTAATGAGATTTTCTGATGACACACGAAGAGTTGCAATCAAGTCCTCAAGGCTGGTTTTAAACATCTGCTTTCACTGTTGAAGTTATTGTTCATTTCGTCTAAAATAGGAATAATATGGCACTCAGCTATTCCAGAAATAGATCTATCACTCCTAAATAATCACTAATGAGAGCACTGCTCTATAGATAAAGAAAATTTATATTCTACTATTCAGTAAATAGATTCCAGTGTTAGGATTAATCACAAAGATAGAACGTACATTGGACTGAATTTGTACTTTTCAAAATTCATATGCTCCAGCTCTAACCTGCAATGTGACTATATTTGGAGATAGGGCCTTTACTGAAATAATTAAGGTTAAATGAGGTCATAAGGATAGGGTCCTGATCACATAGTAGTAGTATCCTTATAAGAAGAGAAAGAGAGACCAGATTTCTGTCTCTCTGCCATGTAAAGAAACAGTGAGAAGGTAGCCATCTGCAAGCCAGGAAGAAAGTCTTCAGCAGGAAGTGAATCAACCAGCACCCTGATCTTGACTTCTAACCTCTAGAAAGGTGAGAGATGAATGTCTATTGTTTAAGCCATCCAGTCGATGGTATTTTATTATGGTAGCCTGTGCTGACTAATATATACCCTATGATGGAAGAAGAAAATCAATATTCTTAAGGTAGGAAAAGAGAAAAATATTTTGTTAAGTAATTGATGAATGTGATTTTTAGTGTCTTCTTGCAGTTCATGTTTACTTGTCTGTTTGTTTTTCAGAAAAGCAAGCTATTGTGGATCTGACATATAATCCTTTACAGAATCTCTTATGTTCTTCAGGAGCACAACCTGACATCCTGACTCCTAGATTAGCAGATAGGCTTGTATCTCTCTTGACTTCAACTAGTGATACCTATTCATGATTTCCTGACCTGGCTAGAATTACTATCTTTCTCTTTTTTGATTCCCCTACAGGACCTGTTGAAGGAGTTAAAATACTCTAAATTTACAGATCTCATGAGATTGGTAAAAATAGGAAAAGTAAGTCCATGTGCATACTGCTGTTGTTTGAGCCCTGCTGTCAGATTCATTTTTATCTGCCAAAATGGGAGTAAAATAAAAACTTCTAGAAAAAAAAAGCAGTGTTTGTTTCTTCTCACAAGAGTCATAGCAGACAAAATAGCTGGGTGAGAGCTGAAAGAGTCATTGCAGAATCACAAAGATAGAAATAGATTAAGTAACAAACATATGCTGTGAATAACGTTTCTGGAGCACACTCTATGCAATGTGTACTCTGGGGAGCATAAAGAAAAGTAGAATCTGACCCTGCATGTGGTGTAAGATGATGTCATGAAACAGCACAGCACAAAATCAATCAACATGCATTTACTCAGCCCTAACTATGCTCAAGGCATCGTAGTTGGTGCTCTGGTATGTACCCAGTTTTTCTATATGCAAGGAACTAATAAGCCAATTGGAAAGAGTCTGCACATACATATATACTAGTAACAGAAAATAACAGTTAATTGACTGGAAATTACATGGAAACCATAATTCTTACCTCACAGCCTTTTGGGAAATTGGGACTGAGGATTAAATTGGAAGCAAAATTTTTATGAACTCCAGACAAACTTGGGTTTGATTCCTTGTTCTACTGCTTACAGGCAGGTGATTTATCTTGGACAGGTAACTTACCTTGTATAAAGCCTTAATATCTCTTCATCTATACGAAGGGATAGTAATAGTAGCTTCACATGATTGTTGATGATTTGTATAAAAGTGTTTAACACAATGACTAGCACTTTGTAAGCACTCAAAAAATGTTAGTTAATTCATTATGTGCATTTAAAATACCCAGCACAGGGTCTGATTTGTGTAGTTGTTAAACAGATGTTATTTTGCATTCTCTTTTCCTAAGTGTCAAAGGAAGAAGATCATTAACAAGAAATAATATGCACAACAAATATTCATTAGAATAGTTTTCTCTAGTCTGAGCTACTGACAGACATACCCAAAGCTAAATTGCACTACCTGAGTGGACCCCAAATGATGCCTCTCAGGAGTCCTGCAAGGTCTGACGTAATCAAGCCCTTGAGGAAATCCTGTTGGTGGTAAGTTCAGAATAGCACTCACCACCATCACAGCTACCATCAGGCCCAGACCACATCAACTTGCACAGGATTACTAAAGCAGCCCCCTAACTGGTTTTCCAGCCTATTGTACCCTTGCCCCCTTGTACTCTATTCCCATGTAGCCATTCTTTTAAAATGTAAAACAGATCATGTTACTCCCATGATTAAAACTCTAATCACGGTTCCCGATTTCACTCACAGTAAGAGCTCAAATTTTTGTAATGTCCTATGGGGCACTCATGACTAGCTCCCTCACCATGCACCCCTTGTGTTCTGGTTCTCTGCCAGCCACAGTAGCCTCTTTGCTCTTTGTTGAACATTTCCCTTCAAGTCTTTGCACTGGCTGTTCCCTCTACCTAGATCTATTATCCCTCAGGTAACTACTTCCTCTTCAAGACTTTGCTCAAAACTCAAATAAGACGCTTTAAATAAGCATCTCAATGACGCTTATCTAAAATTGTAACCTGTCCCCCACATCCCCTATCACTACTGATTTCCTTTATCCTTCTTACTCTACTTTTAATTTTTTTCACAGCAGTTAACTATTTAAGTTACTTATTTATTATGGTTATTGTTTATTTTCTTTTCCCCCAGTAGAATGTAACTATCTACATTCACAAGGATTCGCATCTATTTTGTTAATGGTTTTGTTCATAGATATAAAAGAATGTTTGGCAAATAATAAGAATTCAAAAATTAGTTACTAAATGAATGACTAACCTATTATTAATAATAGATAATATATAACATAAGATTAATATATTATATATGTATATATGTATATATATATATATATGGTCATTTTAATGCCTGCTACTTTTAATTTTAATATCCTATTATAGTTATTAATAATATTAATAATTACTAGAAATACTAATAATTTTAACTAGAAATACTACTAATAATTTTAATATATTAAAATTTTAATATATAATTTTAGTAATTTTAATAATGTTGTTATTATAATACAGACAGGAAAGGCTTTGAAGTATCACCGATTTGACAAGGAAGAGCCACAGTCCCTTGAGTTTATTGGACTGTGCATCATTGCAAGAGAAAAATCAATCCTTGGTCAGTCTGGCTAGAATACTTAGTGGCATCAGTCGACATGGAAACAATGAAAGGGAAAAGAATCTTACTGGCCTTCTCTTTAGAGGCAACCCATGAAGTTATTTGGCAATGCAGTGTTTAAATCCTAATTGTCAAACTGAGGCTGTAAATAAGATTTGTAGGTAGATGACTTAAATCAGGATCATCTAGTAAGTCTTTAAAAAATAAACCCATTGAGCTGACAGATTATGTGATGGATCGTTAATCTCTGGATGTAAACTCTCCAGAAAGTTAGGGGCAAAAGCACATAGAAATGCTGCATATACTGGGCTCACCAAGAAGTATAGTTCACAGAGTCAACATAATCATCAGCAATATTTGTATCAATCAGCATCTTTTGAGAGACCCAAGGCATGCCTCTTGCCCTGTGTGCCCCTGATACTAGAGGAATTTCTTTCCTTTTGTACCTGCCCCACCTACCTAATCTGGTATGCATTCCCTTCATATTGAAGCAGCAAAATCTTTCCCACTTTTTTCCCTCCAAACACATTGTTTATCATGTTCAGTTTCTACCTAAAGTGTGGAATATATATTTTCCTTGTACAAAGACAAGGTCCTGTTCTCAACAATTTGTTTCAATGGTCCACAGGGGAGAGAATAGGTGTTTTACTCACATAACCAGATGTGAAATATGGATTTTTCTTTCAGCAATCTACGGAGTAACATTTTTTTCCTTTCTCTCTTTTTTGTTTTTTCTCCTTTCAAATCTCTTCTTGTGACCCAAAATTTTGTGAGCAAAATGCTATGTCTAGAACTTAGCAATAGAATTTACTTATTGGCAACCTCTTTCTAAATTCTAATATATATATTTTCATTTCAATTAAATAGAACACTGAATTCCATTCAGTTTTCTTCATTTGGGGGAAAGTCTCCTTATTTAAACACAGGAAAGTAAATATCTCTTTACTATGTGCTATACTACATGAATAAATTGAAGAGGACTTTCTTAATAGTAGAAACCATGTCTAAAAGAAGGAAATCATAAAAGAGAGTTCTGAATGCAAAACAACAACAAAGTATTTCAGACTGTTAGGAGAAGAATAGTGACTACTCTGTTTAAAAGGAGATAGATTATTGAAAAGGACTTTTCATTACTTCCAGTTGTTATCTAATGACTATGAACATTGTCACTTTGTTATTCCAGAATGACACTGAAGCAAGTTCCTTTACATTAAAAAAAAAAAGCCTATGTTTTTTTTCTTGAGTCAAGGTCAAGGCAAGCAATAGCAGATTGGGGAGAAAGGATTATTGCCCACTCCTTTCAGTAGAAACCATCTATAAAAGAACCTGGGAGACACACCATTTCAAAAAATTTTTTGAAGTAGATGAGATATAAATAATAAATAAATTCTGTTATCAAAAACACCAGGCAAGATGGCCTAGTCATCCAATGGAACACCAGGTTATGGACTGAGAACGAGTGAGAAAGAAGAGTCTGAAAGGGGTTAAATAAAATAGTGCCTCTTTAGATCACTGAATATAGGCTGTGTGACATGCTCACATCTTGCCTACGAAATGGCCATCAACTTCTCTATGAAATTGCTAAATCACATGGGAAAGACTCAGTTTCGCATAGTGTCGAGGGCGGGGGGAACGGGGGTGAGAACTATACATAACACGATTCCAGCTGACAAAATGTTTTTGGTCTTATGGTTTTCTCACTAAGCCCTGAGATGTAGATAGGTCTGCCAACAGGAATGAACTTTTAGCAGCTTAAAAGCTTTTACCTTGATGAAAGACACATGCAGAAGCAGTCTTCAAGGATGGAAGATCAAGATGGTGGACTAGGTAAATGCTATGATTACCTTTTCTCGTCACCATATAAAAATTACAACTAAACTACAGAACAACCATCAATGAGAATTGCCTGAAGTCTAGCTGAACTGAAGCCCTACAACTAAGGACATACAGAAGCCACCTAGAGATGGGTAGGAGGGGTGGAGATGTGAAAGAGGCTGGTCCCACACCCGCATGTGACCATTAAAAATTGGGAGAAATATCTTGGCTGTGGAGGCCCCCACCATGAAAAGCAAGGGGTCCCAATCCCATGCTAGGCTCCCCAGACCATGGTTCCAGTGCCGGGAGACAAGTCCCCATAATTTCTGGTTGGGAAAACCAGCCGAGATTGGGGCTGAACGAGATGGAGGGCAGCTGGAATCCCAGTCATTCCTCTTAAAGGGACTGCACATGGACTTACTCACTGACGGACTCACTTCCTCTGAGTTCCTGCGCTGGGGCAGCAGCTAGAAGGGTGACAGGGATACACGTACGGGGAGAAACTGAGTTGTCTGGCTTCAGGAAAAAGGTTAGAGAAGCAGCATTCTCCCCGACGGAGGAGCTGGTGGAAGCCATTGTTTGTTGAGCCCTCCACCCTCCTGGTGTGCAGACACAGGTGACCACTATATCTGAGTCTTCATCAACCTGGTTAACACTATTCATTCACCCTGATTCCCAGAGACCCTGCCCCTTCCAACTTTTGGGCACAGCCATGCTGCTTCCAGTAGCTTTTCCACATAAACAGCCTTTCTGGTTCATGCTGTGGACTTTCGTAAAATCTCTCAAAGATTCACAAAACCCACACAAGCAGCATCTGGCTTCTGCATGTCCCGTACCATTGGCTGAGCAGCCCTAAGCATGGCACTAGCAACAGCTGGCCTGAATTTGTGGCTTGGCCTCTTGAGGCATCTCCAAGTCCAGCAAGGGTGGATGCCATCTGCAGATTGCTTTGTGAGTCATTCTACATGGCTGCAGGCTGCAGTGGAGACCTTTCTAGGAGACTCCAGGACTAACATGCCTGGTGGCCAGATCTAGACCCAGCCAGAGCAAAAGCTGGCCACCTCCAGGGAAGACATCCCCAAAGGGCAGACTAGCAGGCACCAGGGATCTGCTAAAGTGAATCCTGCTCTGTAGGGTCAGCCCCTGCACCACAGCTCCTCCACTGTAGTCATGGCCAATCTTCAAAACCAATCAGCCCAAGGATAAATCCCTCCCATTGATATACAAACAGCAGCCAAGGCTTAACTACAAGAGGAGGGCACAACAAATCCAGAAAAGAAACACACCTGGAGCACCCATTTCAGGTGATGAAGGAGACTGTGCCATTGTGCCCCACAGCAAAACTACTACATGAGGCCACTCTACTAGGCTGGAAGACATAGCAGTCCTACCTAATACATAAAAACAAACACAGGGAGGCAGCCAAAATGGGGAGACAAAGAAACATGTCCCAAATAAAAGAACAGAAAAAGCTCCAGAAAAAGAACTAAACAAAATGGAGACAAGCAATCTACCAGATGCAGTTCCAAACATTGGTTATAAGGATGCTCAATGATCTCAGAGATGACTTCAACAAAGAGATAGGAAACATAAAGAACCAGTCATAAATAAAGAATACAATAACTGAAATGAAAAATACATTAGAGGGAATCAACAATACATTAGATGAAGTAGAGGATCGAATCAATGATGTAGATGATAAGGTAACAGAAAACACCCAAACAGAACAACAAAAAGAACACAGAACCCCAAAAGATAAGGACAGTTTAAGGCGCCTCTGGCATAGCATCAAGTGTACCAACATTCTCATCATAGGGGTACCAGATGAAAAAGAGACAGAGCAAGGAATTAAAAACCTATTTGAAGAAATAATGATGGAAAATTTCCTAACCTGGCAAAGGAAATAGACATACAAACCCAGGAAGTGCTGAGAGTTTCAAACAAGATAAACCTAAAGAGGCCCAAAACAAAACACATCATAATTAAAATGCCAAAAGTTAAAGACAAAGAGAGACTCTTAAAAGCAGCAAGTGAAAACTGGATAGCTACCAACAAGGGAGCTCCCGTAAGACTGTCAGCTGATTTCTCAACAGAAACTTTGCAGGCCAGAAGGGAGTGGCAGGAAATATTCAATGTAATAAAAAGCAAGGACCTAGAACCTAGATTACTCAATCCAGCAAAGCTATCATTTAGAATTGAAGGACAGATAAAGAACGCCCCAGACAAGCATAAGCTAACTAAACGAGTTCATCAGCACCAAACCAATACTACAAGGAATTTTAGAAGGACATCTTTAAGATGAAAAGAAAAAAAAATAAAAAATATGAATAATATAATGGCAATAATTATCTATCTATCAGCAATTACTTTCAATGTAAATGGATTAAATGTTCCAATCAAAAGATATGGTGCCTGAATGGATAAAAAACAAGACCCTTACATATATTGCCTACACTTCAGGTCAAAAGACACATGCAGATTGAAAGTAAAGGGATAGGAAAAGACATTTCATGAAAATGAAAACAAATAAACAAAAAAGCTGAGGTAGCAATACTTATACCTTACAAAATTAGACTTTAAAACAAAGGCTAGAACATGTGATAAAGAAAGATCCAGTAATCCCACTTTGGGGTATTTATCTAAAGAAACCCAAAACACTATTTTGAGGGGATCTGTGTATCAGTATGTTCACTACAGCATCGTTGACAATGACCAAGATGTAGAGTCAACCTGGGTGTCTGTCGATAGATGAATGGATAAAGAGGAGATAGTACATATATACAATGGAATATTTTTCAGCCATGGAAGGGAATGGGTTCTTGCCATCTTCGATGGCATGGATGGCCTAGAGGGTGTTGTGCTGAAGTATGTCAGACAGTGAGTATGTCAGACAGTGAAAGACAGATACAATGTGATTTCACTTACAAGTGGAATCTAAAGAACAAAATAAACAAACAAGCAAAACAGAAAGAAACTCATCAATACAGAGAACATTTTGATGGTAGCCAGGTGGAAGAAGGATTGGGGGTCAGGGGTAGGTGAAAATGGGGAAAGGATTAAGAAGTAAAAATTGATTGTTACACAGTAGTCATGGGGATGTAGGGTATAGCATAAGGAATATAGTCAATAATATTGCAATAACTACATATCGTGTCCAATGGGTAACTAGATTTATTGGGGTGATAGATGGGAGGGGGTGGGGGAGCAGGGTGAGAAAGGTGAAGGTATTAAGATATACAAATTGGTAGTTACATACTAGTCATGGGGAGATAAGATAAAGCATAGGGAATATAGTCAATAATATGGTAATAGCTATGTATACTGTCAGGTGGGTATTAGACTAGTCAGGGGGATCACTTCTTAAATTATATAAATGTCTAACCACTATCCTGTACACCTGAAATTAATATAAAATAATATTGAATGTCAACTGTAATTGACAATTTTTAAAAGCGGGGAAAAGGTGAAGGGAAATAAGAGGTTCAAATTCCCAGGTATAAAACAAATAAGTCATGGGGATGTAATATACAGCATGGGGAATATAGGCAATAACACTGTGATAGCATGGTACGGTGTCAGACTGTTGTTGGACTTCCCATGATGATCACTTCTTTAGGTATATAAATGTTGAATAAGATGGCGTACACCTGAAACTAATATAATGCTGTATTTTACCTATATTTTAATAAATTCTTTTTAAAAAAAGAAGCAGCTTTCAAAGACCTACAAGTATTTGAACCACAGAATGTTGAATTTGTTCTGATCCTCTGTGCTTTATAGATATTTTTTAATTGTAACAATTCTGCAAGGGATCTAATAATAGATCTTCTTTTACCAACTCTAGAGTTGAAGACAATGAAACGTTTCTTCCAGATTTGGTCTGTGGAAACTTCGTTTAATGAGAAATGAAGTAAGTGAGGTTTCTGTTTTACATTGAGAGTAATTTAGGTTAATTCATGTGTTTTTAAAGGGCTCTGTCAGCGCCCTTTACCTCATTCACATTGTATTGCCATGTATAGTTTTGCATTCTTGCTTTTAGGCCTGTGAGAAGCAGTGTTTGCCACCCCCAAAATAAGTCTTTTGGGATACTGATTGTTTTTTAAGCTTGCTATTTTTAGGAAACAAAAGACTCAGGAAGAACCTTTGACCTCCCCCCCAAACTACCTAAAAGAATTTAGATAGGGGTCCTGCTCCAGGAAGAGAGCTGTCATTACAGATAACTATAGTTTAATATAAGTGAATGTGTGGTAGGGAGCAACCAGCAAGGACCCTTTGATCAAAACCCTCTCTGTGTCCCATTGCTAAAGATGGCCCAGCAAACATTTATTTACCAAACATTTGCTTTTCATCTCCATGTGAATTGCTTTCCTACCCTTTGAAGTCCCAAACACCACAACCTTCTCCTTAGCTCAAGATGACATATAAGCTTTCACTGTCCTATTTGTTCTCAGGTCCCACACCCTCATGGAACCCCCATATGTACATACATAATAAATTTTGTTATTTTCTCCTGTTAATTTATCTCATCTCAATTTGATTATTAGACCAACCAGAAGAATTTAGAAGGGTAGAAAGAAAATGCTTTTTTCTCCCCACAGATGGAAGGAAATGAGAATAGGCCCTGTTATCTCACCCTCGCATCCCCAAGGATGCTGGAAGATAGTGACAGTTGGCCCAACATTAACAAATAATAGCTAAAATATGCTTCTGTTACAGGAATAGTACTGCCAGATGGCTGGCACCAGGAGGAACACGCCAAGAAATCATTTTTCACTTTTGAATACTTAAACATATTTTAGAAAGAGAACTTAAAGATGAAGGAGGCCTTAGTGAAAGGGGTTGAGATTGAATTAATTTATTGGCTCTTCTTGTTCTAAGAATACTCTTTAACTTAGGGCATCCTTAGATCTAACCCAATATCTAACCCCAAACACTATCACACTTTGTTATAATGAGTGCCAGGGCCAGATGTAAGTCTCCAGTATATGCTTTGATTCCCGTAATAAACATTACCTTTGGAAACAGAAAATATGGATTGTATTGCAGACTGTAATAATTGATGGCAGAGTGTACATTCCATCCATAATCCTCACTGGGATAGTAAACAAAGTCTGTCTGATCTGATATTGCTTGGTTTCATGACTTAGACTTAGAGTTATTAATTTCACCCTGTTAGTAATATGAGGCAGAGAAACAATCACTATACTACTCAGTTCATCACTGATACAAATTTGACTTTAGTTAAAGAAAAAGAGATCCCCACTTAGGTGTATGAAGAGACTGTGTCAGGTGCCTGGGAGACTCAGGAATGTTAAGCATCACCATAGCATTTTGGATCTACAAGCCCTAGAGCTGTTGCTACAGCCAAATTCAAGTCTATAAAACTCACACCACTTTTCACCTGCTTCAATGGATGGCTTCTTTACTAGTAAGTAATGTCCAAAGGCCTCAGACAAAGGTATTTAAACTCTTCTCACACCAGGAGCCTGATCTGGCTGGCTAAACTTACATTCCTAGAACTCTCTGCCTACAGGAGTCATCTGGCGCAGAATCTTGCAACGCTGTCTTGCTTTAGGGTTTAATTGTATCCTATTTATGCAATACCTTCCCCAGTAAGCCTGAGAGCCTGTCAAGTGTGGGGTCTGACCTTGGCCAGCATTGGTACTTTGTACCTCCTCCCTTTCACCCCCACACAGTGCCTTATCCCATGTACATTTTGAGTAAATTGCTTTGAAATAAATCACTTTATTGACTAGGACTATATTCCTAGGGGGGGAAAAAATGCCTTAAGACAAATTGATTCTGTGATACTAGAAGTTTATATTCTAGACCCATGTGCAAATTTTTCCCAAAAAAGGCCCAACTCTAACATTTTTCCCAAGGAGCAATTAAAAACCAAATCTGAATGCACAATTCCATCTCACTAATGGGCTAAAGACAATAAAATAGTGACATAGCTAAAATTTGATTTGGGATTAATATTACTGTTTTAGAATTACACTACCTCATTTTCTACTTCTAATCATTTGGAGTTTATATCCCTTCCAGTGAAAAGGGTTGATGAAATGTTTAATAAGTGAAGACCAATTTTACAAGAGCTTTGCTGGCTCAATTCTATGTAAAAGTAGCACTTAAAATAAAAGGAACTATATTTTATGCAAGACCCTCTGAATCTGTCCTTTGTATAAGGAAACAGTGTATAAATTGCTCTCGTACTACAGACCCTCTGTCTTCTCAGTCGACCAGGTGGCGGCAAGCTTAGCGACCTGCTGCATAGAAGGGCACACACCATGGCCGGACAGTGATGGGGACACTTAGGTTCTGGTGGTCTCCAAGGCACCACAAGCAAGCGTGTGGTCTTTCCCAGGAACAAGAATATTTTCTGAACTATGAGAGAAACAAGAGAGCATGGCTATCGCTGATAAGGCTCACTTTTGTCTGTGAAGTCAGAGATGAACTTCTGCGCTGCTTCTACCAATATTCTGGCAGCCAGAGACTAAAGGATCTAATGATGGTAACCCTGCTGCTGTCCAGGTCAGGGACCCAAGTGGCTCAGAGCCTCCCAGACTTGAAGAAGTAAATTCACAGAGTAATTATGCTCTCGCGTCAGCATTGTGACCTTGTTCTTGTTCTTCCCATATTTATAAACCTTTAAACCCAGGGTTCTGATAAACGTTCCACTCTTCCAGACACACACTCCAGCCTCTTCAAATATCTACTCACACAAGCTGACCAGCATTTTCTTTTATCTTGGGAACCAATGGACACAAGCATACAGAGTCCTAGGGTTGTCTTTTGAGACAGAATTTCACGTTATGAAGAACATTATTAAAAAGCAAGGATGCTATTTGGTGGCATGTTTCCCCAGAGGTGTTGGCATTTAGTTGGTATGGTTATGTCTAGCAAATGCAGCATACCAAAAGTTGCCAGTAAGTGTAAAATTTCTACTAAGATCATTGATAATAAATTTGCTGTCATTTCCCATATGAAAGTCTTCCTATAGGCATGGAAACCCTCACCAACTGACTAATGTGCATTGATCCTTGGAAGAAACATCATGCCAGGTCACATCACATTATATGAACTAGAGTCAGTTGACCTTTCTCTATAGGTACGTATCATTATGCCAGCTGCTTTTACATGTTATTTAATCATCCAAAGATTCTTGGGATTCATGTATTACTCTAATTCTTTGTCAATGAAATATACAAGATCAGAAAGGCTACACAAGTAATTACTGGTCATATGAGTTCAAACTCAGGTCTTCTGAACCAAACTCCAGAATTTTTTTTTTTAACTATGTCAGGATGTCACTCACATATTTATTAAGCTCTCCAAGCTCTATAACAAAATACCAGCAATTTTAAAATTAAGAACTCTTCAATAAAGGACCAGGCTCTGCAGACAAAAAAGAGAATATATTTACCTAATCAGTTTAAATCCCAGTATGCCCTCTTTGCTGAGAGCCAAAGTTAAACTGCAGTGTATTCAAGTTGTATGCTTAAAATAGAGAAATAATGTTAGTGTTCAGTAATTTTTAAAAGAGAGTCAAACTAGTAACCCACGCTCACTAAAACTAATGGGAAGTGTCCTACTCATTTCCTGCCCTCATTTCTATCCTATTTCCCAAGACTGAGATAGAGGTCAGGAAAAAAGAATTTCCTTGTGTCCTGCCAACATCCAGCTCGTGTCAGAAATCTAGGATCCACTAAGACAGAAACCTGAAGTTGCTAAGGCAAGCTGAAAGGAAAGAATTGTGCTGCCATTGTGTTTCCCTACAGTAAGCCTCATTCCCACTCTCTCTCTGAAGAGCAGGGATTACTTATTAAATCATTTCCTTTATATCTCAGCTTTTAATCTTTCCCTAATAAGAGCACTGGACAAAGTTCATCAAGATTTACTGCCCTGTCCAAATGTTTAGTCAACAGGTAATACGATGTTAGAGTCATTCAGAGCAGTCTGTTTCCACAGATAAAGATAATAAAAATTTATGATCATGCATGATTTTAGCAGAAGAAAATTGAATTGCATCTTCAAGTCCAAACTTAAGCACTGCTATGTAATTGAATAAAGTAATGTGACAGTTAATTATTTTGCTATGATAACTCACTGTTGTCTAAATATTATCTTCTCTGGTTTATTTTATTGAAATCAATCAGTGAGTCTTCCTTACGGATTGATATTTCTGGTATTCTTGCCTTCACCTCTGAAAACCGACCTTCAGATATCCGCATGAGAACCATGGAAAAGGGCATGAGGATGCTAAACTTTCAATATTTGCTCAAAGGAAATGCAAATGCAGAGAGACAGCTTCAACAAATAACATTGACAAAACTTTTGGAGAAGAATGTTTACGTTTGTTTTTGCTTTACTTATGAGGTACAATGCAGCCCAAGGAAATTTATTTGATCATTGATTTCAAACTTTGGAATGCATCATGAGCCTTTGGAGAGCTGGTTCATAATTCAGACATCTTTTCACACACTCCCTTGGGTATTCTGATTCAGCAGGTTTGGATAGAGCCTATCATCTCACTTCCTGTTTCCAGCACTCCTTATTGCCTTCCCTGATTTCCTTTTCTTTACCACACTTATCATTTTCTCAGATACTAGATAATTAACTTATCTAGTGTGTATATCGCCTCATTGTCAGTATCTTCTCATCTGTTTTGTTCCCCAGAATGGTGTCTGGCACAGAATGGTGTTCAAAGAGAAGGAAAGAAAGTAGACAGGATGATTAACTAAGTGATCTCAAAACCCTTTTAGTCTACTCTTAGGACCACATGGCCATCCCAAGACTGAAATGTCCACTTAGATTCCTAATAAACTATATACCAAGGCCTGCCACGGACTACTGATTATTCTTTTGAGGATTGGCACACATTCTACCCATTCACCTCATTCTCACCTCCTGATCAACTTCCCTGCTTCTCCTTGTTACTGCATCAGACTATGTCACATGCCAGGAAAACCGGGAAAGTTTGATGGCAAAATTGTCAAAGAGAGGGATGAATTTGTCCCTTCTCATCTAAGCATCAAGGAAGGAAAGAAATATGAAAGAAGGAAATAAGAGATAGACAATTCAGAAAATTTTCTAGATGGATCCTGGAGGGAATTGAGTGAGACTTTGCCCAGAACCTGCCTAGTTACAAGTGATAATTAACTATTCAACAATTAAGAAGGCTTCATAAACTCTCTCTCTCTCTCTCTCTCTCTCTCTCTCTATATATATATATATATATATATATATATATATATATATATATATATATATATATATGTTTCAAAGTGTCTCTCTCTCTCTCTCTCTCTCTCTCTGAACTTAACAAGGGGTGCCTTGTTAAGAGGAAGTCTCTCTCTCTCTCTCTCTCTCTCTCTCTCTCTCATAGAGAGAGAGAGAGAGAGAGAGAGCGAGAGAGAGAGAGAGAGAGAGAGACACTTTGAAACTGGAAGGCAATGTACCCGCAATGACAGTCATTCTGTGTGGTTGGCTATAGTCATCCACACACTGTTGGTTGTTCTTTCATTAAAAACATGTTTAGTTATTTTCTGACAGTTTTGGCTATATTTATATGAAAAAAAGACTTTCATTAAGCAGCACCTTCTTGAAATCTAAAGAAACCATCAATAATCATCAGTAACCATAAATCAGGACCCAGAGTGAATATTTGCCTGGATTATCTGAGGAAATTAACTGTGCTAATAGAATTCAGTTGTCCAAGTAACTTAGAAATATTTGAGGCCTGATATTGTGTCTGGATTGTTTCTCTAGCCTCCATAGCACCCACATAATATTTAAAGCTAGGTTGAAATTTACCACTCAGTATTACAATTATCTATTTATGTTTTCTCCTTAAAGGTAAAGCTTTTTATCTTGTCAACTCTATATGCCAGTGCCTTGTTGATATTAACCGCTCATTAAATATTAGTTCAGTTAGATTGAAGAATGGTCCAATAAACATTTATTGAAAAAAACTAACTACATTGAATCAGAACTTAGTTTAATGTCATTTTGGCATAATACAAAAAAGGCTATCAAATACGTAAAGCTTTGGATCATTAGGCAGTATAATATATACTAACTGGATTCAAATTCTAGTTTCATCTCTTATAAGCTTCCGGACCTTCATAAAGTACATAATCCCCATAAGCCTCAGTTTCTCTACCCTAGCATGTAAGATATTTTATGTCATAGATAAATCTGCTATGTGGTCATAAAACTCTATTGGCCTAAAGGGTAACTTAGGTATTTAGAACAGTGAAATATATTCCAAATTGCCAGTCACAGGCTTGTAACAAAATTAAACTTTATAATGCCCATCAGATTGTCATAGTTTCCCTTCTAGATGTAACTTTGCTTCATTAGCCTAAATCAAGACTGAGTATTAAGGGACTATTGGTTTGCCTTGGAGATTTGGTCTGTTAATAAAAGCCATATATTGGTCTTCATATTATCTCGTTGGATCTTCATGCCAACTATGGATGTTAAGTTTTATTAGCTCTAAGAAGAAAATTGATCCTTGAAGTAAAAATACTTGAGCATAGAATATCAGATTTTTAGTTCATCAGTCCCCACCAAATTCCTTTCTACTACAGAATACCTCCTCTTTTAGATTGCATAATATCTCACCTCACTTTTCTCACCAAGATTTTTATCTTGAGACTTGTGGTCCAGGGAAGTCAGTTATGCACATGCACTCCTGATCTTCAGTTGTTAAAGTGAAGCTGTATACTGAAGTCGTTTTTAAAAATGACTGAAAATTCTTGACAACTTTTCAATTGATAAGTGTAGTCTATGTCTTCTTTCTTGGAATCTGGGTGAGTTTATGGCTGCTTTGACCAATAGAATATGACAGAAGTGACACTATGTTACTTCTGAGGCTAGGTCATAAAAAACCTTGAATCTTCCACCTTGTTCACTAGAGCACTTGCTCTTGGAGACTTGAATTGCCAAGGGGTGCCTTGTTAAGAGGAAGTTCAAGCCATACACAGAGGCCAGAAGTAGACTCTCTGGTCAACATTTCCAGGTGAAGCCCAACTTGAATTACTTCCCCCCAGGAGTCAGACATGTGAGTGGAGAAGCATCCAGATAATTCCAGCTCTCAGTTATTCAAGTCACCACAGCTGCTCCACTCCTCCCAGCCAACACCTCAGATTTATGGAGCAGAGAAAAGGATCTCTGCTATGCTCTGTCAAAATCCCTCACCCCCAGAATCTATGAGCATCATAAAATGATGGTTGTTCTATACCACTAAATTAGAGGCTGTTTGTTATGCAGCTATAGTAACTAGAACATTTAACGTTAACCACAAGGGAACCCATAGAGGTGGAAATTCACAGCAAAAAGAGACACACTATTTGAGTAATGTGAGTGGAAGGACATTGTTGCCAGGAAACTAGACTCAAGTGCTTACCGTGCAGATATATAGCATCTCCTGTCTTTATCTTTTTAGTACCAGCTAATGTTGTCATCTTTCTCCTCATTCTCTGCTTCTCATTGCCAGATCTCTGAAGCTATGCTAGACACTTCCAAAATAGACTCCAAGGCAATTTCCCGGATTAACTATATATAAGATGCTGTTAAAATGTAGGAAGAAATTTTTCAAATATGAGAGAAGGAGCCCTCTCTTCTGCTGGGGTAAGAAAGGAAAGTGGTATAAGTTTGGAAAAGTTCTTTATCTATGGGTTACTCTTTAACTATTCTTTTGAAATAAATGATAGAGGTGTGAAAGAATAAGAAAAACCATAAACTCTTTTTTAAAACCTGGTAAAAAAAAAGAAGATGCTTTAAAAATCTGGTTTGCCAAATCATGCACAAGATCTTATGATGTCTACAAGGTCCTGGGTATTTAATAGTGCCTGCTATTTTTCTCTTTGACCTGACATGTCTTTACAATATAAGTGATATAACAAAATGTTTAAGACTTTGCTACATGCTGCATTTTTTATTTATATTGCTTAAGCTACAAAATCAAAACACCATCAAGTACAAAACTAAAAGCCTATATAATATTCATGGCTGCAAAATAAGTGAATCTCATATAAATGAAAGTGCAAAAATAATAATACGTTTTAATAAAAAGCAGTAAGTTAATTTTAAAAGGTCTCTGTAACCCTGTAGTTCTTTAGAGGTGTTAACATAAATCTTCGTAATGCATAACAGCTATACAACTCAATAATAATGATAATGATTACCCATTTAATGTTTACAACAACTGCATGAGTTGGGTACATTTCCCCCCATTTTACAGGTGAAGAAATGAGTAGGCAAAAGGACATGTCACTAGTAGGGCAAAGCCAAAATAAAGCAGAGGGTGGCCTATTCATAAAGCCTATATGCCAGGTTGGCTGTGTAAATAGCACTTAATAATTTAAAACACACTTCCATGTGCAGCGTTTAACCTCACTGAACCTGGAAAGCAATGCTGTGAGCCAGCCTGTTCTTTCTGTTTTATAGATAAAGAATCTTCAGTTCAGGGAAGCTGAAAACAAATCACCATAAATTACAAATTTTAAGAAGCTGAATAATATCTCTGACATTGCAAAAATCCAGAAAATAACAAAAAGACTTTCATGAAATACTGTTAACATAACTGTGTGATAGCTATTCTCTACATTTTTGGTTGCATGCTCCTTCATCACCTCTTTATAAGACAATGATTTTGAAAAAGAAAATAACATTCTGTAGAAAGAATAAAAAGATAATTCATTCTTCTAACATGACCAATTGGAACCTGTCTTATTATTACTGATAGTTGAGAGAACTAAAACACATGAACCTTGTATGCAGCCTTTCTCCCTGTTTGTAAAACAACTATAGGTTTACATCCCACAAACACAGGAATTCTGATAAATTCTAATTCGGTAGTTCCTATCAATCGTATGGTGGGTGGATCATTGTATATGCAGCATTACTGAATATGCTCCGAACATGAGAGAACTTCTGTTTTGACTAGGAATCGATGAGAACCAAATACTCTGCTTGTGACTTTATACATCCAATGATTGAAATGATCCTCCCAAAGTGGTTTTTGAGTCTATATATTTTAAGTCTTGCTTCTCCACTATGGCCTACCTACTTCCCATGCTGGGAACTGGTGTCTCACAGTACACTTCTGGTCCTGCAATTTGATGTCACATACCAGTACCTGAAAACCATATCACAGTGGAAAAGCCAACAATAATTTAACTGGTTGTAAACACAATAGATATCTACGAACTTAAATCTATTCTCATCTCCACATTCCCAAAATGTTCACACCAAGGCCTCCTGACAGGAGAGCCAACATGACAGAAAGGAAGTCATCGAGGAATGAGACAGAGGTCTGAACAGTTTGCAGTCAAATACCATAGTTTTACAAATTAAAAAAATAAATAAATAAAATAAAACGCATGTCCATATGAAGACATTTCTTGGACCCTTCCAGGGCCAAGGAAGGAGCTTGTCCCAGTGAGGGGCTTTGAGGTTTAAGCTTCATTAACATCAAGGTGAACCACCTCTGTCTTCATGAAAAGAATGGTATAGAAGAGTCCCACAGAAAGATTGAACAATTATTAGGATCTCAAAATCTTCTATTACTTCTTCGATTTGGACTTTCTTTGGCCAGTCAGGAGAGAATCAAAATTCTAATTGTCTAAGGATCTGCCCACAATGCCTTTTCCTTGCCAATGCACTTTATCTACACTGAGCTCTAAAGGGACAAACCGGGGCACTTAGAGTATCGAAATAATTTAAGCTGCATAACCACTTCATCAAGATCAATTAAAAAGTGTTCTTAGCTAACTTCATTTGCATATTTATATTAATTCTCCACTTCACTTGGGATTGTGTAATCTAAAGGGCTGCATTTAATTACAGCACAGCCTTTCATTTATCAACTACGACTGATGCTAACAGTAAATAAGTGTTATCTATTATTCAGTATGAAGTCATCATAATCTACAAGGAGCAGTCATGTTCAAGTTGGAAAGGCTTGAATGAATATGATGGCCAGGGAATGGAAACCCAGGATAACTGTAAAGCAGTCGGAAATAAAGTTCTTAGTGGCTTTTACTAAACCCAAGTCTCTAGACAGAGATGAATGCCTTCCCAAAGTACTGAATTTGCAATCGTGAAAATTGCTCATTTTTATAACTTTTGCATAATTACAGAAAAAAGAAATGTTGAGAATCTGAAGTAAAAATGTTGCCCACTCCAAAAAAGAGGAGATAGACATTATTTGGAAAACGTAAGACTGACGATCTTGGTGTCCATTTCTAGCAAAATGCTAAAGTAGATTATTATTTTATTAAGTAGGAATTCCGCAATTACTAACTCAATAATCAAATTTGATTTCTGGCTACTAGCCACAATTCTAGCTAATAAAGAAATCAATCTACTCATGTCTAAGTTAAACTCGATGTAAGTCAGCCATTTTTCAATCATTGAGGTTTGTAATTCAGAAAGGACTGAGATCCTCTCTCAGTGTTTTTTCTCTCCTTCTCCTCCTTGACGTTGATTGTAAGCCCTAGAGGATATGTTAGAAACTTCCATGTTGTCTCCCTTCCCAGTCAGGAGGAAGCTGATTATATTTGGAGCTCTCTCTATCTGCCTACTGTGTGAGCCTCCTGCTCCATATATGTGTGTATATATACATATACATATATGTATATATACATATACACACACATATATATATGATACATGATACATATATATCATCCCAGAAGGTCCTCAGTGGCAGACAATGGACACTGCCCCCTCCGCTAGCAACATAGCTGGACCACATGGAGGGGCATGGGCTACTGCTAGAGTCTAAGAAATCCCCATCAACTTCAGCCTGAGATACGCACAAGGTCCACAATCTCTTCTCAGAGAGACCACAGGAGTTGCTAATTTGATTATCTCAGGATAACGTGCTCCATTCCAATGTGTGTTTGTAAACAGCTTTAAGAGCAAATTTATGCTGTTTCTATAAATTCTAAATAATCCTCATTTGCTGAGGTGAAAAATGGTAAGTCACAAACTTGGACGTGCCAAGATGAGGGAAAATGCCCCGACTTGCCTGAGAAATTGCAGAATTTAGTGGAGTTTTCTTTTTTGTTTTGTTTTGTTTTGTTTGTAAGATTACGTTTCCTCCTGGAGAGCAGTTCAAGAATGAAGTGAAGCAATATATCGTGATGGAAGAACTGATTCTGGATGGTGAACACACAATGTGAGATATAGATGATGTAATACAGAATTGTACACCTGAAATCTATGTGTCTTTACTAACTATTGTCACCCCAATAAACTTTAATTTAAAAAAAAGAATGAAATGAAGTTTAATTTTAAAAAACTAATGCTCTGTTTTTGTACAATTAAGCTGTGGCCTACAAATTCTTACCTGATAAATATACAACAGGCTTTTAAGCACTTAGAAAAGGAAGCATTTATCACTAAGAGCTCCCATGAGTTTACCAATAATAACTCCTATTCAACCAACCATGATTTTTTAAGTTAAAAAAAATCTGAGAAATCAGGGAAAAACTATCAACATGTCTCTTGAATGATGAAAATCAATACTTTTTTTCATAGCAACTCAGAGACAAAAGTGGCCTGGGAGAAGAACTACTTTAAATCCAATATTTCAAATGAGGAAAGTGAGGTTTAGAGAGCTTAAATGATAGCCTCAAGGTCAAACACTCAAACAGTAGGAGAGACTGAACTTGAAATCTGAGCTCTTGTCTCTCAGACCATTCACAAGCATGCTGTGTGTCAGATGCCGTGCTAGAAGTTGAGAACATAAAGATGAATACCCACAGTCTAGCTTTAGGAAGCTCAAAATTTAGTAAGAGACATTAAATGAACCCCAGATGACTGTAATCTCTAGGCCCATGGGAGGTCCTGGAAAGTTTCTTTGTAAGGATCAACAGAAGCTGGCTCCCAACAAGCTTACAGAAACTATGTGTGTACAGCTCTTCCCAACTCCATGTTCAGTGACATTATGTTGGTTATATTGGGAGAGGAGGAATGTACACCAAGGAAACAGGCAAATGCTGCATATCAGGGCTTTCCCACACTGCACACATAGTTTGAAACACCAGCACACCACTGCCTCAGGGATTCTCTTGCTTTTCATTTTTCGTGTTGCTGCTACTACCTTCTCTGGTGCACTCTGCTATCCACAAAGTAGGCTCTGGAGGAAAAGAAAGGTTTCCTAAGATTTCTGTGGCCCATAAAAAAAAAAAAAAGAAGAGAAGAGAAGGGAAGGGAAGGGAAGGGAAGGGAAGGGAAGGGAAGGGAAGGGAAGGGAAGGGAAGATCTTAACATTTTAAGCAAATCAATGTTATTACAAAGTCAGAAGAAATCAGATAAGCATATGAGGCTGTTGCAAAGATTCCTCCTGTTTGCATTGTTCTTACTAGCCTGGCCTCTAGTCTTTTTTTCTAGTTCCCCTCTGAGTTCCTGAAAGAATACGATAATACAGCAAAGCTCATGGTACAGGGCTCAGCACATGGCCCTTATTGGGCTGAGGTTAGAATACACTCCCCCTGATCAGCCCTCTGTGAAGGTCCCCTTGGCGAAAAGGAGCCTGAAGATACAATTAATGTGGGCCAGTATGTTCCCTGTTTCTCTGATGGCTAATTTGCTCACATTGCTTATATTAGACTGGGCTCTACTCTTCCGCAGGGACCCAATCCCCATAAAGATGACTCCTACACACAATGTTTTAGAGAATTTCCTCATCTAAAAACACAGTGGAAAATAAAGTGGCAAATGCTATAGTGAAAAGAAAGTTTATGTATGATAGCAGTTTAGCTTGGAGTGGGGCAGGGGGAATGGGAGAAGGCCTCGTATAGTCTTTCCATGCTAGATAATATTTGTGAAGCAGATGGAGAAAGGAGGATTTATAGCTAAGGGAAAAGGTGCCCAGTCAACATAGAGGGAAGTCCCTAGTGCTGGGCACACGGTTTTCAAGTTGGCCCTGGGCTGCTCGGTCACCTGATATAGGGGAAGACACAGATTTGCTTATCACAGTTTTGTATGGCACAAAGTTGGGAGTGACGAATAATGCACCAAAGAGAAACAACTAGGAAACTAGACTAAGGCTAGTAAGATGAACCCCTTGACAAACCCCTTGACAAAAGATGAAGTTTAGCTGTGGTATAAGCAAACTCCGGTTCTTGGGTACACACTTAAATGATGAGTATGGAAAGGGAACATCCTGTCCTTCACATGTGATCTGGTTAACACAGGCACAGGCCAGGGAGCTTGGAGCCAGCCATTCTTGCAGTGTCTCTTCCAGATCCTGAGAACATATCTGTAAGATTGCTTGTTGGCTTTGGGAGGACAGCCTGCAGCTGAGGCACTAAATGTTTCTTTCCATATAGTTATCTGGCCCTTGAAGTGATTAAGGATGGTTTTGACATTAAATGAACTATATTCTAACCAAATGAGTTAACCAGAGTTTAGTATTTGGATTGGGAGGGAAGTTTGTATTGAATTATCTGGGCAATTTCTCAACTCTTTATTTAACATTGCTTAAGTTGTAGCAGATAGAATACCAAGAGTCCCTTTTCATGCCTTTAACTACCATTGTAATGCAACCCTTTAGTGAGCATGGCGATTAATAGTCAGACATGCTCCAAATATGGCATGTGAGAAACGAATTTCAAAGTAAAATGGTTCTTAATTTTGTCTATTCACAGAGATGACTTTATGACCAGTTCTAGGAAAAGCAAATGAACATTACGTATCAGGTGTCGTCTTCTTATGAATGCATGAATATATTTTAAATAGCCTTAAAAAGTACTTTCTGTAGAGGATCCAAAAGATATTTCTATACTGAAATCCAAATGGCCTTGTTTGCTTCCCTCAAATATGTAAATAAAGTTTATTATCTTGTCAGTTAGATTTTGTCCATTAAGGTATATGATTACACTATGTAATAAAAATTGACACAGGATATAAATCAAACTGATTATTTTTCTGAAATGCACCTGATCAATATAATACTAACAATAGTCATTGTATAGAGAGAAGATACTATAAACCTATCCTCAGGTTTTTAACATAATCTCTATTTAGGTTTAAAGTCACATTAAGGAAATGTATCCATTCAGTAGAATAAAGAAAGCAGAGTTCATTTGTAAGTATAGGTAAACTATTTTTGATAAATTAGGGAAAATATTAGAATAAATGCATGCATACTGTAAGGTCCTATCCATTTAGTTCTGAATTTTCAAGCCAAAAATACAATCAAATGTAACATTCATTGTGTCCATCAGATAAACATTAACCAGTTGAGAAAAAATACAGGTTTTACTACATACAAATGTCTAAGAAATATTCCTCTCATGGTAGCTTAGCTCATCAGCACCAGGCCTGTAGTTTAATTAGTTTATTATGCTTCTACAGTAGCAATTACAAGAGCACGGTTCAGTCTATCCTCTTGGCCCTGGCACCAATCCTTCTGGGGCTAATGACACTGGTGACAGAATGTATGACGTAGAATAGTGATGTTAATGGCTGCATCTAGCAATTTTTGCCCCTTTGAGTAAAGAATTGTTTGAGATGTGTGTGTGTGTGTGTGTGTGTGTCAGAGACAGAGAGAGAAAAACAGAATATTTTTAAAATATGTAGAGCCCTGGAGTTGACCTTCTCATTGTGAAACTGCTTTGGGAAAAGAGAGCAAGACAAGCTCCCCCTCAAAATATTCTGAAAAACAGAATAGATTTCTAAGAAAAGGTGGGATTTATTTGCATATTGGCCTTAAGGATTTGGGGACAAGGAGGGAGGAAGACTGAAACTGTAGTTACCTGAGTGTAAATTACAGAAACCGATGGGCCAAGTGGCTTAGACTAGGGTTTCCTAGCAACAAAGATCATCAAAGGCTCCACATTGTTCAAGGAAACTCAATTTTGATTACCTTCATTCCACACAAGGTCTCAGGAATTGGGGGAAGGACTGGTTCTAACATAGGGATAAGCGAAGCCAGAAATCACTCTGTAACCTAGTCCAGTAGCTGTACTTGGAGGAACAGCCACTGTCCATGTGGGTATGAACTGAAAGAGCTTTAGCCTAGGATTCTAAGGCATCAGTGTGTCCTGGACAGACAGCAAGCCACTCACCCATGATCTGACACTGACTGTGGCAGCCAGAAGCAATGGCAGCTGTGAACTGATCCCTTTTCCAACTTTCTTTGTACCTGGCACTTAGAAGCTGAGTCAATCCCACCTCTCCTTCTCAAATTAATTAAACCCTCAGGGTTGTTGGACAGTTCAGTGGGGGTGGAGAAGGCATTAAGAAAGTGACTCTGGACTTCCTGTTAATAAAAAAAAAATGGTCTTCTCAAAAGACTGGAACAATGCAAGAGATGAGACCGTATTTATTCCCCAGGTTGTGAAACAAGTCTTACAGGGGACTCTGGTATGGCGCTGTGATCAAACAGCTGATCAGCCACAGTTAATCCAAAACTTCTGCTAAGATATGCACAAATGAAGGGAGAGGAGCCAGGATACACATTTATCTAGTTTCTATCTCAGGCAAAAAAGAAAAAAGAAAAAGAAAAAAAGGCCACGCCTAAAGGATATTCACTATGCATCTTGACATCCTATTTTAATGCCCAAAGTAGCTTCCCATAATGGAATGTTTGATGAAGTATCTTGGAAAAGCCATTTTTGTTAATAACATCTGGTGACTTATGTCCATCCAAAGTGCCTAATTAGTGATTATTAAAACCATAAACATATTGCGCACTTGTCATTTCCCTCCTGCACATTTTGTAAAACTTCCACCTAATATAATGCCTACTATATATTCAATACTCCTAGGTGAAAAATTTTCTACCAGTTAGTTCTAAAGGGGAAAAAAAAGTTCAAAATAAAAGGAAAGAAACATATTTCCCTTGATATTCTGGTTTTCATTCATTCATTCATTTTTCTCTATTATTCATTTAAAGTACCAACTATGTGACAGTCATTAGCTATGCACTGAGGACATAAAGATTTGTGGAACACAGTCCCTAACCTCCGGGGATGCTGTTATAATGGAGGAGGAAGATGTGCACAGAATCTGTTACTGGGTGCTGAAGGTGGGTGGGCACATAGTGGAGGGAGGAAGACTTTAACCAGGAAGAGTTTAAGGAAGACATGTAGATAGGAGGTGATACCTGAGTTGAGTCTTGAAGAGTGAAGGAGGGGCAGGCATCACGACGAAGTCTGGTTTCAAACTTGACAAGCTGATTAGTTAGGTGCCTTTAACCAAGATAGGGAATAAACAAAGGAGGACTTATTTCTGGGAGTAGACAAAGAGTTCAGTTTGGGAGCTTCACCTTGATACTGCTGCTCTTGATACTGGTTTTCATTACAATGTAGCATAAATGGACAATGGTTTTCACTTCCGCTGATTCATATCCTGGCTCTACCACATACTAATAATACACCTGGGACAAATGTCTTAAACTGTCAGAGCTGTGACTTTCTCATCTGCAAAATGGAATTGATGACACATACTTCTTAAATTATAATGATGAAAATGTACAATAGTAACTAAATTTACAATCTTTTAATTAATCTCTCCACAGACCTCCCTGAGCCCAATCTGAACCCAAATTGAATCCATTTCACTTCTGCTTGGTCTTGGTCTTTGCCAATTTGTGGTGCACTTCCTTCTGCTGTGTACTATCCCATCCTTCGTGCCAGGTTGTGTGGTTCCCTAGTGCCCACCTTCTATCTACAGCTGAATCCCTTGTTCCCAGCACGCTTCACAGCCACGGTATGCCCTATCTTACGGTTGTCTTTAAGCCTTGGGGGAGACAATGAATAAAAATAAAGATGTATGTTATTTCCCCTGTTCAAATGTGTGTCACCTGTTGGGACCACACCTTGTTGATGGATTGGGTGTTTACAACTATGAACTTGGTCCTAACTTCCTCCCCTTTTCAATCCTTTATCGTCTGAGGGGAGTAGTGGCCTTCCCAGGTCTTGGAGCAAAGCCAGCATACACAGTAATGCCGTTTTGCTGGACTGCTCACATGCACTGGAGGGTGACAGCTGGATCCCAGACAGCTGTTGTATGGTAAGCTAAAGTGTGATAATCATGGGCTGGAAGGCAAAGGAAATGCTTTACGGATTCACTGAAGCGCAACTTCAAGAAACAGAAAAACTGGAGACAATTAGGAAACTGGCTGACAAGCAGCGATCAGGAACACAGCCTTCCTTTTTAAACAAAGGCTGAGGCTAATCAGTCACAAACAGCAAAATATCTCCCAGCTATCTGTGGCCAGTGGTAATTAAGGCACATTTCCTGTGAGCTCAGTTTAGCAAGACCATCGAAGGTATTTTTGGCTGCATGCTCATCCAGATTTCAGTGTTGCCTCTCGGAGGAGGGTGACCACATGCCTCTCCACTCACTTTCTGTCTATCTCACAGGGCACACACAAGGAGAACTTCTCAGCCACTCTGCATTCAGACACAAAAACTTTAGCAGCCGCCAGACAAAGGAACACAACACATGAGGTTACTGAGCTGTGCTGTTGGGTCAAACAAACAGTGGACAACCTGATAGGTTGACACTTAGCGGCGACACGAGCTATGACAAAAAATAGTCAGGGTAGATTTAAATCCCAACTCTGCAATAATGTGAGAATTTTCTTCCTACTCTGTGAAATGGAGAGAACCTTTCAGAGTTTTTTGAAAAGTGAATGAAATAATAAATAGTGTGCTCATAATAGATGCTTTATTATTAGTTTCTTTGTTTTGCTGTAGTATCTAGATGTTTGACATACGAGTCGTAGTGTCAAAAATTATCCACATTTTGTTTGTGTTCAGTCATTTATTATGAAGGAGATAATAAAGACAGTTTTAACTGCCAAGAGCTGCCTAGGGTTAATAAGGGAAAAAAATGATTAATAAATATGTGAGATCAGGTGTCTGAGTTTCTATCCCTCCTCATTATCGGACTTGGACAGCACACGACCTACAGCTCAGCATGCAACATGTTTTCCTTGCTCACTTCAGTGGGAAAACTATTAAACTACTACACACTTAGAAAAAGGGCAATAGATATATACTTATGATACATGTAATTTTTATCTATCTATATCTATATCTACGTCTATGTCTCTGTCTCTGTCTCTATATCTATCTATCTATCTATCTATCTATCTATCTATCTATCTATCTACCTACCTACCTACCTACCTACCTACCTAACCATGATATGTGAAGGATTATAGAAGATAACCCACCACCTCACACTGCACATAGGTGCTGGTCCCCATGATACTCAACTGTCACTCCATTTCACGACAGATACTCATTTCCACATCATTCCTTCATCTTTTTTCTTTTTTAACAGCTCTGAAGCTTTTATTACTTAAAAAAATTGTTTTTTCCTTTATTTCCACTCCCCCACCCTTCTCCCCTTTGGCAACCATCAGCTTGTTCTCTATATCTATGGGTCTGATTCTGTTTTGTTTATTCATTTGATTTGTTGTTGTTCTGGTGGGGATTTTTTTTTTTTTGGTTCGGTATTTGTCTTTCTCTGCCTGACTTATTTCACTTAGCATAATACCCTCTAGGTCCATCCATGTTGTCACAAATGGTAAGATTTCATTCTTTTTTATTACTGTGTAATATCGCATTATGTATATATGCTATATATGACATATATATCATATATATACATACACTCGTGACAATTAAGTTCGTGAACTCATGCTAGAAAAAGTGCTACATACCTCATTGCTGAATATCACTATGGTCACCTTTGAAGTACTCCCTTGGGAAGCTATGCACTGACACCAGTGCCTAGTCCACCCTTCAAAGCAATTTTGGAACTCATTTTCTGGAATGGCCATCAGAGCTGTCATTATATTACCCTTAATGTCCTGAATGTCATTAAAATGTCTTCTTTTCAATATTTCCTTTATCTTTGGGTAAACAAAGCAGGCATTAAGGGCCATATCAGGTGGGTGAGGAAGGTGTTCCAATACTGTTATTTGTTTACTGGCTAAAAACTCCCTCATAGACAGTGCCGTGTGAGCTGGTGCATTGTCGTGATGCAAGAGGCATGAATTGTTGGTGAAAAGTTCAGGTCGTCAAACTTTTTCACGCAGCCTTTTCAGCACTTCCAAACAGTAAACTTGTTTGTCCAGTTGATACAAATTCATAATGAATAATCCCTCTGATACCAGAAAAGTTTAGCAACATCATTGCAACAAATTTGAAAATTTAATTGTCAGACTTTGGTATATATACAATGTAATATTACTCAGCCAAAAAAAAAAAAATGAAATTTTGTGATCAGCAACAACATGGATGGACCTAGAGAGTATTGTACTGAGTAAGAGTAAGTCAGACTGCAAAGGACAAATGTGATATGATTTCACTTATAAGTGAAATCTAAATAACAACAACAAAAAAAAACCAAAGGAAATAAAAACAAACTCATAGATACAGAAAACATTTTGGTGGTTGCGAGATGAGATGGGGATTGGGGGTGTGAGTGAAAAAGAGGAAGGGATTAAGAAGAGGTTGATAAAAAGTAGTTATGAGGATGTAGGATATAGCATAAAAATATAGTCAACAATATTGCAATAACTATGTAAGGTGTCAGATGGGTATTAGACCTATTGGGGTAGATGGAAGGCGGGTTGGGGGAATGGTGTAAAACTGAAAGGATTAAGAAATACATATTGGTGGTTACAAAATAGTCATGGGGATGTAAAACATAGGGAATATAATCAAGAATATGGTGGGGTGGCTGGTTAGCTCAGTTGGTTAGAGCGTGGGGCTGATTACACCAAGGTCGCTGGTTTGATCCCCACATGGGCCGCTGTGAGCTGCGCCCTACTTAAAACATAAATAAATGAATAAATAAAATAAAGAGAAAAGAAACTAGGATTATTTGTTTAAAATATGGTAATAACTATGTATAGTGTCAGGTGGGTACTTATCAGGGGGAATCACTCCATAAATTATATGAATGTCTAACCACTATGCTGTACACCTGAAATTAATATAAAATAGCATTGAATGTTAACTGTAACTGAAAAATTTTAAAAAGGGGGAAGGTGAAAGGCGATAAGAGGTTCAAATTTCCAGGTATAAAACCAGTAAGGCATGGGGATGTAATGTACAGCATGGGGAATATAGTCAATAGTATTATGATAACATGATACGGTGTCAGATGGTTGCTGGTCTTATCATGGTGATCCCTTCTTTAGCGAAGGGAATATAATCTATAATATAGTAATAATTATGTATAGTGCCAGGTGAACTAATACAATATTGTATGTTAGCTATATTTTAATAAAAATCTTTTTAAAAATGATAATAGAAATTTTTGATATTATACTTCCTACATGACAGGCATTGTTCTCAGTGCTTTAACATTTGTTAAACATAACTTAACATTGCTTGCTCACAACAGCCCTCTGAGGTAGCAAGCAGGTTCTTTGGGCTCTCACCTTCTCCTAATGGGCTAATTAAAGATTTTCTCTGAAAAATCACATTTTTCTGCTAGAAAGGAATTCTGATAAATACGATATTTTTTCTAACACATACTATAGAAAATAAAGTGCAGATGGAGGGAAATAGGCTTCATTTCTAACCATTAAAAAATACTATTAAAATCCTATTCTGTGTTCTGAATGTGCAGCCTTTTTCTGGCCCAGACTACCTGAAGTGTGTAGGAGAACCATCAAAGAGTCAGGTCAAAGTTACTGATGTGGGAGACCATTACTGGGTCATCCAGGCCGCCTGCTGTCCTTCTTGTCCACGGTACTGGGAAGGTGAGCCTGGTTTCTCCTATCCCCAAAGTTTGCAGCCTTCCCTTCAACCCCAGTCCAGGGATGGGGATAGAATCCTTTAAATATCTATTGGGATAACGTACTTGTACCAGGATTAGGGATTGGTTGTATAAACCTTTGTTTATTCTAAATATCACCTAATTTCATACTCTCCTTTTAGGTTCATGCAATTCAAGCATTCCTCCTTTCCCATTTTATTCCTGTTATTATGTAAACCAGGCTGATAGTGAGAGCTCTGTGAAGCTACTTCTGACCCTTAGACACTGTCCTCATTTCTACACAGGCATTTTCAAATCTGAGATCCTAATTGTATGCCCTTATCTTGATGTTGTTTTGCTGAATTCTGAGGGTACATCTGACTATGGACAGCCTTCTCTCCGTGTGCACTCATGCCCTCTTTCTTGCTGATCAGATTTTGATCTAGAATAGCAATTCTTATTTGTTTCCCTCATCATCTGAATTTGATCCTAGCAAGAAACTAGGTTAAGATCTGCTTTTTTTATTGTTTTTTTGTTTGTTTGTTTGTTTGTTTGTTAGTTTTAAGCAAAACAGGACTTTCAAAAGCTATATAAATGGTTGGGTTTTAATTTTAGTATAATCAATCAATTTGGGTATTTTGGCCTTGTTTTACAGTCTACATGTGTAAATATGAAAGAGCAAGAGGATAGGGGAAGGGAGGTGAGAAAGATATTTCATTGCTTTTGTTTGGTTGAAAACAATGTTATTTTCATGGTTACCACATGTGAGTATTGCAAAGAAGACTATGCAGAAAGGTATGGAATAAAATCTGAATAACTTACTTCTTTTTAGCTCCATTAAGGACAGAATAAGTTAGTGGTTCAGAGTATGAGCTTTGGAGTTTAGGCGGGATTGGCTTCAAGTGCTGGCTCCTTAACTTACCCACCATATATGACTTAGTGACTTTAATTTTTCTAATATACAATTTCCTCATTTATATAACGTGGTTATTAAAATACTTCATTGTGAAGTAGAAATTATGTAATACATAAAATACGCTTAGCACTTAGCTTAGCACATAGTAAACATCTAACAATTGGTAGTTACCGTTTTAGTAGGCACTAGATAAGTCCCTGCATTATTTGGAGGTCAGCTTTGTGAATTAAAAGAGTAGGCCTTACGGTTTAATATAACTTATGCCCTCATGATCTGCTTACTCATTCTCCCACTGGCCTTAAGGCAATAAGGCTCCTGAATCTAGTTTATTAAACAAGCTAGATCAATGGAGTACACGCAAAAAGCAACTTTTTTCTTTTTGCCACGATCCCTCTGAACCACTCAACTTGCTCTTTCTCTGCCCCTGGATGAATGTTTGGCAAGTCTGAGAGCTCTCCTGGTTACTGTTAGATAATAAGTCACTGTTAAATACGTAGAAATTTAATCATATCCAATAGCCATAGAATTCCAAACTCAAGTTCAATTTAAATCTTCACCCTACCCGCTGAGGTCTCATTTAGGTTTGCAAGACTGTGGAGGGAGAAGATGGGCACTGGTTGCTTCTCTACGTCTCTCCCTCTTCCTCATTAAACATTGTCTGAGAGAAGGAAAGGTTAAGTCAGTTATAGTTCCCAACACTTCCATTCATATTAGCTTATTAAATTACCTTTCAAATCCTGACTTCCTGGGTACAACTGTGCCTGTTTGGGCAAGGAGAGAAATAATAGGAGCCTTGTCCACATCGGTCGGGCCTCCCTCTGCACAGTCGCAGGCCATGTTGGTGAATCCTGGGAATCATGGGAGTGGGCCCGCTTGGGTCATGGCCACATGTCATAGACAGGACAGGCTACACAATTTGTGGGATCCTGTGCAAAATAAAATTACAGGATCCTTGTTAAAAAAATGATTAAAAATTTCATGACAGTGAGAGCGGAGCATTAAATTAAAAGCAGGGGTCTTCTGGAGCACCTGTTCATGTGAGACCGCATGGGGCACAAGCCCATGAAGCCAGCCCTGATCTTGGAGCAAGTCCAGGATGAGACTGTAACAGGAAATCACGTAAAAAACTGGCACTTCTGTTGCCAGGCAAGGGTGGAGACTAAGAACAAAGTCCAGAGCAAGAAAGATGAAAGGAGGTAATTCAGGAAGATGAGGCTGAAGGATTCCCAA
Source organism: Rhinolophus hipposideros (assembly GCF_964194185.1). NCBI lineage: Eukaryota > Metazoa > Chordata > Mammalia > Chiroptera > Rhinolophidae > Rhinolophus > Rhinolophus hipposideros. Next base: position 59,303,326 of record NC_138047.1, read on the forward strand.
AAATAGACTGGAAGCACACTGAACGGGTTAATAAAACCACTAACTCGGCCCGATCATAAATGAGTGTGCAGGTACCTAAGGTGAGCTCTGGGCGCCCAGGTGAAGAGTGAAAGACAGTCTTCCTGTCAACCTTGTCTAGGTTTCCCTGTGGACACAAGGTCCCTAACCAAAGCCCAGGTGAATTCTACGTATGCAGGAAAACAAAAGGAAAATGGAGTGCTGGAGGACTGATGAAGAAGGGCAGGAGGGGAAATCCCTGATCTCCCTACTCCTTATTAGTAATAATAGGCAAGAAAGATCATAATGCGTAAGACTTCAGACTTTTCAAAGCAAGTTTACATCCATTACTTCACAGACGTGGCATCTGTGCCTATAGAAACACAAGGCTGAGTTTCGGTTAAAACAGTCTGCTGGATGGGCGCATCGGGGGCCCCCTTTCTGAGAGACAAAATTGAGAAGACTGGCCACTGGCCACCATAACTTCACCAAGCCCGTCCCCTCTGGGCCCCAACCCTGCCTTCTGGGCAGTACCACTCTTTCTCTACCTGATGCCATTTCTTGGCAAGATGGAGCAGAAAATGTAGGAAGGGGATGGACATTTACCTGCAGGATTAGAAGTATCTTTCCCTCAGTATATTTTATCCATTTTGTAGATGTCAAAAATACTTTCTAAAATCTTAAAATGCTGTGAGTTGCTTCAATCTACAGTTTCTTGCCAAGTCATCATAACTCAGATTATTTCAAAAGGGTCAGCTAACATGAAAAAATATCAGAGGGCTCTCTATAAAGTAGTTCAAACACTTGGCACCTGTAACTGAGAATGTGTAAAACACGACAACCTAATTTTTTCTTTATTTTCTCTCTTTATTTTCAAACTGGCATCTTTTTTTAAATTTAATATTGTTTACTTAATTATCCTCCTTACAGACGCTTAATACATCAAAAAGATACTTTAATATTGAACACTGTGTTTTCACTATTATGTTTTTAAGTCTATTTTTTAAAAGGTATACTTTGTGTATGAGTACGTATATATAATATATTATTATTATATAATATTAGTGTTAAGTAATCTAATACAGTGAAAATAATATTGTGTGTGTGTGTGTGTGTGTGTGTGTGTGTGTGTGTGTGTGTGTGTAAAAAGAACAGAGAGAAAGAAGACTGGAAGAAAATTCACCAACATGCACAGTAATTCTCTGAGTCGTGGAATTAGACATGATTTTTATCTTCTTTACATTTTTCCTCTGTTTTCTAAATGTTCAATATTAATAACATATTTCAAATTATCAAGAGAAAATTATTTTTTAAAATATCCCTTGGAAACCAATAAGATAGCACATATTTATTTAAACATTTCTAAGCTTACAAAATGTTCCTTTGATACAGCCATCATATTTTCTTACAATATATAAGTTTTCATAGCTTCTTTCCCTTCTACACTTTGTTTCCTTAAGATTTGTGACTTATTTTTATGTTCCTAGCTACTCAGCTATCTAGCACACATAGTAAATACTTAAATAAATGTGGAATAAATGGATAAATTTAGGCCATTTTCTGGTTTAGATACTATATAACTCTATATTTATTACCTTTTTCTCAAATTTTTATGGTTCATTTTACATACGAATTCAACAGCATTTTTTTTAGGTGACTCAGTTTTAGACTCTTTCCAAAGGATTTAATTTAATTTTCATGAAAACAAAAATGTTGTGTTTTTTTTTTTTGCATTCACTTCTTTGATTTACCTAGTATTCAATTAAATTATAAAGTTACAAGAACAAATATAACTGACATGAATAGGCTCAAGTTTTAAAATAACAGACTATTAGGAAAGCATACAACTCAATGGTGGAAACAAACATGAGGACATGAATTAGAAAGTGGCTCAAGGGCAGTAAGCATCAACATGCAAGGGACATCAGTCAGAGTGTTTTTTAGGAAAAACAGAGCAAGCAAGCTCAAGTGGAGGTCAGTTAAGAGAGCTCTGATTTGATTTGCATCTGGCAACCTTATTTTGCCTACAGGATTCCATTTAAAGGCACGATGGCCCTATTCGTCATAGTAAGCTTTGCTCCTCCTGCTCCTCTGAAGAAGCCAAACAAAACCATTGGAAAGCGATGAATGGATGAACCTAAATTTGTCTGCATGCGTGTTTCTGGTAGAAGAAAGATTTAAATTTAAAAGCATAACAAATCAAAATATATGGTGAATGGAAGGAGAACTGACTCTGGGTGGTGAACACACAATGGGATATATAGATGATGTATTACAGAATTGTACACTTGAAACCTATGTAACTTTACTAACAATTGACCCCCCAACAAACTTTAAAACAAATCAGATGTGAAAGGGAAAAGCAAAATCCCTAAAGTTACTTTGTTACAAAAATATCCTAAAATCTGACAAACTGCTCAAATCCTAGGAAGATTTGGATTTCATATTAAACAAGCAGGGTCAACCATGGAAGAACTTTCTAGTGAGAACCTGTGCATAAGAACATGAATGGAATTAGTTTAAAGAGAAAACTACAAGTAAATGGGGAAGGTAAGAAATCAAAACCAGGGGCAGCCGGATGGCTCAGTTGGTTAGAGCGTGAGCCCTTAACGACAAGTTTGCCGATTGAAAACGGTGACTGGACTTGGAGTCCCTCCATAACTAGATTGAAGGACAATGACTTGGAGCTGATGGGCCCTTGAGAAGCACATTGTCCCCCAATATTCCCCAATAAAAACATATATAAAAATAAAAAATCAAAACCTGCCCTTGGTTTATTTTAAAGTTACCTTCAAACTTCATTCTTAATATAGTGTTTGCTTAATATTGCTTGGGTTCAAGTGATTTAATAGTGAGATTTTTTTTCCAAAATAACAGTTTAATTAACAGCTTAATAACCTTTAATTAAGCATGTAAGCCTGTTGGTTGAATTCTATGACCACAGTAGTATATTCCTGGAATTTGCAGTCTACCGACACTTCAAAATTTAATTTTAATGAGTAAATAAACCTAGGTATAGAGCAACCATAATCATCATCATAATATAGATAAATATACATTTAATATAAATATATAAGTTTATTTATTTATTTGTTTGTTTGTAAAAGCACAGGTAGTTTCTCCACTCACTTTTTCTTTCAACATTGAACTAAATGTACTTATTTTTTCTTTACTATATGCAGAATTTTCCTTGATGATCTACTTTTAATTTATATTATTAGAGCATGCTTAGAGTATATGAAAAACTGTTTTGAATGGCAAATTATATTCTAATTAAATCAGCACTATTTCTTGCAGCAGATTACTGGATATTGCAGATGTTACTTACAAAATACCTGCCAACAGACGAGGAAGGAAACCTGATTGTGTAATAGGTCACAGATACCTATATCTTGGTTTGGGTAGAGACTATACTATGTTAAATGAGAGTTTCAGAGTAAGTTTAAGAGTTTTGTGTAAACCAAGGTGTTATTTATGTAATGATATATACATAAAAGTAAACCAGTTTAAAGAAATAGTTAATCTTATACAAATATATATGGACAACTCATTTGGCCTATACTAGCTTTGAAGGCAAATGTACAATACAATCATGGTTGGTTTCATCTTTAGAAAAACATCAAAAATCTAAATGCAAAATATATTATTTAATGGATATACTTTGCTAATGTAATATGTTTGTACTATAAAGATACAAGACAATAAACATTGCTAGTAACATGCTATTGTTGAAATTTTAGTTTCAATATTTATCCCTTACCAATACTTAACCTATCATTCTTTTATTATTTCCTACCTTTTTTCTTTATTTAGAGTTTCTTTTCATCACAATGCAAATTCTATGAAAGCAGACATTTAACCTTTGAAACTGTCCTTTCTTTTATACTTTACTTCACAATAAAAATATTATTGGGACAGTTTTGCCCATTATTCAAGAAGATTCATCTGTACACCAAAAGCACAAGCAACCAAAGAAAACAATAGATGAAGTGGATATCACCAAAATTAAAACCTTTTGCATTTCAAAGAGCACCATCAGAAGAGGGAAAAGACAACCCACAAAGTGGGAGAACATTATTTCAAATCATACATCTGATAAGGGACTTGCATCTAGAACATATAATTAACTATTATAACTCAACAATAAAAAGACAAATAACCCAATTTAAAAATGAACAAAGGATTTGAATAGATATTTCTCCAAAGAAGATATATGAATGACCAATTAGTATATGAAAAGGTGTTCAACATCATTAGTTGTCAGAGAACAGTAAACCAAAACCACAGTGAGATACCGCCTCATACCCACTATGATAGCGATCATCAAAAAGTCAGATGATAACAGGTGTTGGAGGATGAGGGGAAATTGGAACCCTCATACACTGCTAGTCAAACTATAAACTGGTGCAACAGCTTTGAAAAACAGTCTGGCAGTTTTTCAAATAGTTAGGCATATAGTTAGCAAATTACACTCCTACTTACATACCCAAGTGAAATGGAAAGCTATATTCACACAAAAACTTGTAAGCAACTGTTCGTAGCAGCACTATTCACAATAATAATGTAGAAACAACTGAAATAGCCATCAACTGATAAATGAATAACCAAAATGTGGCATATTTAAGCAATGGAATATTATTTGGCAATAAAAAGGAATAAAGTAATGATACTTGCTATGACGCGAATGAACCTTGAAAACATTATGTCAAGTAAAAGAAGCCAGATACAAAGGATGACATATTGTATGATTCTCTTTATGTGGAATTCAACATTAGACAAATCTATAGAGACAGAAAGTAGGTTGATAGTTTCCTAGGGCTGGAGGTGATGGAGAAATTGAGGATGAAGACCTTTAAAAAACCCAAAAAACAAACAAAAAAACACCATCCTCTATACACCAAGCCCTGCTGTAGCAAAATATCAGTAAGGCTGCAAGTTGTTGGAAACTCCATCTCAAAAGTTTCCGTACATTTGCATACTCTCCTGTTCCTGCTACTGGAGGAATTCTGGATTCAGCATCAGAAGCCCTGGGTGTTGTGTCCTATCTTCCTCTAGCTGTATGACCTTGAAAAATTCACTTGACCATTTCAAATCTTAATAAAATAGAGATCACCATAACTACCTCACAGACACATTGTGAGAGCTAAATGAGACGCCTTGGATCAAAAGGCTTATAAAGTATACATTCCACAAATGGAAATGATTGTAATTATCAGTTCTGCAGACCCAGGGCCTTGATTTTCAGTTTACAAGAAGTCAGGCCCAAAGAGGCCTGACTCACATCATCCAACTACATCATGTGCAGGAGCCAGGGTCTTAATTTACAGTGAGAAATCACACTGCCAAGCAGATTGGATAGTCGTGTCATCCTGTCCACTCATTTCCTTCCCAGGAGAGATATCTATTTGGGAAACTCAATTACCAGCGAAAGGTTGCTTGGAGAATACAGAATCAGAGCTGGGGGAGTTGGATTATCCTGGGAACATTATTATGAAGATACAGCAAACTCATGAGTCCCCTTCCTTCTCTACAGGAATAGATTTGTCAAGCAAACTAGACATCCTTCCTACTTACTGCAGAAAACTGCTCAGAAAAATATCCTTTCACCCCTATTTTTTCAGGTAGCCCTCCTCTTACTCGGGGTATTTGTAACAGTCTCAACTTCATCACCTTTCTTCATTTCACTCATTGTTATAACAAAGCCATTCCCAATTTCAAACTTCTTTTGTATTTATTGTGTTTTGCAGATAGACTGCCTTCCTGGTGACTATTTATGACCTACAATTGCCCGCTCTCCCTACAGAAACATTGATCCAATCAAGGTTTCCCAGAGAAAGCTAATCTAATCTACTTGGTATGACTTCTTTTCTGATCCAGTTAGTTGCCTTGTCTTCTTCCACTCAATTTATCTCTAACCTAAAAAGTTGAATTCTCCATAAATGTGAATTATTATGATCACTGCAAGCTCTGCAGATCAATATCTTGATGGTCAGTCATTATGGCATGATTAGAACCTGCTGGTAAAACATAGTTCTCAGTCTCTCTGACTTCCCTTCTCTTCCAGCACAACTTACCACCATATTTGTTTTTAAAAAAATCACCTTTGTTCCAAAAGAATTTCAATAATAGAGAAAGGAAATGGCATTCATGTTACTGGACCACTAATATCTATTTTTACTCTCATTTGAGAGTTTTCTACTATTCAAGGATGAAAAAGTAGCTATTAATAGATTTATCTGGTCTTCCCATAAATGCAGATACAAGTATGGATGTCACATAGCATGAGAATGGAAAGAACATGAATTTTAGAACCAGAGATTTGGAGAGTTCTCACCCAGCCTCTCCTTAGTAATGTATCTTGGTCCAGTTACTTAACTATTCTGAACCTCTCTTTTTTCATCCATTACAATTATTTTCATTGCTAGTATCCTGCAACACTGAAAACCAATGCAAGATAACAACAAATGAGACTGGCATGTTTTAGGTACAACGTAAAGGACAGCTATTATTACTGAGACATTCACATTCTTCTCTTTTAAGTGTGTTTTTTCCAGGACCCATCAGCTCCAAGTCAAGTAGTTGTTTCAGTCCAGTTGTGAAGGATGCAGCTCACAGAGGCCCATGTGGGGATCGAACCAGCAACCTTGTTGTTAAGAGCACCGTGCTCTAACCAACTGAGCTAACCGGCCACCCCGAGACGTTTACATTCTTTAAAGAGGCCTCTGTCATTGTGAGTTTAAAATCAGATTGGTCATGGCTTGCTAAGTGGCCTTCCAAAACTCTGGGTCTTTCTGTTCATTATTTGAAAAGTAAAGAGAAAATGACACATTCGTGTTTAAAAGTAATAACAGTGTGGTTAAATAAGTTTTCCTTAGCACACTGAATTTTTCCTTATACATTTCAAAAAAGTGGCTCAGTGCATTATAGAACCTAAGTAAGGTTTATAGGGCAGACTCTTAAGAAATGGTCTTTTATGTAGAGAAACACAAACAATATCTGTACGAATGTTCTCATCTGATCTCACCTACTATTTCAGGAGAGAGAGAGAAGAAGAAGCCCATGGTAGAACAGGCCTCGAACTTCAAAGCCTGTTAGTTTTTAAACTGCTGTTTGACTTGGAAAAACCATGGTCAGATGCTTAAACTTTTAAAAAATCAAACACCATTTAAAAGTCCTGCTAACTGCATTCCTAAGGTTTTATAACCTGATTCTTTTCCAGAAAGGAAAGAATGATCTGCAAAAGAAATACTATGTAATGAAACATTTTTAGTGAGTTGAATTTTTCACTTTCTAAAAGTATTCTAAGTGTGGATGACACTACTGCAACCCTTCTACTAAATAAAACAGATGCAGAAAACAAAGAAAAATCTAAGATGAAAGGCCTGGTACAGAATACCAGGTATAACACAGTCCTAAAGAAAGCAAAGCTATTTTTTCAGATTTCTTCTCCTTAAAATGATGCTCTCTGGGTTGTTCATTTTCTTGGAATGGCCTTTCTGGTTTCTTGAATCTGACCTACCCCACCATAACTTCTTTTAGTCACTCAAAGAAGGGTTGCCTTCCTATCTTCCATGGACCCCTTGTATTAGTCTGCTCACACTGCCATAACAAAATACCATATACTGAGTGGCTTACAACAGAAATCTATTTTCTCACAGTCTGGAGTCTAGAAGTCCATGATCAGGGTGCCAACAATGTCTGGTTCTAGTGAGAACTCTCTTTCTGGCTTATAGATGGCTGCCATCTTTGTGCAAGGTATGGGGGAAAGGGAAAGATATAGAGAGAGATAGAGAGAGAAAGAGAAAAAGAGAGAGAGAGAGAGAGAGAGAGAGAGAGAGAGCGTTCTAGTGTTTCTTCTTATAAGGGCACTAACCCCTAATGAGACACCCCATTCTCCTCACTCTCATGACTTCATCTAAGCCTATTTACCTCCCAAATGTCTCATCTCTAAATATCATTACATTGGGGGTTAGGGTCCCAACATATGAATTGGGAGGAGGGACACAATTCAATCCATTACAATCCTCTGAACCTCTTATCATATCACTTCACTGAAATTTAACAGCTTCTTCCTTTATTCTGCCTTATAGTGTGACAATTACTCACCAGAAAAAGTGAAATGATATGCTTATAGAAGGAAAAAAAAGTTGGTAGACAATGAGAAATAAAAACTGTTACACATACCAGAAAATTCAAATTGGCATGGACTCCAAATTCTAAGGGGTTCTTTTTGATAGGTCAAATTAAAATCAGAAAGCTGATTGTTAACCAAGAATTCAGATGACAAGAATTTGTTGGCATAATTAAAATGTTTAGTGTTGTAAGGCTAGAAAAGCCTAATACATGTAGTCCCACTGTGAGAGCCTCAAACCAAAGGGACCATGAAAACCAGAATTTATTGGGGTGGCCAGTTAACTCAGTTGGTTGGAGCATGGTGCTAGTAGCACCACGGTTGTGGGTTCAATCCCCGCACAGGCCACTGTGAGCTGTGCCCTCCTTAAAAAAATAAAATAAAAACAAAAAGACAAAATCCCACAGGATTTAGTGGTGGAACTTCCTCTCCTTGAAGAATGACTGAATTGGCCATCCAAGTTACTCTATTTTTCCACACTTCTGTCACTAAATAACACTACGTACAATGGAATCCTCCAGCCTTGCTAAGATCTGGGAGCCATTTTACCTCTTTAGTAGAGAGATTATAATGTGGGAATTCAGAACAGGAGCTCTGGAACCAGAAGATCTCATTTTAAATCTCATTTCTTTCACTTCTTGGCTACCTGACCTAGAGGACTTTATTGAAAATGCCCTAAAAATCATTCCCCCACTGCAATATTAAGAAAATAATCCCATTTAATTTGCAAGGTTGTTGTAAGTATTATGTTTGTAATGCTTTTAGTACATTAACTTTAGTAAATACTAAACAAATCTTACCTGTTATTTAGTAGAAATTTGCAAATCTTTGCTTTAATTCATTATCTGATTTTATAGTTTACCTCCCAGGGTACAATCTCATGTCTCTTATTTCCACCTTCTGTCATTTTTACCTGTCTCATGTTTGCTCCTGGAACCTACTACCTACCATATTGATGGTAGAAACAGGTGATATAACTCTTTCTAGAGTGCCCACCGACTCCTATCTGACTAGACAACATAAAATTTAACAGAGAACTTCTAGGATAATGTTATCTACCACTTTTCTAGGACAAAAGTTCAAGCCATCACTGTGGAAAGTTTGCAATGATATTTAAAGGAGGCATGTGGCAAAGGTGACTATAGAGGTCAAAGGCCAACTACTGTTCTTGTGGGTTTGTCAAAACCAATGGTTACCCTTCCTTTTCCTTATAATTCCTTTATTGCAAAATATAACGCATCTACCCAAAAGCACATACGCTGGTTTTATTAGTAATTATTTCCTTGCTTTTATTTATACTTTTACTACCTAAATATCTATCCCTTAATACTGTAGTTTAGTCTGTTTTTAAAATTTATATAAACGTGACCAGACATTATTTTGCATCTGACCTCTTTGTCTTATTAATTTTATGTTTTCAACGTTCATTCCTGATGTTGGATATAGTTGGAGTTCATTCATTTCATTATTACATGGTATCCCATTCTATGAATATAACCCTACTTATCCATTCACTTTTGATAGAAATTATTTTGGTTCCTGTTTGGCTACTACAAATAATGCTTCTTTAAACATACTTTATATGGCTTTGGGTGAATCCATAAAAAAGAAGAAATCAATGGACATTTTAAAATTGAAAAATGTAATACATTAAAGTAACAACTCAATAGGTTGGTTTAGCAGCAAATGGGACACAATAGGAGACAATAATCATAAATGGAAAGGTTAATAAAATAACCCAAACTGAAGCACAGAGAGAAAAAGGACGGGGGAAACACAAAACAGAAAAGCTTTGGTGTTCGATTGCAAGACCTGCCTTAGTACCAACCTTTCAGAGCCCTCATCTTCCCTTGGCCACATGACTGTCTCAAGAGCTGGCATGTGATTCAGATAGGTGCAATCAAAGCTCATCTTGGAGCTGGGGCTTGAACCACCACAATGAGATGCTCTCTTCTCCATCGGACTTGACCCTGGGCTTCAGACATTTGCCTGGAATTTCTGAGCTGGTGTCTCGTCAGGGCCATAAGAGAAGAGTAACTGAGTCCTGATAACATCATTTGAGACTCTGGAGAGACCTGTGTCAGTTCTATCCCTGGACTGGTCAGTTCTGGGAACAAGTATTTCCCTTCTCGCTTTATACCAATTAGACTTTGTTTTTGATTTGTCACCTACAATGGGAGTCTTAACTATAAATACTCTTTTACTCTTATACAGTCCCCAAATAGCCTCATCCATGTCTTCTAAAAGGGAAGGTAGAACGCATATTATAGAGAACTTTAGACCAATTCTCTGGCTTATCTCCCAATTTATATATGATCTTCCTTCTGGGCCTTTCCCAATAAAACAACAGCATTGATCAGGGAGCCCAACTATACACAGGACACCTACATGGAATTCTTCTTCCGCATTGGGTCCCTGTTGACTTATATTCATCCAGCAAACTATTACGTTCCTCTATCCCTTGTTCATTTTTTGTACCCCTAAATTTAATACAGTGTTTTAATTAACATCTTAGGAGCTAAACCCGTAAGAGAGCTGTGATTATGTCTGAGTGAGAGAGCTCCTGATTACTCTTGGAATAGAATCACAGTCAAAGTGAAAAGTTGATTGTGAATTTCAATTGCTTCTGCTTTTGAGTCTGAAGATGAACCTCTCGTTCAAAATGGCTATCAGAAAACCCGCTTGCTTAAATCTCTGCAAATTGACTTCTCTGAGCTTCACAGTCCTGTCCTATTGCATTCTCTTTCCACTCCCCTCTCCCCTTCAGATGGATTCCTCTCAGCCCTGGGCTCTGGGCTCTCAACCCAGGTGCTCGTTCATGGCTGATTACTTACCACAGAGAGAGAAACTGCCCTCACTTGAAACTAAATTGAAATCTCTTTTTCTTCAAGTTTTATATTGTTTCTTCTTTCTTTTCCTTTACTTGGATACTATTTTTTGAAAAACGCACACCTAGGTTTTTGGTTTCAATATCCCCCCAACAATCCCCCCACACATAAAATTAACTAAGTCAGAAAACACAAACTGGCAGGCTACAGGGCCAGCACACAGATATGCTTTGTTTGACCTTTACAATATATGTTAAAATCTTGCCTATGATACACACAGTTAATATCAGGAGATTCTACATAACACTCAGTTCGGGATTCTCTTGAAATACCAGGATGTCTGGCACCCCAGCCCATATTCCCTCCTGGCAACAATTAGCTAGAGTAAAGTAACAGCTCCCTCTGTTGTCTTAAAGCTGGTCCACTTCACTTACTCTACCACTAAAAACCTTAAGCAGTGATCTGCGTTGACAGACATGGGACCAAGGAGTTGTCAGTGGATTCCAAAGAATGAGTACATGATGGCCAAGATCCAAAGCCCTCAGTGCCTCAGCATTGCAAAGGAATGGAATGAGGAGAGGAATAAATTAAGCTGAATTATCAAAACCTGAAAAAGTTATGTCTCCTAGATATCTGCATATGCAGACTGAGATTCAAGCTCTCCACGTTATCGAAGGAAGCCTCATATAAAACCACGTTTCTTCTGTATTTAACTACTGACCCCCTTATTTTCTTTAAGAGTTTTTACCCCCTTCACTTTTGGATAATCTTCCAACACACCTTTTTATCGGAAAGAGTATTTTTCAAAGCGCATGAGCGCTATACTTAAGCACCACCTGGAGAATTTACTGTTCTGGTTCGTATTGTTGTTGAGAAACCACCCCAAAATGTAGCAGCTGAAAACAACAATCATTCATCCATGTGGGCAGGGCAAGGCAGGCTTGGCTCATCTCTGCTCCAAGAGATATCAGGAAGTGCTTGTTGAAGGTGACCCATACCCAAGGACTGGAGTCTTTGGAAGACTGGCTCACTCACTTGTCTTGGGGTTGTGACTGGGTGTCAGCTGGGCCCTCAGCTGGGGTCGTAGGCAGAAATACCTATAAAGGGCTTCGCCATAGGGCTAGTTGGCTTCCTTACAGCACAGTGGCTTGCTTCCAACAATAAGCATCCCAAGAGACAGGAAATGAAAGCTACCAGGTTCTTGAGTCCTGGTCCCAGAAACCTACGCAGCATCCCTTCCACTGTAGTCTATTGGTCAGGCCTTCTGTGCCCAGAGTCAGGGATAAGGGACATAGAAATCAGCTCTCAATGCCAGGTGTGTCAAATTATTTGGGGCCATGTTTTAAAACTGCAATACTTACTAAAAGTGCAAATACTTAGATTACACCCCAGGCCCACTGAATCAATAGTTTTGAGGCTTGAGACTGGAAATCTAGTTTTAATAAAACACGCCAAATTTTTCTTAAGCATACCCAAATTTGATTTCTATATCACCTTAAAACTGCCTGTTTTAGCATAAAAATTCTACCCCACCCTCATGTTTCTTTGGCTGGGAGTATTTTGTGATATCCACAACCACCTCGCTTCATTGGATGAAAAGGGACAATGTTAAGTGGCCTGTTCTAAATTTAAATTCCTCCGACACTACAAAAAGAACACAGGACAAGAGAAGGTACAAGGGATTGAATAAGGGGAGTGTTGATGATCCTAAAATCAGCATGGATATCCATCCAGTATGTGGCTGCATAGCTGACAGGAGACCTCAGATGATTTTTATGTGCAGGACCCCTCACTTGTGAGATGTGCTTCCCGTCCAGATAAGTGTTATAGAGAGGGAAGTTATTTCAGTACGGGTATGTATCAGTTGGGTTCTTCTGACAAGCAGACCCTGATACGTGGACTGAATGCACGCTGTTTATTTGGGAAGTTCAGGGATAGATGAGACACACGAAGTAAGGCAGACAATAGCAGCACATAATTAAGCCAGGTCCTCAGTGGGAGGAAGGAGCTTAATCCAACTGAGAGGCTCTGGAGAAAGGCATAAACACATGTACATCAGCATTATCCTGCCAAAGGGTAAGGGGATTGAGATATTTATATTCCTACCCTCTAAAGTAATTTGCAAGGAGGCCCGTATGGGGTCATTAATCTCCAGGCATTTCAATAGGCAAAGTGGGTTCCAGCAACCCAAGAGCAGGTATCAGCCGTTGTAAGTCAGGCTGATGTGCATGGAAATGGTAAGAGATCCACAAAGATGTGAGTAGAACAGACCCACAACATGTCAGAAGAGCTCACAACCATGTTCCTGCTTAATCAAAACAAATCAGACTAAGGACTTTGACATATGAGAATCTCCAGCTGGTCTTTATGATTATTCCCTGTCTGTTTTGTTGTCTTAGGTTATATATGGAAATTCCTTGCCTTTCTTGGAGGTGAAGAATCTGCCTAACTGAGAAGCCTGTGCTATTTCATCTTTTCCTGAAGAAAGCAACTTCATATCAGTGAAAGAATTAACTTTTGGAGCATTTGTGACATTGTTTCCAGATGTGTGCTTTCCAGCTATAGTCTGGCCAGACCCAGAGGAGACCATGCCACAGCATACAATTGCAGATGCTTTAGAAATATCTTTGAGTCCATTAAGACCCAGCTTTGCAGACTACTTTGATGTCATCTCTCCCAGTTTATAGTGTGGTATTTTATTTTACAAGCAGGGGAACATCTGGGCTATTTCAGCAGGCTTTGCCCTTTTAGGTAGTGTTTGGGATTTTTGTTTAGAAAGGGGTATGCTGAAAATTACCAGTAATAACATATGTGTTGGCTTTGTACTTCCTTGTGTTTTTTTTTGTTTTGTTTTTTTTGCGTCATTCCACCTCACATCTACCATGTTTCCCGGAAAATGGTCCCTTAACCAGACCATCGGCTCTAATGCGTCTTTTGGAGCAAAAATTAATATAAGACCCAGTCTTATTTTACTATAATGCAAAACTGGGTCTTTGTAATATAGTATAATATAATATAAGACTGGTCTTATATTAATTTTTGCTCCAAAAGACACATTAGAGCTGATGGTCTGGCTAGGTCTTATTTTCGGGGAAACACGGTAAGCCAGCCCCAGTGATTCCAAGACAACCCTTCAAAATGCTAGTCTCCATGTTGATTCTCTTTAGAAGGTAAGGAAATTGCAAGGCAACTGAAGAGTTCTGATGCTGCTGCTCTGGACTAGAATGAAAACAGTCATCTAGTCATTATTCACTTGTGAGGTGGCCTTTGGCAGGGGCAGGGGGGGTCCCAATTATTTTGGCTACATTTCTTTAATTTATAAATCTATCCAGTTTACCAAACAAATATCATTTTCCTGCCCCACAGAAGCTAATCTTTCTAGGACATTTCTATTTAAGGAAAGTAAGGCCATGGTATAGAGATTCATATCTGTGACAGTCCCATGGACTTAATGACACTGCAGTAGATGAAATTTGATGTCTCCTTATGGCAGTTTCACACTAGAGACACTTCCCACATGCTTCTTAATGAATCTGTCTGTTCATCTGTTCTTCCTTGCTTTGCCACAATCTGGTCTGCCCTATTCATTGAAGCCCTTCAAATTCATATAGGCAGTCAATAAGTCAAAGATAAATTAGAGTGTTTTCTTGGACGTAGACTGTGATATTAAATTTATTCCTCTAAATCAGAGGCTGTAAACTAAAAGCTTAGTTGTTAAATTACTATATCGATATTGTTATAGATATAGACAGATATAGAGATATAAATATATACTGGGGGTGCCAAAAAATGTATAGAAGTGGACATTTTGGTCAACATTGCTCAAGCAGTCGTTCGCCATAATCAGAAGTGTCTGGACCCTGACGGTAACCACTTTGAGCACCTCTTGTCATTGCAGAAGTCGAACGTGACTTGTATTCATCTTTTGTTATCGGTATATATTATTACAATTTTAATATAGTTTTTCTTTCTTAAAATATGTGTACATTTTTTGGCACCCTCTGTATACAGATATAGATATATCCGCATCTATATCTGTGTATATCCATATCTACAGAGAGAGAGAGATGTTTTGTTTGGTCCTGATAAAAATCTGAATTATCTACATGATTATAGATAGAAAATCTATATTATTATGTAATTTTACTAATGACTACACTAATTTTTAATGTAGGCCACTGATTAAAATTACTGTTCTGTTTATTCCTCACAAAAAGCTAAATTACCACCTACTTTGTAAAATAGCATATTTTTATAGACTGTGTAGATATATGACCAATGTGCTGTATAATTGAAATTGAAGTAGAATAATATTGTATGCCAATTATAAGGAAAAAATATATCTATTCGTCTATCTATATACCTATATATAGATATACATATAGTCACAGGAGGTGGAGTACAGCATAGGGAATAGAGTCAATGGTATTGTAATAGCTGTGTATGATAGCTATATTTGTCATATAGCTATCATATATATTGATATGTATATTGATATGTATATTGATTTTCATATATATTGTAATATATATAGACATATATAGCTATCATACACAGCTATTACAATACCATTGACTCTATTCCCTATGCTGTACTCCACCTCCTGTGACTATATGTATATCTATATGTAGGTATGTAGATAGATAAATAGATATATATTTTTTCCTTATAATTGGCATACAATATTATTCTACTTCAATTTCAATTATACAGCACATTGGTCATATGTCTACACAATCTATAAAAATATGCTATTTTAAAAAGTAGGAGTGATAGTAGACTGGGGGGGTTATCACTTTGTGAGGGGTGTAAATGTCTAACTATTATGTTGCTTTGTATACCTGAAACTAATAAAGAGTAATAGCATATTTTGTGTAACAATATAGATTTCCAACTGCTTTCCCCAGTGACATTGGGCCCTCATTATATAGCAACCCTATGCTGAGTGAGTAACATCTGCTCTTTATATAAGGTAAGTACTCCGCAGTTTGCCACTGACCCCACTACTCTCTGTTGTCTACCCAACCCTGGGGCCCAGTGTCAGCTACAACTTTGATTACAACAGCACTCAACCACCCACATGCATTTGTATGAGCTGCCTAATCCCTGATGGGATTTAAAATCCCATTCCTATTATATCGAGACTGGAAGTTTCACAAGGACAGAAAGTATGTTTGTCTACCGTTGGTCATTCAGTACCTATCATATAGTAAGTGCAATGGATATGAGTTCAATGAATGAAGGAAAGGTTAAATTTAGTCTGCAGCAAGGTAAGATACTTGGCTTATGAGAATTCTACTTCTTCTAGAATGGTAGAATTTTATACCTTTGCATAACTCACAGCCCTCGCCTTCATTCTAGACTGAAGTGACCAGCACTGTGCTGGGGGATACAGAGGGGAATGACCAAAGTGATTGTGGGCTGAGTTTATTCACAGAGAGTCTGGACAGCCTCCCCCTTCCAGATCACATAATATGTTAATAATGAGACTAAAGTGACCTATTGCACCTTGTAAAAGAAAAATGCACTCACTTGAGGTTTGAGCAAGTCATTTGGTACAGCTCCAGATGCCGGGAAACTGAGCTGTCTCCCATCCCCCATCTCCCGCTCGTAGCCCCTATGCTAGCTATTAGCACTGCTCAACTAATAACGAATATTTAATTTAAAAAAAAATAAATCTTACTGGTAACAGAGAAAGTAGGAGACTGTGCTTTAGTTTTATAGACTGTTCTTGCCTCCTTACATTTCCTGGTACTCAGAGCGGGATCCCAGACGCTCACCACAATCAGGGAAACCTGTTCACCAGGGCTTCGGCCCTAACCCAGCTGACATCAGAGATGTCAATGATCCAACTGCAGAGTGGGCCCCACTTATCCAGAGTTCTACCTCCCCTAAGGGTCAACCACAGCAAGGAGAGAAAGGGGTAGCTTATCTATAGAGCCCTCAGAGTGGAAACCCAAACTGCAAAACAGATAGAAGAAAACAGAATATTATCTGTGACATTGAAAGTGGGAACATCTTCTTAAGACATAAAAAGCACCCCTTTTTTGCTTTAGAAGCAAATTCAAACTCTATCCTCACCTTTAAATCCTGACATGATGAGCCAACCTCTGATGTCTTCTCTCACCACTACCCCCCTTTCCCCAAATGGTCCTTAGTTCTGCCCCCTGTACACAGTAAGCCCACTTTGGAGCGTTTGCACTTGCCTGGAATGCTGTAACCTGCACATGGATAGCTTGTGTCCATCATTCAGGCCTCAGCTGTAATGTCACCTCCTCAGAGAAGCCTTCCCTGACCACTCCATCTTATAATACACCTCAACTTTCACCTTTACCTGCAGCTTAACCACTATCAGATATTGCCTTGTTTATTTGTTCACTTGTTTATTGTCTGCTTTCCCCACTAGAGGGTATGTTTCATTAGAACAGGGCTCTGACCTCCATCTATCACTATAGTCCCAATATATGGCACACAGTGTGTCCTCAATAAGTGTTTTTGGATGGATAAATAAATAAATAAGAGATGCTTGTTGGCAAAATGAAGACTTTGATAAGCTTAGAAGTGGAACTTTGAAAAGCAAGAGAGAAAAGAGCTAGGAAGTAGAATTTCAAGGGTAGTAAGAATAAAATCAGGAAGCAGGATTTCCTCCACAGCTGACCAGGCCTGCTCAACTATCTGCTTTTTCACCTTTCCTGTCATTGCAGCTTCAAGCTCAGCTCTAACCTCCTCTTTTAAAAAAAAAAGGTGAAGGGGAATATAGTCAATAATATTGTGATATGTTTACACGGTGACAGATGATTACTAGATTTAGTAAAGCGATCATATTGTAAGGTATATAAATGCTGAATGACCATATTGTACACCTGAAACTAATATATTAGGTTAGTGCAAAATAATTGTGGTTCTTGCAATTATATTTAACCTTCCAAACCACAATTACGTTTGCACCAACCTAATAATATTGTATACCAACTATACTTTTAAAAATTGTGATATAATTGACATAAAACATTGTAAAAGTTTAAGGTGTACAACATATTGACACATTTATACTACAATATGATTGCCATTGTAGCAATAAGTGATACTTCCATTCATCATGTATATCATTTCTTCTAGTGGTGGGAACAATTAAGATCTAGCCTCTTAGCAAGTGTAGTGTTTATAATACAGTATTGTTGTCTATAATCACTGTACCGTGTGTTAGTTAGGTCCTGGGAGTTATTTACCTACTAGTTATAAGTATGCACCCTTAAACGACCTCTCTGTCATTCCAACCTTTGGAAACCACCATTCCACTCTCGGTTTTTTCAATTTGGGTTTTTTTTCTTTTTTTTCTTTTGGATTTACATGTAAGGAATACCACACAGTACTTGTCTTTATCTGACTTATCTCGCCATTACCTCAAACTTAAAATTTGCTGCACTGCCAAAGCAACAGTGGACAAAATAAAAAGGCCACCGACAAAAATGGGAGAGAATGTCTGCAAGCTATGTGTCTCTTAAGGGTCAATACCCAATACTTATAAAGAAGTTACACAATTTCAACAGCAAAAAAACAATCTGATTAAAAATTGGGTAGAGGAGCTAAATAGATGTTTTTTCCAGCAGAAGATTTTAAAGGACAAGTGGTAGGAATCAGCGGCTGTGGCACCCTCCAGTCCACCCTTGCCCTGCGCTCCCTCATTCCCTGTAAGGAGCCTGGAGGACACAGCCAGCCCACCGGTGGCCTCCGAGTCCTGCCTGGAGCATGGCAGCTTGCTGCAGCCCCTGGGAGGAGGAGAATGTTGGCCACAATGTTTGCATTGTCACCTCTCCTTGCTTCTCCTGCTGGACCCATTTATTCTTGGGCTCTGTATCTCCCTTAGGAGCCTGAGCCCAGAATTCAAGACTTCAGAAGGGCAAAGTTTATTCCCAACAATGAGCTGTGAGCTTATTTCACTCAGTCAAGAGCTTACATCCATGAAGGCTAACCAGTTGAGTTTATCTCTCCATATGCATTATTCCATGTAAGCTCATAATACCTCTGTGATGTAACTATTATTATCCCCATGTCTCAGATGACCAAACTAAAGCTTAGAGAATTAAACAACCTGCCCAGCATCACCAAGTTCAGTAAATGACAGAACTGGCATATAAACCTAAGTCGAACTGCTTCTAAATGCTTATAAGTCTAATTACCTCCAAATAAGTAAAATTATACTTTAAACTCTCTTCCTGACTCTGGCACCTTGTTCTTAGTTTAACTGAGTAGCTGATTCCTTCTTCTTCCGTTACTGGTACAAAAGATGAATATAGCTAAATACAATCGTCTTCTTTTCTCTACGTAGCCACCATGAATTCCAAAGAAATGTGTCACTCTTTGCCTTTCTGTTTAATTATGTTTCCACGGGGGTAATCGTGCAGGATGGTTTTTGGTTGTTCGCTCTTTGAGGACTCCCTCCTTGCCTGCCCTAGGCGCCCAGAAAGCTGCTTCACACCCTTTACACCCCGCGTGTCCCTGCTTGCGCCACTCTCTGTGCCGTGCTGCCCTCTAGTGGCTGAAGTAAATGCAGCTGCGCTTCAAGCAGCCTTCACATTTTAAAGGACCTCTTCCTACAAGGCGGAGAGAGAAACACACGTGGGGCCAAACCAGCATTCGATGGATTCTTTAAAATAATTTACCTGGACTTATTGAATGGCTCATGGGAAACCATGTGCTATCTCTGCCCAGTAACCCAGGACTGGAGGAGGAGTTCAAAACAACGAAGAGACACTTCCAAATGAAACATGCTTCCCTTTACCGGGTGTCCGGTGCAGAAGCATTTCTAGCTGAGTTCCTCGCTTCGTAAGTATTTTATTGTGTCCCTCCGCATGGAGCAGAAATGAGACAGAAGCTGTGAAGTTCACAGAGAAGAGCGTGGTAGTATTGGACGTGTGCTCTCCGCGCAGGGCTTCCTTGGGCATGTCACAAAGGAACATACATCAGACGGCACTGTCGTTTTCACAATGAAGCGTTAAGTGTGGGATGCCTCCCACTTCTTAGGAATTCCGGCATTTTCTCCCGAATCTGAGGAAAGCAGTGGGGACTTTGCAGGAAGAATGGAAAGGCTGGTAATAATTCTCTAAACGGCCTCAGGACAGAAGGATGGTACAGGTGAAAGGTTTCAGTATATTCAAAAGTTCGCGTGTCAGAAAAACAAACTCGCTGAAGTTGTGTCTACATTAGCTCACAGGATTGACCAGGCTGGTTGAATCCACCCACGGCTCAGTCAAACGGGTTTAACTGATTCTTTTCTTCACTGAATCCACCAGTTGTTTTGACGATGCAGACACAGCAAAACCAGCCCCGTGAGTTAAGCCAGACCACAAAGTCTGCTCTAACTGTGCAAGAATTCTGGCTTGGATTCTGTTCCAGGTTGCTTTCGCTCTGGTTTTGTTAGCAAAGCAGCTAGCAGTGCAGACGTTAGAGATGATGAGAAGCCCACAAACGCGGAGATGCTGCTCGCGGATGACTCCTCCTGTGTTCATCCGCAGGGCACACCCGGAGTTGGGTGGTCAGGGCAGCTCACGTGGGGTGATGAACCTCCGAGGACCATGGAGTCACACACAGACTTGATAGGGAGATCTACGTCTCACCTGGACATCCTGCAGGAATGCAGTAGCGAGGGGCACTTGGGGCTGCTGCTCTTGAAGAGGGCGTAAATGCATTCGACATAAAAAAAAATTGTAAAGGGATAGATTGGGTACCACACCTGAAAAAGAAATTTGGCAGCAAAATGCAAGATGTCTTTGTGTTCACTCAGCAGAAAAGTATCTGGGTATCATTGAAAACAGAGCTATTAGCATCATGCAGGACTCATAAATGTATGCCTAATAATGATTCATAATTGTAGATTTAGATCATAATTATGCCTTGCATTATTATGTTTTTATGTTTTCTGTTGTATGAGTACTTCTATTAAAGGAGCAAAGCAAAATTTAAAAAATAGCAGTAAGAACATTTAAAACTATTTCATTGGACTCCTGAAGTTTTTTCATTCCTAACAGTCACAGAGAGCCCTAAATATAGGCTACATTTTAAAAATTTCCTTTCACATCCATAAATCACTCAGCATTATATAAGAATCCCCTTGATTTGTCCACTATGGCTTTATATCCCACAAGAGGTTGGTTTCTTTCCTTGCTCGGTAAGCTAACACCTTCCTGCAGTTCCAGCTGGGATCTTGGCAGGGACATGAACACAGTGTAAGGTAATGAGGTGGAGAATATGTCTAGTTTCAGTGTTAGAAATTATGCCCAGCCAGAGAGATGGCTGTTTTGAGACTGACAACACTTAGACATGTTGCAGTCTTTTTGAGAGAGTAAAACCAATTTTCTTTATCATAACATATTTGGGAACAGGTAGGTCAAAATATACCACATAGGTGTGCCAAATGCCACCGCCTACAGCCAATAAACAATGCTGAGCTTCAGACTGTACTGATGAGCCATCGGGGTTTACAGTCAGAGGTAAGTGATCCTAGAAGTCATGTCCTGCTCTACAAGGATTCCTAGACCCTCCTTTGCCCCAACTCTTTCTCTGAGACATTAGAGAGATTGTCCAGATTTCCTGTTGCTGTCTGAAAACTATCCTTGGGGTCTAGGTCAAACTAGGTTTTCTGTGACCACTTTAGAAATACTTAGAGCTTTATGTTGAAAGGAATTAAAACTTCAGGAACCCTGGACATATAAACAGGTTGGCCCTGAGTAAATGTCATAGGTGATTGAAAATGCCTGTCCCTATCTATTTCCCTAAGTTCCCTCTCTCCCTCCCACTCCCACACATATCCCCAAGGGACCATGAGATATTAATATAGACTCTCTCTAAAAAAAAAAATTAAAAATAAAGACCTCTCTTTATAGGACTTAGACACTTAGGGATGAAGTAGTGGTCCATTTTGATTATTCAGAATATAGTCTCTCTTTTATAAGTGTTTTAAGGCTGTCCAAATTAATATTCTGAAGTTGCAGGAATAAATAAAGGAGGGAGGGAGGCAGAAAGGAGGGCACAGCAGGATATCCAACTACGAATGACTAATTTCATTTCACAAAAGAAGATTTGATTTTGTCAATTTATTTCTTGGTAGGCAGGATTTTTTTTTTAATCCCATAATTCACATCATGCCATGAATCTTTGCATCTCCACTTGTATCTAAAAATGTTTTGGTTTTGATTCCCCGGAAATCCTTTCTTATAGTCATAGCTGTCATTCTAAGCAGTACCTTTGAGACAAAAGGCCTGTTTCATAATTCATAAACTTGAAGACTGTAGGTTCTTCCTCACTCTTGTTCTGAAAAGTTCATAACTTTAAGCCCTTAAAATTGTGTCCTCCCTCACTTATGTCTTGCCTGATTGTTATCTGAGACTTCATCTTTATCTGATAGTAAAATTTCATACAATGCCCTCTTTCTAGAAAAGATCTGAAAATAGCATGATTTAAAAAATAATAACCTAATCTGGTGAAATTAACCTCTACAACTATGTATTACATGATTATGATAGAAACCTCATTTCAAATAACAAATATATTTTAGAATATTCCATTTCTAGAAGAATTTCACTTATGCAACTCAAGAATAAAAAATAATATATGAAGTACATTTTGCTGTATGAATGTTTCAATAAAAACATCTTTAAAGGAAATATATGAAATAAGACAAGTTCTAACTATTTGAGTTCATTTCTGTTAAAAATATTACCTTTGTCTATTCAAGTCTTTCTCAATTAAATCAGATTCTTTGGGGTTCACACACTGCTGGTGTATGGTTTAAACAGCTTTTCTTCATCCGCAGTGATAATGACCACTTTTTGGAAGTAGTGGGGTTACAATTTTTATTCTGTGCTTGTGAAATACATTGTACTGGCAACTCTAGAGAGCCCAACCTGTCATTTCTTTTGATAAGTGGTACTATCTGAAAAGTGGAAGCAGCACAGCCTCACCCACGGCTCCTTCCTGGATTTCACTACAGACAAGGACCCTGAGAATTAAAGAATCCTGATTTGCAGCATACAAACATGTGATTAATCACAATCAGGAATTGTGTAGAAGTCAAAAATGGTTATTGGGTTTCTCAATGACATTTTGCATGAAGTTATATTCAGACATCAGTTCTGTTCCCTATTTCCTCTCTTACCAATGTGCGATGTGTATATTTGTGCCTGCACATGTCTGTATATTTTGTTCCATAGGCAGTCAAGACAGAATGGCCAATACTAGCATTACGCAAGTGTGTTTAAGCAATCACATTAACCAGAAGGTGTAGAACCAGACAAGGTTAATCTACCTACGGACTAGCCAGTATTTCCCATCTCCCCACATGTATTAAATGAAAGTCTCTGCCATTGAAGCTGGGTCTTCTGTATTCAAAACAAGTTTCCCAAGTGATTCTTCCCATACTAAAATGTAAAGAATGGCTAGGTTTGATCATTTATTCATTTATTTTTTTCATTCAACAAACATTGACTGAGCTCTTGTTAAGTACTGGGGGATATAAAAATAAACAAGACAATCAGAGTCCTTGTCCCCATGAAACTTAGAATCCAGCATTTGCCGAATGGTCTCAGAGACCCCCAGTGTTCTGCAAGAACTTAACAATTGTTGCATAATGTTAAGCAGACTTTTCTGCCAAACAGAACCCAAATCCAGGAACAATCTACATTCTAAAGAGTAAAGAGAATTGTAAGTAACTGAAGACCAGAATCTCACTATCTCCAGGGCTTAGTAAGTTGTCGCTGAACTATCTCTGTTACCTCCCATCATCACCGAAGCCCAACCCCATTTTCTGTGAATGAAGAATAGGGAGGGAGGACGACGAACAGGGGAAGGCATAGGTTTAAGGGCCTGAAGTACCAAAGCCCCAAAGCTCTCTCCTCCATGTGATGAGAAAGGTTGCTTCCTCACCCTAAAAACCAAGTAAAGAGGTGCTAGTTGAGACCTTCTTAGAAATCGGCAGTATCTTTAAGAAGCAGAGATAGACATTTAATTCCCTTATGCAGTAGGCTTGCTGGTCTACCACATGTGGCTATCTGCGCTTAAAGAGAATTAGAAAGGGAGGCAGGGTAGAGAGGAGTGGCAGCAGAACAACCTACATACCCATGAAAGATCACTGGATTTGAGCCAGAGTGCCAGTACCCCACCTAAGATGGCAGCTAGTTAGTTAATAAGGGATCCAAGAGGCAAGAGGCTATAGGGTCCACCATGCAGGTGGGAACCGAGGAACAATGGAAGGTATCGATATGGAAGCTCATTGGTGCATTATGTAGAAAAGGGCCACACGTCTGGGAATGTAAACAAGGGCCCTATGAGAGCATTAGCATTTGGAGTCCTGTCATGCCAAGTCACACATAAGTCTTCACAGTTAACGAGATCCCCCCAAAAGTGACATGCAACAGTACATTAAATTGCATTCCCATTTATACAAAAAAAAAAAAAGAGTGCTTGCTCTTTGTGACCTTTAATTTTTATTTTCTATCCCAACACAGTTAAAATAGAATGCAGAAAAAGTTAGAGAGGATAGGAGAAAGGGAAGATGACACTCCCTCCCCACTTTGCCTGTGCTGGCGGAGGAGAATGGTCTAAAATGCCGCACTGGATATGAGTCTGAAGTTTTTAACTGGACTAGATTGGACTAGAATGGCCAGAAACTTATGGGCTCTGACCACATCATTATGGCACATAGTATGCAGTTGAAAGAGTTAACTGAAAATAATTCTTTCATGTTTATACCACACTGCTATGGACTGACTGTGTCCTCCACCCTCAAATTCACATATGGAAACCTAATTCCAGGGCAATGTGTTTGGAGGTGGGCCTTTGGGAGGTGGTTAGGTCATGAGAATGAATCCCTGATAAATGGGATTCACGTCCTTATAAAAAACAGACTCCAAAGAGCTCCCTTGCCCCTTCCTCCATGTGAGGACCCAGCAAGATGACCATCTATAAACCAAGAAATAAGCCTTCAGCAGACTCTGTATCTGCCAGTTTCTTCATCTTGGACTTCCCCACTCCCAAACTGTGGGAAATCAATTTCTATTGTTTAAGCCACTCAGTCTATGGTATTTTTGTTATAGCAGCCCAAATAGACAAAGACAGACACCAACTTCAGACCATTTAATAAATCCATAGATACCACATATAGGTTTTCTGTGAATAACAACAAAATGTGTGTTCTTTGCTGCAATAAGATTGGGAAACAATGTAACTATTACCCCACCTACTACTACCATAACCACTACCATCATGCTGAAACTGACAGTGACAATCAAAGACTCCAGGAGTTTTTTCAAGAAAGACTATTTAATTGTATTCAACCCAGTAGTGCTCTATCTTGTGGGGAGAGAGAGAGAGAGAGAGAGAGAGAGAGAGAGAGAGAGAATGCACTCTTACGTTTTATGGAAGGCTAATGTCTATAGAGTTTGGGAAATGAATGTGAATGCTGGGATAAACACTAGTTTGTGCTGTGTAGTGTAGGTACAGTGCCATGAGGTGATAGATCAAAGAGATTACCTGTGGTATTCACGAGTTCATCATGATTAAGAAAAGTAAATTTGAATGTATTATCATTTATAAAAATAATAATAACTACTCTTTATTGGGTGTTAACTACTTTCTGGAGATTTTCCATAACTGTCATATTTAATCTTCTCAAGAACCCTGAGGTAGATACTATTTACATCCCCAGGTTACAGTTAAGAAATTGGAGGCCAGGCTACATAGTGAGTACGGCCTTAACGCCATGTCTGTAGGATTCAAGCCCTGCTCTGGACCACTAGGATATATTGCTCTGTATTCATATTTTCACCTGCACACTTATGGGAAAGTGTCCAGATTATGATTCCAACATTACTCATGACCACATTAAATAATCAGCCGT
Source organism: Rhinolophus hipposideros (assembly GCF_964194185.1). NCBI lineage: Eukaryota > Metazoa > Chordata > Mammalia > Chiroptera > Rhinolophidae > Rhinolophus > Rhinolophus hipposideros. Next base: position 59,329,175 of record NC_138047.1, read on the forward strand.
AGCTGTGAACCTTGTGGCAATTAAATGATCCTTACTTTTCTAACCAGTATTTTCAGGTTAAACAACAATGTAAGGGTCTGCAAAGTAAGTGTAGTAATGATTTAAAAGTGATATGAACTATAAGAGAAAGGCCAAAGGGAGGCTGAACAGCTGTACGTTTTGGAAATGTTAAGGTTCCTCTGGGTGGCAGATTATATGAGTCTCTGTGTGTGCTGAGGGGGGTATTGGGTTGGGGGGGGTATGGGGATAATATTTATCTTCAATATACCCTGAGTATGAGAAAATTGGTAGCAGATGGCTCACAGCTGTGAGGAATACCTTTGTTTCATTTGAAACTTGTTATAAATCTGTCCCTTAAACTACCTGCTCCAGTGACTTTTAATTTAGAGGATGTCGGGTAAGTCCCTGTATATGACCCTCATATATCATCATAAAAATGTTGGGGGGGGGGCTGGCTTGGAAACCCCTGGGAGAGTCCCTAAATTTATCGAAGGACTGGGTTACTACGTGCACTGTGGGGAGTTTACGTAACGGCTTTTATTGACTATCAACACTGTAAAGAAGAAATCAATTTTTACAAAGAATGGGACTAAAGGAGAAAAACCCCTTTGGCTATAATTAAAAAAAAATATTTTAGAATTATTCTTTTTTTCTCTGAGAGCATTTTGAAAAGTGGAAATATTATTCTGTAAGTTGAAGTTCGGGCTGAAATAGAAAAGATACTGTTTTTGTAGGCGAGCAGTTTAACTTACTTTTCTCCAAAGGGCAACTAAGGTTGAATCAATGTCCTGTGGTACATTTAGTGGGGGTGGGGAGGGTTGATGGGGGGGAGATAAGTGGATGATAATCAAATGAATTATTTGGTTTCATAAAGTTTAAACTAATGAATCTAATATTTGGAAAACAAAACTTTTTTTCAATTATAGTTTTGCAGCATACAGCAAATTTTCATTGAATCCTCTAAGTGACCTCATACTTTAAAAATAAAAAAAGAAACTTTTCTTAAGTGTTGGGAGTTGCTATAATTTCTGTACTACTAGTATGTTATTATTTAAATTTCAAGGGTCCTTTTACACTAATGTTTTGAAAGCCAAAAGCTTTGAGCTTAGCATTTTCTTTGGACTCCTTGAAAATTTGGACAATCTTTAGCCAATGGATTTGTACACTCTATAAGAGAAGCTCTTTCTCTCCATCAGAGCCAACTGATCAGTCTTTCTCAGAGAACTGCCTTTGAAGTCAATGGGCATTGGACTTCCCCTAGAGGTGGGTCAAAATGGAGATCTGGATTTGTAACTTTTCCTATCACAGATAAACCATGAAAAGGAAAACCAAAACTCGTCTTAAACACTGACCAAAGAGTGGAATGAAGGAAGTCATAATAAGGTTGCCAAGGACACTACCTCTCCCTTATCATTTCTCATTCAAAGGTTTCTCCAATATTTTTACGAATCAAATTGACAACACCATTTTAAAGAGAAATTACAATAATTTCAAATAAAATTTAGAAGTCTGAAGCAAGAAAGAATACCTCCATTTGCAATACAAAGGTTTGCCAGGGAGGGGAAAACCTATTATATTTCTAACTTCACTGAATGTGCATCTTAAGAAACATGGCAATTAAGTCTCTTCTGAAATATCCTCAAAAGACAGCAAAAGCTTGAATTTACCAAATAAATATTTGTTCCTAAAAATCTAAATTTTTTAATTTTTTGTTTAATATTATGTTCCTTTATTTTGTGATCAAATTTATTACTTTCGTGGTAAAACTGAGTTTCCAGGGACAAAATCCTTAAGTATATTATTTCACAATAAGAAACAAAGGTTTTATTATTATGGCCCAACTTATAATGACTGTCCAGGAACTAGTTAGTCATATTTTGGTTAAAGGTATTATCCACCAACTCAATTCAAGGTATTAATACATGTTTTTATTTCCTCTGTTATGACTATTTTAAAAAATGTCTACCACATTGCAGGAAAAGTGACCCAAATGTTTGAGAACTCAAATTTTAATGTGCCTATAAACTATCTGGGGATCTTATTAAAATGTAGATTTTTATTAATTAAACTTGGATAGGGCCTGAGATTCTGCATTTCTAATAAGATTGCTGATTTTGCCAGATATTAGAATTCCTAGGATTTGGATGGGGGAGAGGAGAAGTTCCTAAATAAAGGAAAAAGCACAGCATAAAACCTTTAACACCTTGCTATCTTAGAAGCCATTGAGAAATGTCTTAGAAGAAAATGGATAACAAATATAGTTAGAGCTATAATAAGCATTGTTGGTTAAGGAGTATGTAAAGTATTATAACAAAAGAACACTAAGTTGGGTCAAAAGAGTGTTGTTCTAACTTTAGCTCTGCCACTAATTATTGAACTTGGGCAACTCAACTACATGGTCTGGATCTTGGTTTCCTTATCTCTATAATGATGTAGGTATGTCTTCAACTAATTATAGCACCAGAAACAACATTATTAGTACGTTCATGATGGTGTAAAGGACTGCAAACAAGAAAGATAAATTGACATTCATGTATGCTATAATTGAGTGTATTTTCTGGATAGCAGATTAGCAATCCCTGCTTTTCAACAAGAATTCCGTCTCTAGAAATTAATACTGAAATATATCCAGAGATGCACACAAAAAGAAGTAATCCCAGCTTTATAATAATAAAAATACAAAAAATATCAAAATGTCCAAAACTGCAATGAAACTATTAAATTAATTATGGTTTATCCACATAATGCATTGCCATGCAGCAATTAAAAAACACTTTTAAAGGGAGATCCGAGATGACAAAGTATATAAACACTGTGCCTGCTTCCTTCAGTGGGCAAATTAAAATGACAACTAATTTATAGAACAGTCAACCTAGAAAACCATCTGAAGTCTGGCTAAACAGAAGTTTTGTAACTAAGGATATAAAGAAAAAGCCATATCAAGACTGGTAGGAGGGGCAGAGACACACAACTGGCTAACTCCAAACCTCAGCGTGGTGGTTGAGAACTGGGTGGGATATCTCGGCCACAGAGGGTCTCCTCAGAGGAGTGAGGGACCTTAGCCTAACATTGGCCTCCCCAGTCCAGAATATTGGTGTCAGGAAGAAGAATCCCCAAAACATCTGTCTGTGAAAAACAGTAGAGATTCTGACCATCCAGGTGGGACAGAAGGTGGCGGGAAACCTGGGAAACCCAGACATCCTCTTAAAGGGCCCACACACAGACTCTCTCACTCCCAGGCACTCTCTTTGGGCTCCAGCAGAAGGACAGTAACTTGAAGGGTTTGGAAATATGCGGGGGGGGGGGGGGTGGGAGGGAGAGGGCAGACTGAGTTGTGTGGCTTTAATATGAAGGCTGGAGGAGAGTTGGCATTTTCCCTGTGAGAAGTCCTTCTCCCAAGCAGCCAGCAGGAGGCTGCCATCATTAATGTGTTGAGTCCACCCGCTATGCTTATCTGAATCTGATTGGCCTGGTGAGTTCTACAGCTCTACCTTGCTGACTCACTGGGATGCTACCCCACTCAACTCCATCAACCATGGCAGTACTTTCTCCAAGAACAGCCAGCCTTGCCAACATTGCACTTTTTCTTGGAAAACTATCAGAGTCCGACAGACCTCAGGCAGATGGTGACCAGCTTCAGCGTACTCTGAGACTGTTGCTGAGTAGCCTCAGGCTCAGCACTGGCACCAAACCAGAATTTACATTAATCTGATAACCACAAGTCTTCCGACTCTAGTGATTCCCTGAGATCCTGCCTCACCCAACTTGCATAGGCTTTGTCAGTGGCTGAACCTTAACGGAGCTGGCAGATGGCAGCAGACCTTGGGGTTTCCTGGCATTTTCCAGAGCTACTCCAGGCCTGGTACTGGTGGCAAACATCCAGTGTGGCCTCTCTTACATGCCTCCAGGGTTAGCACCGGCAGCAAACAACCATGGATTCCTTTGTAGCTCTTACCAGGTAGTTCCCAGCCAGTCACATGCAGTGGGTGACCGAAACCTGTACCAGAGCCCTTCGCAAGAGGCCCCAGAACCAACATACTTGGAGATTGGCCTCAGATCACAGCAGAGCACCTCCCAATTAGCCCTACGAACAGCACACCCAAAGGGTAGTCTTAACAGGTACCAGAGCCCACTGGGGCAAATCCCACTCAGTGGGGTAAGCCTCCTACACAGCAGCCTGTAAGTGGGGATGTAGTTCATGAGGAATATAGTCAATAATATTGTAATAACTACGTATGGTGTCAGACAGGTAGTAGATTTGTTGGGGTGCTAGATGGGAGGGGGCTGGGGGACAGGGTGTAAAAGGTGAAGGGACTAAGAAGTACAATCTGATAGTTACAAAATAGTCATGGGGATATAAAGTAAAGCATAGGGAATATAGTTAATAATAATATAATAACATGCCAGGTGAATACTAGTCAGGGGGGTCACTTCTTAAATTATATAAATGTCTAACCACTATGTTGTACACCTGAAATTAATATAAAATAATACTGAATGTCAACTATAATTTGAAAATTTTAAAAAGTAGGAAAAGGTGAAGGAGAATAAGAGGGTCAAATCTCCAGGTATAAAACAAATAAGTCATGGAGATGTAACATACAGCATGGGGAATATAGGCAATAATACTGGGATAGTATAGTAAGCTGTCAGATGGTTGCTGGACTTACCATGTTGAGCATTTCTTTAGGTATATAAATGTTGAATGACTATGGTGTACCCCTGAAACTAATATAATATTGTATGTTAGCTATATTTTCATAAAAAACTTTTTTTTTAATTGGGGAATGCTGGGAAACTGCGTCTTTCCAGGACCCATCAGCTCCAAGTCACTGTCCTTCAATCTAGTTGTGGAGGGCGCAGCTCAGCTCCAAGTCAGTCACTGTTTTTTCAATCTTTAGTTGCAGGGGGAGCAACAACCTTGTTGTTAAGAGCTCACAGCTCACTGGCCCATGCGGGAATCGAACCTGCAACACTGTTGGTAAAGCTCTCACTCTAACTAACTGAGCCATCTGGCCGCCCTTATAAAAATCTTTAAAAAACATTTTTAAGGTTTTTGTGATAAGACATGCAATTAGTAGATGGAAAAATTCTGGAAGGAAATAGACCAGATTTAAATACAATTTTCTCTGTATTCATCAAATTTTCTTTAGTAAACATCTAATAATTTTATAATCATAAATAACTATTTTTTAAAAGATTAGTTCTCCATGTGGGAATTGGGAAAGTGTCATAGGAAATGTGTCACTTGCTTGCATTCTTGAAAAGTGGAATGAAAATATTTCTTAGGTCCTTTCCAGCTCTAAGATGCATCTATTCTATAAATGGGACAGTTTTTAATAACAAAGCAAACTGAAGAATTGAGACAACTATTCAGATAATCATTTAAAAGTCAGAGTAGAGGTTTTCTTTATAAAAGGTTTTCAGTGAGTGAACAATCTCCTTAAGCAGCTTATGTAATACCTGCTGTTTTCACTCACTCAACCTTCTATATATATATTGATCCTTTGGGAATTAAATTTTATAATCCTGTGTGTGCTCCAAACCTGTGCTATTTTTCTCCTTTCTCAATCTTGTAATCACATGAGTGTTGACTAATACAAATTTAAATATTGGTAAGAAAGCAGAAGAAATCTCAAGTGTTAAAATTAACAGCGTCACAAAAGGCCAGGACTCAGAGCTAGGACGAATTAGTCTTATAGGTGGACAGTGGGATGTGTAGCAGGCTTTTACTTATGTAGTAATCTATGAAGGCATGTCTTGGTTTGACTGTCAGTGTAACTGAAACTGGGCAGTAATGGAAATTTTTATAAACAAATGTATATTTTTTTCAAAAACCCGTTGAACTGTCAATGCCTTATGATTAAAACAAAATCCTAAGATGCCTTCTGACTTATAATAGGTATGATTCTGCTTTAACTTCTCTCTCCCTTTGACCTGAAGTCCTCAACACTCAATACAGTGTGTCTGCGGAAATTGTTAGTTTTGGGCTGAATGATGTGCTTGCTCACTTCCCTGAAGGTAGGCGTGTAGCCAGTCTCTGCCTTGGCCACATTATTGGGATTTTTACCTCTTCAGCACGTTTACAAGATAGTGTGTGTGAGCAGGTAGAGAAGTCCCAAGTAAAGTGGTGTAGTTAAGAATGTTTTAAATGTGCATGTCATTTAATGTTTGCCTATTAATTGTTTTTATTTTTCCCTTGGAAAGGAAGAGGCCAAGTATTAATAGAAAGTTGCTGGGTGGGTAAATCGAAGACCTGTTACAAAAAGCTTAGAAAATTAGTGAAACGACCGACACTTATTTGATTTCCTGATGTTAAAGAATTAGACTTCAGTTCTCACTTTTCAGCCCACACAGTCATTTGACTTGGCTTCAGAGATGAAAATATTTAAAAACTCTTACAAAGAATTCAACCTAAAGACTTTGCCACTGTCCCCCAGAGTCATTGTGAGTAATCAGATGGGGCATGGTATGTGGCACATATGACTTAAGTGTCGTTTCACAACTTCCTTGAAAGTGACTTCACATTTGTGATTTTTTAGAGTGATGACTTCTTGTTTTTATTAAAAAATATGCATTCGTGCTTAATACTTTTTAAGCTAAAAGGAAAAGTACAAAAAAGAAAATCACAGATGATCCCAAATCTTAATGACTGAAAATCAACATTTTTAATGTTTGATGAATATTATTTCAGATCTCTATACTTACATAAAAGGGGGTGAGGGAATGAGAGATCACATCATAGAGTGTTCGTGAATTTAAATGTGGGGTTGCCTTTAGTGTAAATCCTTATTTATTTTTTTAATCTAAATCCTGTTCCCAAGTTGTCCCAAATAGCCTCCTCTCTAAATAGTCTCCCCCAGTTCCTTCCATGTTAGACAGTGTTCAGCACATTCTATTGAACAAAGTCCAGGCTTTTCTGTCTTCCGATTTTCATTCTACTGATGTCTCTCCTGCACCACCTCCGCCCACCGAGCAGAAGTGCTTCCATCCTCCTCCAATCTCTAAAAACATCTAAACATCACCATCTCTCTTCTGGCACTTGCTCTCTGCTGCCTCTTGTAGCTGGTTGTCTTTGTGTGTCTTAGTGTAGTGACCCTATTAGATTGTAATCTTCCTCAGAACAAGAACTATGTTTTATTCTGTTTTGGGGGTGGGGGGTCACCAGGGACTTTCTACACAGCACTGAGGATGATATAGGTAAGTGCTTTATCAATAGTTGTTGATTGATCATTCCCAGACCACACAGATGACAAAGTCTGCATTTTGCAATAGTTGGGTGATTGTGATATGCTGCCTACATGCTTTGCAAGGCAGATGAGGGGTCTGGAGATATCACAGAAGTGGTGAGGTGCCATTAGAAGATTTGCCAACGTGAACTTCTGAACATGTTTAAAAACACCTCACGAGGGAGCCTGAGAGATTATTGGGGGAATGACAGAAATGTGCCTAACCACAGCATGACCAAATGCCATCTCTGAATCACTTTATACAACCTCTAATTAAGTGAGGACAAATAACTAAGTGTAACATTTATGGGGAAGCTAATGCATTATGACCCCTTAGATTTAAAAAGAATGAAGAACAAAACATTGCAAAGACGAGAAATAAAAAGGAGAAAATTGCCAGTGAAGAGAGGAAAAAATAACTAGAGGTTCCTCTGAGGAAATATGGGAAAAGAGAGGAAACTGAGGGCAAGACGAAGGCAGGCAAGAAGGTGCAGTTCTTTGTCTAGCTAAGAGTCACAACCCTGTAAAGAATCCTGTTCACATAAAAGGGAGCAAAATTTTCGAGTGAGGAAGAACCATAATTCAAACCACATGTAACCCTATTTTCAGGCTTTTCCAGGACTAAAGAGTGTATGTATTATCGAGACAATCTTAGAAGCCCATTTGCACTGTTAAATAATACAAAATGGTTTTACTTTTTCTATGTATGAAAGTAGTTTATTTTGTTAAACATGGACAAGAAAAAAATCAGGATGATTCCTGAGCCTTGACTTCCAAATATCTTTTTAAGTTTGTGTGTTCCTGAATATATTCATGATTCAGTCAGTCTCTGAGAGCTACAGGAAGCTTCTGAAATCAGAAGGTGCTGTGAATACCTGAGAAACTTTACTCCAGTCCATGCCACTCTAGACCAAAGGCTCTGCCTCCTCTTTTTGAGACAAGTCCTGGAAAATATGCTCTTTGTTTTCCTCTGGTTATACTTTTCACTAAGAAAAGGGATAAAGTGACCATTGCAACCCCTATAATATCAGACAAGTGATCAGTCTTCTTTGCCCAAGTATGCTATCATCTGCTGTCTGAAGCAAATTGTTTTCTAAACAGGAACTGAAAGAAAATAGACAAGGAAAACAGGTTTGGAGTCAGATGGGCTCAGCCTGGAATCTTGACTTTGTGATCTAGGGGAAGTCAGTTAGTCCTGAGTCTCAGTAACCTCGTCAATAAGATGGAAATAATATCTGTCTCATAGAATTGCTGTTTTATTGAATGGTGCGTGCATAGTAAACAATTTTGTACCTCTCTGTTCCATCCACACAGGAGCAAAAAGGCTCACTCAGAGTAGCCACGTGTGTACCATGTGACATTAGTCCATCTCCAATACTGAATAGAAAGTAACATACCCAAATGAATCTCCCCACAATCTTGTCCTAGAATTAAAAAAACACCAGGAGATCTAGGTTGGTTACTTGACCTGAGGAGATAAAATGTGGGTGGTGGCATTCAGCCTTCTACATGCAAAAGCTGTAAAAGCTGCCTGAAGAGTAAGAGTTAGAGGGAAAGAAAAGAAAAAAGAAAATGAGAGAATACCTCGCCTGCATTCCTGATAACTGTCCAGTTCCTGGCCCTTGTTCTTCACAATATTCGGCTAAATTCCTGACCTTACACCATGGATTCTTTCAGTCGGCTCACAATGAATTCCTTTACACATGAACTCATTGGGAATAGATTTCTGTCACATGGCAATCAAAAGAGATTTGCCTACAACTATATTTTAATGTCCCTAGGACAGTACCTAACATGTGGTAATTAGCTTATTTGGTAACCACTTCCTGTGCTTTGAGTGTGAAGTCCTTAAGAGGTTTCTTAGGAAATCCAAAGAATGAACTGAAATATCATTTTTACTGCTACTCAGTGGCCCTGTCAAAACAATTGACAGAGATATATCTTTCAGATAATAAAAATAAACAAGACAATAAAAACAAGTTTATAATAGGAAATGTTGACTCATCCAATTTGAGATTTATCCCTTCGTTGTTTGCCAAATTCAGGTTTAACCAAACAACCTGGGTAAAATGTAATAAATGAATAATAAAATTATCCAAAAATATTTTATATTTATATTTTATGTTTTGAAATCCTATCAGATTCTCATGATGCAGACGATCATAGTACTTCCCTTTCAAGGACACATTTGCTTTGTATTATAGGGCACTACAGAGTGTGTCCTACAAATAAAAGGCATCCCCTAGTTATCTCAAAGAGTTCCAAAAGGAATATCGCAAGAGAAACAAGCACACAATGAAGAAAGAAATGAAAAGCAGAATATCAGATGAATGGGGACTTTTCCCAACTCATTTGACAAATTTCTTAAACTCATACAACATACAAAGTATTGGGTGAGTATGTAAAAACATGATCAAAACTGCCCTCAAAGATATTTTAGTGGAATAGGAGAGATAAGACAAGTATACAAATACATACAAATACAATTCTTCTAAGAAGACTATGGGAGTGTACCCTCCCATAGTCTGGGAGGGTAATGAAATAATGAAAGTACTCAAAGGTAGCGGAATATGGTACTTAAAATGTGCCTTTTGGGCATATTGATTATTTTGAACTGAAGGTATTTGAAGGGCAACAGATGAACGGTGAGGCTTTCTCTGTATCCCACTCCCATCTGCCTAAAGACAGATCCTCCAAAAGGAACTCAATGTCATATATCCCCTTCCAAGGAGTTTCATCAACCAGTGAAGATTGACTCTCATCATCAGAGAAGAGACTAGAAGCCAACACCAACCCAGTCATACTTTTTCACAAACTCTCATACTTCCCATCTATTCTTCTAAGGGCCCAGTCATCTTTCCTAAAAACCATTTACTCTCCCCTAAATGGTCGACATCCCTAGTAAGGTCTACACCTCTCTCTTTTCCCTATTAAGATGGTATTTAATCCTAAATTCTAGAGCACTTCAGCAAGCTACTCATTTTTCCCTGGGTGTCTCCCATGTATACACGAGGTATGCATATGAATGTATACTGAGATATGCCTTCTCTATGTTTTTCTCTTGTTAACCTGTCTTTTATTACAGAGGTCTCAGTGAAGAACTCTAAAATAAGTTTTCCTCCTCTATAGTACCTAGGTCTACAGTTACACACAACAGAGAGCCATCACATGTGGTTGAGGCACAAGGGAATTGAAAGCCAAACACAGCATTTAAGCTGGATTTTTAACAGCAGGTAGATTCTGAAGCAGGGATGTGAGAGGAAAGACAATGAGTTACAGAACTGAGCTCAGAATACTCTGTTCCTTCTACCTGGGATGCCTTCTTCCATCCACTTTCTCATCCTAACCAGCTCCTACTTTAAGACTTGGCTCACATGTCTCTTCCTCCAGAAAACATTTTATGATCAATCTCCTCTGCCTAAGTCTGGCTGAGGTGCTCAGCTCTGTGTTTCTCCCCATCACAGCATTTATTCATCACATTACATTGGCTGTTTATTTGTCAAGTCCCCCATCAGACCAATACTTCCAAACATACTGATGTGGATCAATTATTTTTCAGATGTGACACCAACTTGTTACTAATAATCACTCAACTACCAAACTTTACCCTTTTTTTTTTAATTTTCACTTTTAAAAACTATTCAAAATATTCCCACAATACCCTCCCTTGTCGTTACTAATGTTATGCTGTGGGTATTTGGCTGGGAGAAATAAGGTGCCTATGTGAGAATTTAAGATATCACTCTAATCTCCCAATTCCCCATTTGTACAATGGTCCTGATGTTGCTAAACTTGAGATACCACCATAATCTGTTTGGCTTCAACAAAGCTGTGACACTTACATCATGGTAAGCAAGACATTTCTTAGTGGACTAGAAAATAGAGGCACACATGCTGGAATTTGGATAGTAATATTCAAAATATTTAGCAAACTCATAGAGTATGGGCAGTGGCCAGTCAGAACACACACTGGCATATAGTTCTGGAGCATGATTCTAGAGCCTTTTTCCCCCTACTCCTCGGCAAAATAACCTTTTTTTATTAGAATGAGCAAAAGTCTGGAAGATATCAGGGAAGAAGCCAGGGTAACCAGGGCTGCAGGAGATATATGAGGCCTCAGAGAAGCTGGTACATTTGCCAACTGGTACAGATGTATTTCAAAACATTTAACAACTGCACAAGCTGTACTTTTGTGTACCCAGCGAATATTGGCACTGCCAGCTGGAAAAGAGAATTGGAGCAATTAATATTGAAAAAACAAAACACTCAGATTTCATGTGTGCTGAGACCCTGGAGAGGATTTCTACACTGTATTCCGTGAGAAAATATAGTCCATAAGATATTTCTAGATATTCCAAGAGAAAGACTTTCTACGGTCAAATATGATTGAGAAATATTGTGCAAATTACACTTTTCTGTATTCCACAACACATTAGTCAATTGCAAGTCCTGGAGTAAAAAAATCTCTTGAACTTTGTTTAGCCTGAGTATTTGATAAATTTGTTTCCCAGAGGGAATTCCTTTGTCATGAAATAATTTAGCTTTTGTAGGTCACTAGTGTTCTACGCAACAACGCTTGGGAAATATCATCCAAATTATCCTCTTTGCATTTAAATATACCCAGCATGGTGAGTTCTCATCACCAGCTCACCACTGATATATACCAAAGCCAGATTTTTCCTACAACGATCATTTCCATGAGGATTATCTTACACTTTATTCCAGCGGTTCAGGAGTCTTGGCCACTTGCTTGCTTATTTCTAACACCCAAGAAAATCCTCAAACACTAACCCCTGATGGTCAGAGATCAGCAAATATTTTCTAAAGAGAGCCAGAAAATTAGTATGTTCAGTTAAGAGGATTGTCACGACTTCTCAACTCTGCTGTTATAACGTGAAAGCAGCCTCAGACACTATATACATGAATGAACATGGCTGTATTCCAATAAAACTTTATTTACAAAAATAGGAAAAGGGCCAGATTGGTCCTTTGGTCTACAGTTGCCAAGACTTGATCAATACTGAAAAAATCAGTAGCCTCCTAAGACTCCCTTCTTATGGCCTCAAAATTGTCTTTGCTTCTCCCGATTTGTGTCCTGTGAGGGAAACTAGATCTCAGAGATAAATTAACTTAAGATTCATAAATTAATAGAGATAAATTACCTAAGCAAGTCCTTGTTACTGTTCCAACTGTAAGGAGAAATAAACGTGGGGTATAGAGAGCAAAAAAATTCCCAAAGACAGTATAAACCTTGCACCAGGGAGTACAAGTAGGAAAGACCTTTCACTGAGCTCCCTGAGATATTTAAAATTAGCCTTACTTCAGCTACTTCCATGAAACGTTTTGGGACTAAAAGCCTAATGACAATTCTTTGGCTGAGAATCAAGTAGCTGTCGCTTCAGTGATCCTGCTGCTTGCTACTATTTTTATTTGATAAGCAGAACATTATACTTGGGCCTAGATTTGAGGCAAGATCATCAATGATTCATGGTTTAGAGATGAGAGGGCCCCATCTCCAGGTTGGCCTGTGTTCGGGTTTCTTTGGCAGAAGTATTGTAGATGTTTTCAATTAGGTGAAAAACAAAACCTCCAGAGACTATGACTTTAACCCAAATAAAACCTCCCATTGAATATAATTTTTCTCTCTCGTTCTGTATGTGTGGGGGGGTGTATGTGTGTGCAAAACGGTTGAGACAGCTGCATTACACAGGTGGTATCCTAGGCAGTAAATAATATGGCTTTTATAGATGGCTTGAGACATACAGTCTCAGAACAATTAATTTTACCACTACACATTTGACCTAAGAGCACTTTTTATCACAGCAGGAATTCCTTATCAAATTCTCAGGTGCAGTGCCCCATAAACACTTTGGAAGCATATGGACCTGGTGGTCGAGATGTCTAGTAACTCGAGAAGAGAGTAAGAGGTGGCCTGGGAAGAAAGAGAAATATAAAACACTGACCCCAACTCAAAAAGGCAAACTTGAATAGCCAACCCTGCCCTTCTATGAAGTCTGTAGATCCCACAGGCTGTCATAGTACCAGAAAACCTTGGGAATTTAGAAGTCAGCCATAATGGGAAGAGCTCTGCTTTGTTGTCAGAAGGCAAGCACACTCATATAAGAGATATGCAAACATATAGTGTAACTATATGCACATTCATATAGTTACAAGTTTCTGTATTTACATTTTGAAAGAATTGACAAACATTTCCAAGTAGAGGACAAGGAAATGCAAATCAGGGCTGTGGAGAGTACTCATCAACACAGCTAGCCAGCGAGACTATTTCATACAAAAAACTCACATGATTGGAAATACACATACATATGGCATTTAAAGATAGCTTTAAATTTTACTTATTTATAAATGGGTGAGGAAGGGGGCAAAGGGTACAAAATTCCAGTTATAAAGTAATTAAGTCCTAGGGATGTAATGTACAACATGGTGACTATAGTTAATAATACTGTATTGTGTATTTAAAAGTTGCTTAGAGTTGATCTTCAAAGTTCTCATCACAAGAAAAACATTTTTTGTAACTACATGTGGTGACAGATATTAACTAGACTTATTGTGGTGATCATTTTGCAATACATACAAATAAAAAATCATGTTGTACACCTGAAACTAATCTAATGCTATATGTCAATTATATCTCAATTCAAAAAAGAATTAAAATCATCATTTGATTAGGAGGTTCAGGGGAAAAAACATGTCCCAAAGACCCATGCTTGAACCAGTAAAGAAACTTTTACACAAGATGAATCCCAACATGATGATGTCTGTGGTGTAAGTGTGGGTGATTCCCAGAACTCACTAACTGTACCCAGTCAGGTATGGATTTACCAGCACATTCAGGGCAAGTCTCAGCAGTGCCGAAAACAAAATAAGAGAGTAAAAGAGGAAAGAAGGAAGGAAGGGAGGGGAAGGGATCCATGTATCTCTGATACTAGTGACAATTAGTTTTATCTATTCACAAATTAATTTATTTTATCTGCAGAAAACTCCTAGTCCAATTTTCTCTACTTGATTAGCTAAACAAAAATTTACTCAACTCAGACACACAATCTGCAAATTAGAGATTCCACAAGAATATATATTTTCAGGCGTTTTGTTATTCGTTTCTTTGTTTTTCTATTAAATGGCCACTGGAGTATGCCATTTTTGTTAAAAAAAAAAAAAAATGGGGGGGGGGGGACTAGTGTTACAATTATTTTTGAAACTCATCAAAATCCTGATACTTTTCCAAGTTCAACAAACCTTATTGATGGGCTAACAGCATTAAATGACAGTTAAATGAACAAATCATTACTGTTACAACAAAGGTGCAGAAGAGCCTTCATTTACTGACCTCTCCTTAGACAGAAATTCTTATCTTCAGAAAGAGAAGAGAGAGTTGGAAGGACAGGGAAAAGCATGAAATGAGAAAAACCCAACAAAAATTACCGAATCTGAGGCTTCTGAATCTGAGCCCATATGTAATTTTCATGTAGAATCATAAATTTATAGATTTAAAAATTCATTTTCTGTTTAAAAATGGTAAAGAGATTATATTTTACTTCTCTAACTCTCTTACTTAAAATCCTCTCTTTTTATTACATCTTTTATATCCACTATGTCATTATAAATAAAATTGTTTCTGTTTCTCCAAACCAGAGGATCGTGACTTTTGATGACTGAGGGCGTATTCTCAGGGGAGGAATTAAGTGGTTGACATGGGACGCACATAATATCAACACATAACTAAATAGAAATAACTAGGGGAAAAAAAACCCAAAGGCAGCCTTTCACCCAGATCTCTTTCTAAGAAAAGTTTATTCTTTCTTTAAAGTCTAAATGCCATTTTCAAGTACTATATCATTATTTTTCTCAAAGTTTGAAATATTTGGCACCTCATAAACCTCCCAATGATTCCTTCTCTTTCAAAGCATAACAGACATTCTCTTTTAAGGAATAATTGCTAATAAGATAAAAATGACAGATTAAAAAAATGTAATTGGTACTTGGGCATCTCCATTTTTCCCACAAATGGTGGGGAATGAATATATATATATATATATATATATATATATATATATATATATTAAATATACATATATTCAAGAGGACCACAAATATGAGAATCTTCAAATTTATTTGATCAAAAGCCAAAAATACTTACATGTTGGCTATGTGAGTGGAGTAACTGAACACTCCAGATACACAGATTTATAGCTCAATTCTACAGATGTTCGTTGGAGAAATAAACCACTCTCCATTGAACTATGAAGTCATGAGAACACCCCATAAATTTTTTTTTAATTTGTGAAAAAAAGTAATGGTGAGACTACAGCTTTGTGTCCATTATACTTAAAAAACTGGGAAGAGAAATCTTCCCTGAGAGAGAAGACCTATCTCTGAAACATGGCTGTCCTCCACAGACTTGAGGAAGCCACAAAGCCTTTTCTTCTCCCAACTGTGCTCTAATATCTTTCTGTCTCTTGAAGAGTTTTCACAGGTTCCACTGTATTTCTTCTATCAGAGAAACTTCCCCCAGTTGTTAGGGCTATGAGGGAACCGGCTCCTACCTGCTCATGTGAGCTGATTCTCTGACTCTCTTCCCAAGTCCATGTTCAGTGATATCATGTTGTAATTAGAAATTAGTGATGGTGGGCATATTTACACCAGGGAAACTGGCAAATGTTATAGTTCAGGGCTTTTTTCTCCCTGGATATCTAGCCAGTTGTTAAACATATACCAGCGTACCAATGCTTTGGACATATCTCCCTATTCTTTCTCCTCCCCTTCTCCCAAATCATCCTATCTTCAGATAACCACACACTTGAAATATTCCAATAAACTAATTTACTAAGTTAGTCATGGTGAAAGAGATATTTACTGTACCATCTTTGTCAAGCATATACTGAACAGCATCCAATGATTATACCTTAACCCACAGTAAAAATTTCTACCTATTAAAGTCTGGGTATTGATGAGGGATAGCATTTTTGTCTAGGGCAAACTTCTCAGCATCCCTCAAGTTATGCAATAAAGGCAGGTAATGACTACCTAAAACCAGTGTTGACAAGGGATGTCAAAGGCGGGTCTAGAAAAAACAACTACCTGGGTGGAGGGCCTAATATTGATTGGAGTGCAGACAAAAGGGAAAAACTAATTTTCAAATAAATAAGTTATCTTGTTATCACAGGAGGAAAAGTAAAGAAATAAGGGTGTTTCTGTGAAGCTGTTTATCTCAGGATCTACTGAAAGAAGCCTGCACTAATCAGCCTAAGCATTTAGAGCTTAGGTTCCTCATTTGGAGGATAAGTCTGTCATTACATGAAAACACTAAGCCGGGGATCAACGCACTTTTCTATAAAGGGCCAGATAATAAATATTTCAAACTTAGTGGACCATACCATCTCTGTCACTACTACTTAACTCTGCCATTATAGCACAAAAGCAGTCAAAGATAATACTTAAAGGAATGAGGGTGGCCGTGTTCCAGGAACACATTATATACAAAAGCAGGCCTCAGGGTGGATTTGGCACATATACCTTAATTTGTGACATCTGCATTAAACCACATTAAAGCACCATGGAGGTAGAGCAACCAGATATCACATACCTATTGAGGTCATGCAACAGGAACTACACAGCACCACCTATAAAGTACTTTGCAACAACACTCTCCTCCCGAAAAACAAAGTTTAACTTAATGTGATCAAAACTAACTTCCAGTTTACAAAAACTACAGGAATTAAAGAATCAAATGAAATGATATAATAAGAAAATACACAGACAAATCCAGAATGTGAGACATTCAGAATGGATTAGGGACAGCTCCAGATTAAAAGGGATTAACTAGTTCAATGCTATGAGTGGACTTTGTTTGAAACCTGAGTTAAACTAACTATAAGAAAAGAAAGTTTTTTAGACATCAAGAAAATTTGAAATGTTTTCGGTATTCGATTGATACCATGTTAGGCATGATAACGACATTGGGATGATGTAAGAAAATATCTGTATATTTTATAATGTGTCCTTAAATACATATAAGTGAAAAGATATGAGACCTAAGTTTTCTTAGAAATAATTGCTTCAGGAAAAAAAAATTAAGATAATGAAGCATATATGGCATAATATTATTTACTGCATCTTAGTAAACCTATTTCTGGAGTTCCTTTCCTTGAATCAGCTTTTTTCTCAAAGCAGAGAGTTATTTTGCCACTTGAGTTAAACTGCAATACAGTTAAAGTGGAAATACACAGAGTTGACTGGAGAAATTGAAAAGAGTTTGGAATGATGATTTCTTGAAAACTGGCTCTGAAATGTTACCTACTTTTAATTTGAGAAGTGGACTGTGTTTTAGTTCCACGGACATATACATAACCGAACTAAAGATCATGATGTACACATTTGCTGGCATATGCACACATGAAATGTTTCTGGAAGCATGAACAAAAAAATGGTAACATGTCTTTGAGGAAGAAAACTGAGTGGCTTAGGATAAGAAAGTGAGGGAGGTTTTTTTTACTGTACCCATTCATAGCTTTTGAATTTTTAATCCTATGGATGTGCTGCTTATAAAACAAATAAATACAATTTTAAAAATAAATAAGATCATCTTGTATGTAAGTTTACATGTCAGATTTTGTAGTCACCTATGTCTCGAACATTCGGCTCTCAAATATGATGCTCATCAATGGGAGGGGGGATGGAGATTGAATCAATCTCCAATGGCCAATGATTTCATCAATCATGCCTATATAATGACGCCTCTGTAAAACTCCAAAACGACATGTTTCAGAGAGCTCTGAGGTTGGTGAACACGTGGAGTGAGTGGCTGGACGAGTGGCACTCTTGGAGAGGGCGTGGAAGCACTATGCCCTTTCCTGATGCCTCATCTTACACATTTCTTTCATGGAATATTCATCTGTATAATTCAGTATCCTTTACAATAAAATGATAACCTAGTGAGTAAACAGGTTTCTTGAATTCTGTGAGCCACTCTGGAAATTAACTGAAATCAAGGAGGGAGTCATGGGAGTCTCTGAAGTGGAGGGAGGTCTGAGCTCTTAACCTGTGAAACCTGATGCTATCTTCTGGTAGCTTGTGTGAGAATTGAGTTGAATTATAGAAAATCCCCCTGGTGTTGGAGAAACACACACCTCTAACTGGGTGACCACAACCCAATTAGCTATCATAAAAAAAAAAAAAAATGGGGGGAGTAATTTATTTCTTAGTTCATGGAATCATTACATGTTTGACCTGGACACATTAGCCTTTCTCCAGTCTACTGACCAAAACCAAAGACAGCATCTCGTGGAAACACAAGAGCATCAATTAGAGGATGGATATGTTAGCAGGGGAGAAGGGATTACCCACAGAAATACACTGGGATGAATGTGCTCATCTTCTTTTAACACTCTTTTTCTTTTTTTCTGCACAGTGAGCTCTCTTCGTGTCTTCACTTCTACATGAGCGACTTGGCAACACCAAACCTAAGGGCATCTTCTGATCGGGGTTCCCCAAACTGAGAAAGCAGGAAGGAAACCAGCGTGGATCCCTGAGGAAAGCAGGGCATGAGGAAGAAGCTGATGCAAATCTCTCATAGGCCCCTGGGGGCCCGTGATGGGGACAATTCCCATAACTGGATCCTGCTTTCCTCAGCCTAAAATTCATGTATCCAGTATTCCTAGAATGTATCTTTTATTTTCCCACTTCTCCAACTTTACTTATATTATTTCCCCTGGCTGGAATAACTTTTCCCACCTTCCTACTTTCCCAAAGTCCATTCATCCTTCAAAACTCATGTCAAGTCCTCTCTTGGCCAAAGAGCCTGTGCCAATCTCCCCCACCCACTCCACGGGACAGGGGAGGCATCCGGGACTTTGGGTTCTGGATGGGGGGGGGGGTCACCAGTCCTCTCACTCACTGGCTGTGGTCTGGGGGTGCTCTCTAGGCATCTGGGCTGAAGCGTGTGGATTCATGGGGTGCAGAGGAGTAGAGAAGCAGGAAAACAGCACTGAACTAGATCATTTTCTAAGTTCACTTTTTGCTCTACCATTTCTCCCACCTCTAAATTCACAGAATGTATTGTCTATTTAGTCATTTTTCACTTTATCTAGATTTACATATTCATAGCACAAAGAAAAAAACTATCACTGACTGGGTGATTGACATGTTTGTTTCTCTTGGGAAAATCCCTTTTGAATTATTTGTTTTACTTATTACTTTATTGGCAGTTTATTTGTGTCCTTTTAGATTGTAGCGTTTCCTTAAGAAGTAATTTCACTACTTTTTTTTTACTTTTGAAAAAAAAATTTCACCTTTGTTCAAAACTTACCTCCAGTAGCAAATAGGCACAAAAGAGTAGAATTATAACTCATGATACTACATTTGTACATATATTCATCAAACCAATGATTAGCCATACCACTGATTCCAGATTTAGCTATACTTAAGGAGTACAGTTAAATTATAATTAATTGCTTTGTTTTGCCTAGAAAATTCCCAAAATTATAGCATTAAGATATTAATGTTATATCTTCATATATATATATATATATATATATATACACATATATATACATACATATATACACACATATATATATTATCTCAAACTGTAAAATGATTTTATTTCCTTATTCATATAAGTTAAACATGATTAGAATGCTTAGCAGGCCAGAAAGCAATTTTGTTTGATGAAGATAATCTTTCTCTTTCAGTTTTAGATTCACTTAATATAAAATGACATTATAAATCATTTAAATTTTAAAGAGATCATTTTTATAAAATATTTCTAAAACAGTCATTTCATTGTTACAGTGTTACTCATGGATTAGTTATCATCTTCTTAAGGAAGCTTTATATTTCCACTTCCCTATGAAATTAACTTCACTAATTTTAAATACATTACTATTTTAAAGACAAGAGGGAACTATTTCTGAAAAAGTAGAGAATTTTTTGGGGGGAGTGGGGGAGGTGGCAGGGGCCGAAGCTTGTGTGGCCCTAGCCTGGCTGAGTGGTCTTTGCCCTTCTGTCATTCAGCCTGGAGCTTGCAGGTTTTTTTCTAGCAAAGGTGGGAGCCTGTACCTCCTTGACAGCACCAATCCTGGCCGTCATGCCCTCAGGCTACTCCTGCTTTCATATTAAATCCTGATAACTCCTGGGCCATCAGCAAGCTTGTTTAACAGAGCAAGTGACAGCTCCTCATTGCTCTAGATTAATCCTAAGCATATCTAGAATCTTATATTAAATTTCCACAACTTCACTAACCTTGTGGAATATGTCCACTAAAAACTGAGAATTCAACTAAATTCAACAAATAATTAATTGTATATATCCAGTATTCCAGACACTCTATTAGTTAAATAATAATATACCTTTAGGTAATTAGGTAAATAAAAAAATAATAATATTTCCATGTATGAGGATTTATTATGGGTCAGGGCTTGTGCTAAGAATTTTACCTATATTATCTCATCTAATTATTATGATGTTTGCATAGTGACATACTACCCTCATTTTGCCATTGAGAAACTGAGGCAGGGCTATTAAATGACTTTTTCGAGGCCACATAACTATTAAAGGACAGAGTTCCTGCTTAGGTCCCTTTAACTCTAAACTAGTGCGCTTACTTCCTTTGTCATGCTCTCTCTTCTCCTCAGGATGCTCGTGTCTAGTAAACTGGTTAAGAAATCTGACATTAGAACTCCAGTCCTGAGGGCTGCGTTTAGATCTGGCAACTTCCTGTGACCCCTGTGACCTCTGACCCCTGACCCAGGAAGTGGTCCAGAGTCAGATTATTCAGTCTCCCTCTGCCTCACCTATTTTAATCAATCCTACCAACACTTATTTCCACTAGTGTTTGACAAAGTGCTCCTGAAAGACACTAGATTCCCAGCAATGGACTCCCTTTGACCCTCAACATTAAGACCCCTTTGTATGGAGGCACCACAACGTGGAAGAGAGGCAGGGAGGGCGAGGATAACAGAAGCAGCTCCCTTTCTGTGGCCACATCTGGCTTGGACCCAGGGCCTCGGTTCAACTAAGGTAAGATTACAATATTTCTAAAAGAATTTCTCTACAAAACAACCATGGGAGAGCAAGCAAAATAAAAAAGGAAAATGCAAACGCATAGCAATGGATGAGTTCATAAAGTGTGGGTTACTTGTGCTAATGAAGCACAAAGTGGTTTTTAACTCATGTCTTTTCAAGCATAAATTCTGGTTCTTTCTGATCAACCATGTTAGGACCAGGGCGGGGCCATGGTTAGTTTGCATTAGGCACTCCTGCTAGGTGAGGTCTGGGCAGGTTCTCAGACCATTCAGGAAGCTGCTTTCTCTAGCTTGGCTCCAGCCATCAGTACTGAGGCTGGGGGTGAGGTGGAAGTCTGGGAGTGGAGCATTTGTCCAAAGCGGGGCCTTCTGAATAAACGTTTTGAGGACATGTGTTGACATTAACTATTCTTAAGCCCATGTTAAAAAGATAGATACTAGATCTTGAGGGTATAATGCTAAGTGAAATAAGTCAGACAGAAAAAGCAGAGAACCCTATGATTTCACTGATATGTGGTATATAAACCAAAAACAACAAAAGAACAAGACAAACAAATGAGGAACAAAAACTCATAAACAAGACAGTAGTTTAGTGGTTACCAGAGGGTAAGGGGGTGGGGGGTGGGTGATGAGGGTAAGGGGGATCAAATATATGGTGATGGAAGGAGAACTGACTCTGGGTGGTGAGCACACAAGGGGATTTATAGATGATGTAATACAGAATTGTACACCTGAAATCTACGTAACTTTACTAACAATTGTCACCCCAATAAACTTTAATTAAAAAAAAAAAAAGATATTAGATAAGTAAAAGTAAGACCTGAAAGCAAAGGGAGCCAAATGATTGTGCCATTTTTATTTGCACTCTCCTCTAAGCAACTGTGCAGACCCCACCTCAAGCTTGTTCTTCCTTAGGTTAGGCCTCAGACATCCAGACCTCTGAGCTAAGCCAAGCTTAGTTCCTGCATGTTCCATCCACCAACCTCCTGGCATAGTCTCCCTTTTTATCACTTGGGTAAGAAAGGCACTTTTCCTTCTAGCCCAAAACAGTCCTTCTGAATTGCCTATGAAATCTCTTTCTTTACTCCTCATAATGTAACTAGGACTCTGGCTCCCCAATTTTGCTCAAGAATCTTTTTTGCTTAGTTCTGCTCATTTGTGAAAAACCAAGTGTTGTCAGTAGCTGGTTCTACTTTCTGGGCAAGCTTAGATTCTTCACCTGTTGTAAGTGGGCATCCATTCTTATCCAGCTAAGACACATGTTGGCTTCAGGGAAATCAGCTGGGTTGAAGCAAGTACAGTAAAGGCAGGAAGACCCGTGAGATGGCACTCAGTGTTCCAGGAAAGCAATGGGTTGGAGGGAGGGCTGAAATAGCATGGAGCCAGTGGGACGAGGGGACAATGAGCAGTACCACAGAAGACCAATTCACCTACGCTGCTTACGTCATAGGACCAAACGAGGACTGACATAATACATGTACCACTTAGAACAGTACCTGTTACATAAGAAATGTGGAATTAATGTTAGCTATTATTTTCACTAGTTACACGTACTGGAGTTTACTTTTGTGGCTGAATAATGTGCTCTATTATTGTTACTCATTATTCAGTCTGGGAATCATGTCTTCATTTCCTGAAGAAGCAAAAAGTAATTTGCTGTAAAATGTTACTGTTCCACTTACTGCATCTACTTTATATTGTACCTACTGCAGACCACAAAATTAATTTATATTCAGGGACAGATTAGAGAGACACTTTGCTATATTGGAGCTGAATTTGTAAAACCAAATCTGTTAAGGACGAGCACAGAATGGTCATTTTGGAAATAACTTGCCACAGTCCTGCCTTAAAATTTTACCCTAATCCACATCTCTAGTCTCCTCTACCAGTTATTCAGCTGCAGTCTTATTATAACCAGTACACACACTCCCTGATTTTTCTCTCTGCCTGTTTTCATGAGTTCATGTCATATCCTCAGGCAGGTGACAGAATTATCTACATTTCCTATAGAGGTGCAAAGGAGTACATAGCTACTTCCATGCCATGCTTGACTTCCAACAGCCTTTTGTTATCACTAAGAAAAATTAAAACTGTGACCTTTGCCTGACGAATAAGGAAAGGATTCCTTCTGTATGCTTGACTTCTGTCAGTTCTCAGGTCTGTTTCAGTCAATATTTACCTGTCAGCCCCAAACATGTTGATGTTGAACTCAGAGGAATTAAATCAATCTATTTTTCATCTACCTTGTTGGACCTTTTGTTAGCTACAGCCTTTTGTGAGCTGTCTATTTTTAAGTGACAGACACAGTAGAAACCCTTTATATCACAGACAATGGGGTTAGCTCCACACTTAACTTAGGAGCTCAACAACTGTGATCCATTAGGCTATTATCATCTATACTTGCAGTGATTCCAGAAACATGCTTAGACCTCCAGGGTATTGAACTCATATAATCAACAGCTGTTATAGTAAGATTCTTCTGTACCTGACCAAAAATAGTGCTTAAAAACAAACACATTTGGGCAACTATAAGTACTATGTAACCAAACAATTTTATGGATTTTGGCTTGAGGCCTTTTTTTCTCCTCCTGCTCTTTCTGTTAATTGAGATGCTACATATTTGACAGCAGTACGTTGCCTCAGTAATGCATTATATCTTTTAGGCATGAATGCGATGATTTTTAAAATACATATGATGACTTCAGTTGTCCTGGGGCTTTTCCTTTGCTTGTTCTCTCTTCCTTAAAGATCTGAATGATTTTTTTTTTTCCAACTTAAAGTTGTTTTCCACCTGCTTGCCCTCTGCTGCTCACTATATTCATGCAGGGGCTATTTGGAGAACAGAGCAAACCAACACTCACAATCTCTTTATAGAACTTTCCCCTCTCAATGTTCTGGAGGGGCTCAAAGGAGATTATTCCCTTTGAACAACAGCTGCATACATACAGAACAGATTTTCCTGAAAAAACTCAGCAGGGATATCCAGGGAAATTAGTATGGTGAGATATGACCATTTCCAACAATACATATGTAAGAAACAAAACCAAAACAGATTTTTCAGGGGGAGGAGACTGTATCAATTATGTCAGCCTTCGTGGTCCTTACTAATTTCAAAAGGGGTCTGCTTTAAAAAACAAAAGCAAACAAACAAAACATATTCCATTTTTATCTTTCTAAGATAACCACCATAAGAGTTTCACAGTGGGGTCCTCTAACTGGCTTTTCCCTGGTGCATTTGAAATGATTATTTTATAACAACTTAAGTTACATACAAATTAAGAAACACATTCCATTTGCTTAAGGTAAGGCCTACCCTATTGCAGTCCAAGATGAGACCAACCCAATCTGGCACAAAGGGACCTCCACAATTTCTAAAATCCTAGCAACAAGTCAGTCCATCAGTCAACAGATAACATGTCGAGTGCCAGCTCTGTGCCGGATACCACCCCTTCTCCACATGTGGAAACAGCAAGAAATAAAAGAGGCAATGGTACTAACCTCAAGTTCACTGGCTATATTAACAAGAGAACATTTAATTTCTCAGTCTTCGGTAGCTTCACTGCATTTAGTTTTTCTTCCAAGAACAATGATAGATACTTTTGCATCACTAAGCTGGTCTACCAATAAAGTATTTGTTTTGTTTTAGTTTTGCCCAGAACAAAAGGATAAGTATGTCCCAAAGGTAAATTCAATGCATCATTTCTAATATGACAGAAAATACTTATTTAAAAAAAATAAATAAAAATTTTCTTGGATTCTCCACAATCAGAGTTTGGGATGGGGAGGGGAAATCAGGTCCAAGTCTCTTCCAGGATACCGTATTATATTACCTCTGAAGAAAGAAGAGGCAGGAACGTAGGAAATGAAAGTGAGACGAGTAGCAAAAGGGCTCTCGTTGGAAATCATTTTTGAAATGATGGATTTAGTGTCAGAAACTACTAAACATACACTAGATGACATTTGCCACTCATCTTTGAGGGCTTCCTCTGTGGGCTGGCTGAGAGAGTCAGGAAAGCATGAGCATGCAGACCACAATCAGGCCTTTACCTCTCCTAAAACCAATTCAGAATGTTCAGTGAGCATGCTTTGTTAGTCAGCTCCAAGCTGCCTTTCCCAGTTCTTGCTCCTAGGAATAAAGACATGGAGAGAGCCACTGCAGAGTCTACATGTCTGCCTATCTAGTTGGGCCCCACTTGAAAGGACAAGATGGTGTTCTTAAATAGAAGTTCCAGAACCATTTGTTCTGTATTGTCCTGCCATTTCCATAACTTCTTCCCTGTTCAGCTGAATACAGGAAGCAATTTAAAGATAAATATTAACTAAACTGTTATTGCCATTCAAAGCTTCACCTTTTTTCCAGCTGCATCGTAGGTGATTCTCCTGTCTGTTACAAAAGTATTATCCCCAAACTCATGCCCTCAGGGAAGCCCTAGGTCGCTCTCTGGGAGAACGTGGGGCAGAGTTAGTTACTGGTAAGCCTGCTATATGACGACAGTAGACTATATTGTACACTCAGTTTGCCATGAGCAGGGGGGAAGCTGTTTCCACTTTGGTTGCTGAGCAGATTAAGCCTAGAAGAATGTGATACAAGCTGGTCTGATCTCATTTCTGTGGTGTGGAGACATTTGGCAAGACTTACAGCTGAAACAAGTGCTTCTCAATCCCCAAAGCAGTGGCTACAGGTGTTTCAACCTGAGCAGCCTTCTGGGTATCCAAACTCGGTGGGTCTGATCTCAAGGATGCCATATCCAAAAAGCAAATGAATCTGCTTTGGGTCTGGCATTAACTATGTTCACTGGGCTGTACATCTAGCATGTAATGTCTGTTAATTGAGAGTTACAAGTGGAATGTGTCTGTAACACAGTTATAAATTGCTTTGTTTTTATTGGACCAGACCCTTATTCTCTGAATGCAGTAATAACTCTCTCATAGAGCTTCAGAGGATACGAATCTGGAATCTGGCCTGGGGTTTAACCTTTACTGAGCCTGAGTGTTTGGTTCCTTACAAAACGTTGCAGTGGGACTTCTGAAATCTTTCATTCCCACATTTGGGGAATGGTGTTAACTTGCCCTTAGGTAGCACAGGCAAGACAAGTTCAGATCAGAACTAATTCCTGAAGGAATTGGCTGTCACAGAGCCATAGACAGAACTAAATTGCAAACCATGGGTAGATAGGGTGGGGTAGAGTCGGAAAATTGCACCAGGGCCTGATCCTCACAACTGTTGGAATGCTTACAGCTCCCTGAATATCTTTGACACCAGCATGTGCTATGATGTGTAACATGGATTTACCCATTAATGTCAGGGTATCTTCACAGACATCGGTGCAGCTTTTAATTCAGAATTATAAAAGAGGTTCAAGTTGTAACTATGGTAACAACACTACCAATAACAAAGACCCAAACATAACCCCAAATCATTTTTGCATTTACTATTCTCCTGTAGTCCTTTGTTTTTTTCTGTTATGCAGAATTTAAAGACTATTCTTTGAATTATAGTTATTGTACATGTACTGTTACCCATTCTACCCTGAAATTCCCTTGGGGACAGGAGCCATATTCCAATCATCTTTGTAGCAAATACAAGACAACGAGAAGGACATAGACTTGTGTTTGAATACCAGATCTTCCTAGGTTGGTGGCCTTGTGTGATTTAATTAGTTTCTCCAAGCCTCAGTTTACTTATGTGTAAAATGGGGATAACACCCTCACCATAAAGTTCTTAGTTCCTTTCTTTATGTTACATCTCCTTCCCCTAATTCCAGTGTTTACTATAGTGTTTTACATGGATGTGGTAGATATTTGAAGTATTTAAAATGAATTCTTTAAAATAAGCAGCTAACATTTTCAAAAGTGGGTAATGTTATATTTAGCAATCCTACATATGAATGAGTGAAAGAGAAAACTAGAGAAACCTGATAAATTGTCCAAGGCCATAGAACACATTGCTGTCATGTCCCAGGATAAAATCAAGACTCTTGAATCTCAGATGAGCTCTTCATGGTCATCTAAAGGTTTCCGTAAATATCTGATTTCACAGTAAGCAACGGTCCACCATAAAATAGAGCAGAGCAAGAAAATGTAAGTATTTTGGAAATTTTGTCAAACTTAATGTAATTCCTAGATGCACCATACACCACCTTCATGGCCTCAGTCAAAGGCATTAGGAGAACAGAGACAGGTTCAACAATACCTGAAAAGGACATTTTATTAGCTACTGTCCACACTGTGGCTAACAAGCAAAGGGCAAAGGAGGTAAGATAGATAAGAAGAAACAACAGTACAGATAACTCTCCATCCCTACCTACTCCTACACACATTGTACTTCCATTTTCATACCACACTGGAAAATAAAGAGAAGGAAAACAAGAAGCATTTTCAGACAAATACCACAAATTGTATTACTGCAGACATGTTAATGGGGTTACTGCCAAAGGATTTCCCAGTGGGGTCTTTCCCTGGTTCAGGTGATGGGGTATGCAGGAGGAGCTTCGGCCTGGAAGCACTGGACCCCACTGTGACCTTGCTGTGTTCCCACACAAGATTAGGCCAACCAAGAGCTCCCATTTCTGAAAAGATACATTGTGCTATCTCAGTGATTCTCAAACCCTTTTAAATTTAAAATATCCATTTAGAGAGATCCAAGATGGCAGAGAAGATAAATACTGTGCCTTCTTCCTTCCATGAACACATTAAAAATTACAACTAAATTATAAAACAATCAACCTGAAGAACCATCTGAAGTCTGGCTGAACAGAAGTTTTATAACTAAAGATAAAAAGAAAAAGCCAGAGACGCAAAACGGGCTGGCCACAAACCTCCGTGTGGCAGATGAGAATCAGGAGAGATAGCTCAGCTGCGGATGTTCCCCCGCCCAGAAGCGAGGCACCCCAGGGCCCCACACGAGGCTCCCCATCCTGGAGGACTGGTGCCAGGAAGAGGAGCCCCCACAATACCTGGCTGTGAAAAATAGTGGGGATTCTGACCATTCGGGTGAGATGGAAGGCTATGGGAAACCCAGACATCCTCTTAAATGGCCCACACACAGATTCACTTGCTCGCAGGCACTCACTTTGGGCTCCAGCGGAGGGACGGTGACTCGGGGGGCATCAGAAGTACACAGGGTTGCAAACTGAGGGGTACGGCTTCCAAGTGAGGGTGGGAAGACAGTCACCATTTTTCCCTGTGAGAGGGCCTCCATCCAAGCAGCCGGCAGGTGGCAGCCATCTTTCCTGTGTTGAGCCCGCTCTCACAGGCCAAATCTGTATCTGATTGGTCTGGTGAGCTCTGCAGCTCCACCCTGCTGACTCACTGCTAACCCGCCTTACCCAACACTGATAGCACCAGAGGCACTTTCTCTTGAGCAGACAGCCCTGCCCACATTGCATTCTTTCTTAGAAAACTATCTGAGTCTGTGGGCCCCAGGTGGGTGGCAACTGGTCTCCATGTGCTCTGAGACTTTTGCTGAGTAGCTTCAGGCTCAGCACTGGCACCAATCCAGAATTTACATTAACCTGGTAACCACAACACTTCCTACTCTAGTGACTCCCTGAGGCCCTGCCTCACCCATCTAGAGTACTGCACGAGGCTTTCTTGGTGGCTGAACCGTAAGGGAGCTGGCAGATGGCAGCAGGCCTTCGGGTGTCCTGGCATTTTTCAGAGCTATTCCAGGCCTGGTACTGGTAGCAAATGCCCTTGGTTTGCAGCGTGGCCTCTCCCATGTGCCTCCAGGCTTAGTACAGGCAGTGAACAACTACAGATCACTTTGTAGTTCGTACCAGGTCATCCCCAGGCAGTCATAGGCAGTGAGTGACCTCGGCCTGCACCAGAGCCCCTCCTAAGAGGACCCAGAACCAACGTACTTGGAATTTGGCTTCAGATGACAGCAGAGCACGGCCCAAATAGCCTTACAAGCAGCACACCTAAAGGGAGGTCTCCACAGGCACCAGAGCCCACTGGGATGAATCACACTCAGTGGGGTAAGGCCTCACCCCACCCCCACAGGAGCTTGTAAGCTATAGTCATGGCCAAACCCTACAGCAAATCAGCCTTAGGGCCAATCCCACCCACTGATGTGCCACTAGCAACCAAGGCTCAACTACAACAGGAGAGCACATACAACCCACACAAGGGATACTCCTGGAGCACCCAAAGCAGATGACCGGGGAGACTATGCGAGGGCCCCACAGGGCACCTACTACATAAGGCCACCCAGCCAAGACGGGGAGACATAGCAGATCCACCTCATACAGAGAAACAAACATAGCGACGCAGTCAAATAAGGAAACAAAGAAATAAGTACCAAACAAAAGAATAGGAGAAAATTCCAGAAAAAGAACTAAAAGAAATGGAGGTAAGCAATCCACCAGAGACAGAGTTCAAAACAATAGTTATAAGGATGCTCAAGGAACTCAGTGAGAACTTCAACAAAGAGATAGCAAGCATAAAGAAAGACATAGAAATCATAAAAAGAACTGGTCAGAAGTGAAGAATATAATAACTGAAATGAAGAAGGCACTAAAAGGAATCACCAGCAGACTAGATGAAGTAGAGGATCGAATCAGTGATTTAAAACACAGGTATCAGAAAACACCCAATTGGAACAGCAAAAAGAAAAAAGAATCCAAAAAAAAAAAATGAGAAGAGTTTATGAGACCTCTGGAACATCAAGCATAACAACATTCACGTCATAGGGTACCAGAAAGAGAAGAGAGAAAGTAAGGGATTGAAACCAATTTGAAGAAATAATGACTGAAAACTTCCCTAATCTGGTGAAGGAAATAGACGTACAAGTCCAGGAAGTGCAGAAAGTCCCAAACAAGATGAACCCAAAAAAGCCCACACCAAGACACATTATAAATTAAAATGGCAAAGTTTAAAGACAAAGAGAAAATCCTAAAAGCAGCAAGAGAAAGGCAACTAACTATAAGACTGTCAGCTGATTCCCAACAGAAACTTTGCAGGCCAGAAGGGATTGGCACAAAATATTCAACGTGGTGAAAAGCAAGGACCTGCAAGCAAGATTACTCTAGCCAGCAAGACTATCATTTAGAATCAAAGGGACAGAAAAAGAGCTTCCCAGACAAGAAAAACTTAGAGTTCATCAACACCAAATCACCATTACAAGGAATGTTAGAGTGATCTCTTTGAGATGGAAAAAAAAAGAATCAAAATTATGAATAACAAAATGGCAATAGCTACATATCTATCAACAATTACTTTCAATGTAAATGGACTAAATGCTCCAATCAAAAGACACAGGACGGCTGAATGGATAAGAAAACAAAACCCTTACACATGATGGGCACCTGTAGGGCCTTGTGGGTTTCTCCCCAAATAATATGCACAACCCGCTCTCCAGTGGATCTTGACCTTCCCCTTCTAACATCACTGAACTGCGTGGGAGCATTGATCCTAGAGAACTTGTTAATTGCACTTTTGCCATCAAGAAGAACCCTTAATAGTATTCCATTTCTTGAGGGGCATCTTTGCCCTTCATCTCCTGCCTCCCCAATTTGCAAAAGAGAAAGAGTGACATGTTGGAACTTTAGCATAATTTATATTAAACAAAATGTCCATAAAATGAGCCCACTCAGTGGAATATACAATCCTGTTAGCTTTGAGAAGCATAACCCAGAGAGCAGAATGTTGAAAACCAAAGAAGCCTATGTCCAGTGTCACAGAAAAAGCCTGCTGCAGCGTAAGAACCACAGTATCTGTGTATCGCACGGTGTCAGGAAGAAGGGAGAGGCACAGAGGAAATCAGTGTATCCACAGTTGTTCTTCAGTACATCCAACTGGACTGTTTTGCAATTTTTTCCTGTTTGTTTGTTTTGAGAGGAAAGACAGTTGGAATAAAACTGGAATCTAAGACACCTATGTGTGTTAGGTTTCCCTTTTCTTTTGAAGGGAAAACACTACAAAAGAGATAGTAACTGACCATTTTGCCCAACTTAGTACCTGAGCCCCACCAAGCTCAGACATACTAATAGACAGCATTGTCTCCCTTTGTCTCTCTTTGCCTTCAGTTCTTTATTTGGGCATAGGGGAAAAGAGAGCAGAGATGAGCATGAAAGAGAAGGGCAAAGAAACCAGGTAGAAATAATAGGTGTTTATTGTGGGGAGGGAGAGCCCATAGTTGGGTGAGTATGGAAGGCAGAGGGAGAAAGAAAAGGAAAGGAAGAGAAGGGAGAAGTCAGGAATTGAACATCCAGATGCCAAAGGCCCCCAGCAGATGACCTAGGAGAGTGAAACACAGGCTAGAGAGGAGAGCCTAGAGGGAGTGGTGAAGATGGCAG
This sequence comes from Rhinolophus hipposideros, assembly GCF_964194185.1. NCBI lineage: Eukaryota > Metazoa > Chordata > Mammalia > Chiroptera > Rhinolophidae > Rhinolophus > Rhinolophus hipposideros. Next base: position 59,360,744 of record NC_138047.1, read on the forward strand.
TGAACTGGAGAACGTGTGCACCATCTACTCAGCTCCAGTTTGCATTTATCAAGAAAGCACGTAGAGCTTCTGCTTTTTCCAAAGCAATTTGAGATTCAAACTTTTACATGAATTATTCTAGTTTCTAAATATTGATAAAACACTGTTCATTATGAAAAATATCTGCCAGGTCAATTTGACCCAAGGGCTATGAGTGTGTGACCAGGAATCTGGGATGTGTATGAGTGTGTGTGTACAAGTTTTATGTGCTTTGCTGACCTCCTGGCCCCTGCGTCATAAGAAAGAAATTGTCTATACCCCCTGCTTGGATGACCCACATCTGATTGAAATATGTCTAGGGATCCAGAAGACCCTTGGGCCTCAGAGAGATGGAATTGAGTGGGAGGCAAACCGCATTTGTCACCAATTGAAAAGGGGTGCTCTGAGGGATGATTCCCCATACGACTTGTGAGCGACTGGGGCTGAAAGTGAGCTGTGCTGGCCTGTTGGGTGGGTGCATCGAGATATTCCAACACATCTTTTGGAAACAAAGCGGGAATCCAAGGCAGTAATGGAGACTAGGTCTCTTCTCTCTAAAGGTCATGCCCTCTACATGTACTAAAGAAACACTACCAGGTACAAGGTAGCAACACACTACCACAATACCCCCCCACCTTGCTTAAACTTTGTTAAGTAATTTTGTTAAGACTTTTTGGAAATCTCACCTAGATACATTCCTCACCTCTCAGTAAGTACTACACGTGACATAGAAATGGCTTTAATGTGTAGTTGAAAGATTCTGCATTTACCCAAACTCAAGGCTGAGGCCTTCAAAGTGTTTCCTAAGAAATACATTTGTAAATACGGCTGGTCCCTCTCAAGCTGAAAAATCTATGATGCTGTAGTTCTTCTGTGTTGTAAATTTAAGATAAGCAAAGTTAAGAATCATAAAGGAACAAAGTTCGGTGCAAATGGAAAGGAGCATGGGTCTAAGAGATCCCAGGCTGAGGATAACGTCGTCTCACCAAGCAAGTAGCAGGTCGCCCCCTGCTGGCCGAGTGTGAGGTGGGGAACATTTCCCCAGAAAATCTAGAGCCCCCATGACTTGCCAGACAGAGTGAGTTTGGGAATCTGTTTCTCCTTAACGACTACAGTACCAAAGAAGGCAGGCACACTTGGGACCTGCAGAGAATGAGCAAAATCTTTCGGGAAATTCAAGTCATATAGAAACTTCCTAGGTTTTCAGTGTACAAGTTACCATCTTTCGAGTTGTTCACTTTGGAAAATGGAAAACAATGACGGTGTTTCTTATTCATTGTTAAAAATATGACTTCGTAAAAAGCATTTTTCCATCTTTATTATCTACTACCCCCTTTACCACTTAAAGAAACAGGAAGAAATGTAATACATAAGCAGGGGTTGCACATCCTTAGGTAAGATTAAGACAATGTCTTTGGACTCTTCTGGAAAACTGTGTGTTTGTGTGTCCTGCGGGCTCCCCTGCATTCAAGATCTGCCTTGTGTGTAGGACAAGTGTCACAATAAGTTATGACCTGTGGGAGGAAGTGGTAGTGGAGTTTGAAACAGGAACGAGTTAAATGAATCTTAAATTTGACTGGAATTCTACCAAGTTGAACTGGAAAAACTAGGAATTGCCAAAGAGAGGGATGGGGAGGATGCGAGGTCTAGAAAATTATGTTCAGTTATAAAAATAAAGACTTATTTTTCTATCCCTGCATTTTATGGACTGCTGTAACTGGAAAGTAGCACAGCAGTTACACATACTTTAGGGTGAATTTATGTAAACAGGGCATTGTTTTTTAATCCAGGTGATCAAAAAATACAAGAAGCTCCTGTGAGAAAGGGAGCAAATAATAAAGGAAAATAATTAATATTTATTGTGTTCTATATGTGTTATTATGTCCATTTTACAGATAAGAAAACTGAGGCTAGCAAATTAATTTACCTGTAGTCACACAAAAGTGACCAAACTACAATTCAAAAATAATGTTGCCCTTTCCCTAGGAAAAAAAGAGGACAGAAATGTCAAAGATGAATTCTGCTGACTTCACAATTTTGCTTAGAGCTAAATTCCTACCTTAAAAGGTCCAGATCGCTCCATTTCTCTGCATAGATAAACCATTTCTTGCTTGCCCTAAGTGCTTCTTTTCACATCTCCCACGAGGTGGCAGCATTTCTCCACTAAAGCTAGAAGAATCGGAAAACAGAGCTAGAAGTAGAAATCAGGGAACTGATACAGAATATATTAAAAAGTTCTAAAATTGTGATGGGTCCCTAACAAAATAAAAGCCTTCAAACCCAATCATTACTTTCAAATTTAATAGTTTCCAGCCTCTCCGTTGTTTAGAAAAGTTAATTCCCATTATATTAGATTTTTTTAAAAATTAAATAAATTTATTGGGGTGACAATTGTTAGTAAATTTACATAGATTTCAGGTGTACAATTCTGTATTACATCATCTATAAATCCCATTGTGTGTTCACCACCCAGAGTCAGTTCTCCTTCCATCACCATATATTTGATCCCCCTTACCCTCACCTCCCACCCCCTACTCCCTTACCCTCTGGTAACCACTAAATTACTGTCTGTGTCTATGAGTTTTTGTTTCTCATTTGTTTGTCTTGTTCTTTTGTTCTTTTTGGTTTATATACCACATATCAGTGAAATCATAGGGTTCTCTGCTTTTTCTGTCTGACTTATTTCACTTAGCATTATACTCTCAAGATCCATCCATGTTGTCACAAATGCTCCTATATCATCTTTCCTTAACGCCAAACAGTATTCCATTGTGTATATGTACCATTATATTATTTAAGAGCTATCTTTGTTTCCACCACTTGATGGCAATAAAGACCCCTTAAATAGCTAATATCAATTTTTTTGAAAGTTGGTAATTCTGTTCTAAAAGTTCTGCAGTCTATGCTTGTATCCATAGTTCCCAGCTCCATCTTATTCAAGGTGCTATGGATAGGATGCCTGACAGTGTGTTAGGCCTATTGCCTCTCTCTGAGCTGTCACTGGGACCTAGTTGGGGATTCACAGACTCACACTTTCTCTGTGGGTAGCCTGATAAGTTTGGTAATTTTCTACCTCTGATCCCCATGCCTCATTTAGCAGCTTTCTTGGGTTCCTCCTTCGAACAGCTTCTGAACAACCAACTCCTTCCTGTTTGGCCCTATCCCATCCACCCATGCCACTCTCCTGATCCTCCATTACCCATGATTCCACACAGGGCCTCAGACACTGACACTTTGTGAAACGTGGTTCCTAACTCATTGTATCTAGTGGTGCAAGCAGTCCCCAGAGAGCTTCTTGACGCTGAGACCATGTCTTGGGCATTCTTTGTGAGGTCAGCTTTAAGCTTTCAGCAAGGAGCCTAGCACAACAATGTCTGCACTCCATGGGGGGTTGTTGAATGAACAGGTAATCGTGAAATTGCATGTTCCTTTGCTTCAGTGACACTGATGATCCATTTCCTGAGAAAGGGACACTTTCAGTACTTTCTCTTTGACGTGGGCCTACTCCTGGCCCTGCTGATCCATGAAGATGATGGTATTAGCGGTGAGTTAGTGTGATAGCGGAGAACAGGAGGATTAGTGAGTGTAGGGAGAGTATCGTGAGCACAGTATACTGACTGGAGTCCATCCCACAGCTTTTGGTGGCTTTTACAGTAGTGGTAACAGCCCGCACTGAACCCTCCTTTCTGTAAGCTGGTGTCCCTCCAGGCTCAGTAGTCAGCTAGAATGCAATGTCAAGCCGGCTGTGGAATTGTTTTTCCTGAGATGAGTTAAATTGTACATCACGATGCTATCACTTAGTACTTTTTAGCAATAATTTCTCGGCTGAACATTGTTTGAAAGAAATAATGGAGACGATTCAAGTCACGTAGGAAGTGAAGGAAAGGCTAGAGGCTGGGTCCTCTGAGGTATGCATGGGGAAAGCAGAAGTGATGGCTTCTTTATAACTCCTCAGGTACTTAAAGTTTGCTGAAGAAAGGAACAAATGAATGGAGCTGTCCTCAGAGAAAGGAAGTAGTCTTCATGTAATCATTCCAATCTCTCCTCTTCTTTTTTCTGTAACTGTAATTCAGGATGTGCTATTTCTTTTGCCTATTGTGTTAGTGCTCAGATTGTATCTTTGCGCCAAATGAAGCAATGACTTCTTGGCATTCACATCATACACTCTTGGTGTTTGTAGACAGTTATCATATCATTAGTCATTGCCTCGTTAGTTCTACTTTCATGTTTCCACATAAATGAATCCCTCCCACTCCCTCAGTCATGTCTGTCCTTACTCTCTGATCTTCTTCCAGTATTTGAATCTCTTTTCAGGCCCCAGAGCACCTCACTGACAATTTATTGTCTCAGGTAAAATACCAGAGATACCCAGAAGAAAAATATGGTTTGCCGACTCAGGGGAGAGTTAACCCTTTTTGTACAGCTCCAAAATTGGAACCAGGGACAAAGAAACTTCATTCCTGGACACCTTATTTGTATAAAATTTCCAAACTGTTTGAAGGGCTTGACCCTGAGAGCGAGTGCTTCCTTAAATTTTGGGTCCTATGTGTCTGACTTGCCTTGCCCTAGTTCTGCATAGTTGGTTACACAGCTGTGGATAACCGATACAAAAATCTTCTTGATTTGGCTCCTGAAAAGTTTCTTCTGGACAATCACAGGCCCTGTATTGTGGCGACCACTCCTTTAATCTCCCTGCTGTGTCCTATGATGTGTCCAGAGCACTCTTGAATCCTGAATCGCCTTCCAGAATCAGCCTCCATGGAGCATCAACATACTACAGTTCTTTTTCTTAGATTCTTCAGGTTCCTGCCTCCCTCGAGCTAGTCTGCTGGAACTTTTCCCTTTGGTACCACAAAAGTCTACCACCTGAGTTTTGTGCCTTTTCCTCCTATTGTTCTATTCACTTTTCGTGTTGAATGATACTGCACCTGTTCTTCTAACCACACACCATTTATTGTACCTTTGCTCAGCTAGTTCTTTTGCTAGAAGGCCCTCGTCTCCAGGTTTCTGAGGAAGGAACTGTTAGTGTGGAACCAGATCCCCTTAACCATATGTGATCCTTGAACTATTTATGGTACCTTTCCTCCAACTTCTCCATGCTCTACTGCTATTGGCTCACAGCAGCACCTACGACCCTCAGAGGACTGTTCTGGAGGTGCGTTGCCTATACGTGCTCTTCCATCAGGGTAGCACATAACCAGTGAAGGATTGGTGTGGAAATACAAAAGCCCAGCTCTTTTGCCTCGAGGGGAACAAACTCTGAGGCATAATCCATGCTCCAGAGCTCCCCACAGGAACAGGGATGAGGCCGAACCAGGGACTTCACCTGCAATTACATTTTTGCCTGGCTCCTTCCCATCCGTACATGATCTCCTTAACTCCTTCGCTGGGTTCTCCTGGGAGTACTCCCCTGGCATGCATCCCCCTGGAAAACTCATACCTGTGCTTCTAAGTTATGCTTAATAATCCTTCTGTGGAGTATCCCCGACCACTTCGGGAGAGAGAATCAATCCTCTGCCACTGCTGAGTTCTACAGCAACGTCAATGGCTGTATTTAAATAGGTCACATTTATAAGTCAGCAGACTGTCCATCTTGCTGGTCTCTGTGTACTTTGAAGGCAGGAACATGGTTATGGTACTATCCACTGGGTATCTCCTGTGGCAATTAGGGACACAGTACATACGTGTGGATTAGAAAACTTTACATTGACTTAAAATCTGCCTCCTTGTAATTTTCACTTTTGGGCCCTACTTGTTCTATTTTACACAATAGTCAGCTCCCTGACAGTGGTTATTTCCCATCAAGTCTTACCTTCAGGCTTTATAAAGCTGGGTCCAGCCAAAGTCTCACATGGCTTTGATTCCTAAAACTTCACTATACTTATGACTGTCTGTTTGGTGCTTCCGAGTTTGTCAATATCCATTTTAAAGTTTGGCACTCAGAACTAAAAACAATAGAATGACAAAAAAAAAAAAATCTTGGATGAAATAAAACAGATGTGGTTTAACAACCCAGTTGACTATAGACTTTTAGTCTTCCTCCATCTGAATGCAGAATTTTTCTTCATGAGACTGAGATGGCTGTTAAAAACACCTGTATGATGTTCCATGGAGAGAGGGGTCAGGTAAAATCACTAGGGCCCTTTACATGAACTTTTGTAAGACCCATTTTCTTCCACTTGAATTTTCAATAGTGAGTTTTGAACCTAACTTCAGTCTGTCAAGTTCCATTCAATTTGGTTTGATTTGTTATTGCAGCTAAACAAAACATTTTTGAATGTTGATGCCATATCAGTTTTATGAACTTTTCATTTTTCATGCTGATTTATGATAAAAAGGAGAGCAAGACCAGGATAGAGTCAGAATGGTGTCATTCCACTATAAACCAGTATCCAGGCAGACACTGACTTATTAATCCACAGTCCGTGGTAACCACTGTTCAGTGAGCTCTGAATTTTCTTGTGCTGTGATTCAGCCTGAACTTGTTTGCTAATAGGATGACATAAATACTTAAAATACTTTAAATACGTTTTAAATGGCCAAAATCAAGTTTTGACCTGTCTTGAGAATCTCCCTAATCTATGAGTATGGAGCAAAATTACATAGAAATTAAGAGCATGACATTTAGAGTCTGACACAGATAAATCTGAGTTGTACCACTTACTGATTTTGTGACTGGTTAAGTTTCTAACATCTCTATGCCATGGTTTCTCTACCCCTTAAATAATAATAATAATGGCTTCATTTCATAGTATAGTTGTAAGTAAATGAGTTTATCTGTATCACGAGTTTAATAGAGAACCTAGTATATAGTAGTAAGTTCAATATATGTTCTTACAAACCATTGGACATGTTGGGCAGGGGGTTACTGATTTGAAGGGGATCAATCAGAAGGCCTCATCTGAGAAGGAGACATCTCAGCAGAGCTGATGAAAAAGAGGCAATGAGCTGTGGGGCTGTCTGGGGAAGAACGCTCCAGACCAAGAAATGGGTTAGGACAAGACCTAGTGTGAGCACAGACTAGCAAGGAGAGTGACACTGGATCTGAATGAGCAAGAAGGAGGATGGTAGGATATGAGGCCAGAAAGGCAGCAGGGTTAGACCTTATAGGACCTTGGATTTCACTTTGAGTGAGATGAGAAGCCATTATAGGAATATGAGTAATGGGATGAATGACGTAAGCAGATGTGTTCTAAATGACTACCTAGCTGATATGTGGCATACAGGCCACAGGAAGGCGAGGGTTTGGGAGACTTTTGTAATAATCCTGCAAAAGATGATGGTGTCTTAATGTGGTGCATGTGGTAGAGGTGGTGAGAAGCAGTCGGTTTCTACATAAGTTTGAAGGTGCAGTCTACAGGACTACTGACAGTCAGTGACAGAAAGAGGAATGAAGGAAGAGGCCAAGCGATTTGGCCTGAGCAACCCAGAGCACCAAATCGGTGTTTTTTTGAGACAGGAAGATGGGAAGAGGCAGAGTTGGGAAATGCATCACTCATGTTAGGCGAGGTTATGCTGTAGTAACAAACCCCCAAGTGTACCCCCAAGGTACACTGGCCTAACCCACAAAAATCTCTTTCTCACTCACAATATACATCTGTTGCCAGTCGGCGAGGAGCTCTATTCAGAGTATTCACTCAGGGACCCAGGGAGACTGAGGCTTCATCATAGCCCTCTTCTGCCATCACCACAGCAGTGGAAAGGGAGGAAGTGAAGGCCTTTCAACTCACACTTCCTCAGACAAAGCCATTACCAAGCTCTGCCTAACTCCAAAGGGGACAGTGGGAAGTGCAATGCTACCACATACCTGGAAATCAGAGTGCTGGAAATATTTGGTGACTAGCACCCACGACTACCCATAGTGGAAAAATCAGGAGGCTTTTTGTTTTTCTTTTCTGGACAAGACCATCCTAGTGGAGGGTAGTATACAAAGCTGAAGTCTAGGGAATGACAGGAAGAGATGGATCCAGGCTTGTGGGGCCCAGATTTTATATCATTTTAGGGGGATATTCTTCAAGATAAAGAATTAAAGACTCAATTGTACAAGGGAGAGGCCTTAGTTTAAACTTCATAAGCATTACGGTGACTCCACCTGAGAAAGAAGGCCTAGAGCTATAAATATGGGGGAGTCACCAGGCTGCAGAGGATTTTAAAGCCACGGGACTGAATGAAGTCCCCTATGAAATGAATATAAATAAGAGTCCCTGAACTCTCGTGTAATCCAGCGTGTTGAGGCTGAGAAGCAATCAGCAAAGAGACTGAGACGCAGCCAGTCAGACGTCATCAACAACAAAACAATTTCCTTTCTCTTTACATGTACTTTGTGCTTGCTCTTCTATATGCTGCTCTTTACTTCTGTTATATCTCTTTTCTTGAATGTCTGCAGGGTAGAGAGTCTCAGATCATTTGACTTTTAATACATTCAGAAACTAGGATAGCATCTGACCAATTCAGTACAAAGGGAAACACAGCATTGCACCATCAGGACCAGGAGAAAGAACTGACTACACGTCAAAAGATTACATCTTAACTCCTAGTTCTGTCACCAATTTGTTAAATCACTAGATCAAAGTCACATAAATTCTCTGGACCTTAGTGTATGCGTCTGTGAAATGAGGGTGTATATTTTTTTTCTCCAGTTCTTTCCATCTCTACTAATTGACCCACAAATTCCATCTCACCATGGGTTGGGCTTCAGGACTGGATCACATCAGTTTCCACGATATGTTTTTAATTGCATTCACTGATTTGTGTAAACGTTTCAAGTTCTCTATTCATTTGACAATGATTAAGTTATGATACAATGTAAGGTAATAAATAAATGAAGTATGGAACCGAAAAGGTTGTTAGGCAATAAAATGGAATGATTATGGTTGTGGAGTTCAAGGTAACATGTAGGAAGCATCATCTAATCCCTTTATAAACCTCTTTACTTAATTAATAGCAGACTTCAGCTAATAAATAATGCAATCATAGAAGAGAGAGACTGTTAGTTTTCTAGGGCTGCTGTAACAAAAGAAACACAAACTGAGTTACTTAACCAACAGAAATGGATCATCTTCGAGACCTGGAGGCTAGAGGTCTGTGATGTAGGTATAAGCAGAGCTGGGCTCCCTCTGGAGATATGAGGGAAGGATCTTGTCCAGGCCTCACTCCTACCTTCTGGTAGTTCTTTGGCTTGTGGCCGCATAACTCCATCTTTCCATGGTGTTTTGCCCATGCGCATGTCTGTCTGTGTCCACATTTGCCCCCTTTTGAAGACTACGAGTTGTATTTAGGGGCCACACTAATAACCTTACTTTAACTTGACAATCTCTGTAATGATGCTCTCTCCAAATAAGGTCACATTTTGTGGTACTAGGGTTAAGACTCCCACAAATTTTCAGCCCATAACATAGACCTACTGTCAGCAGCTGCTCCCCAGCCTCAGTTCCTCTTCATTCTCCAGCCAGACACTGAGTCACCTCCACCCGAGGCTTTCATCTCTGTCTGAACACTTTACAAATCCATGTCCTCCTCTCCATCAGTCCTCCTGTTCTAGCATCTGGTCAAAGACAAGAATCTCCTACTCAGGCCCTCGAAGTTAACCTCCCCCAAGCCATCCTCACACTAATTCATCCTCTACTGAGTAGCCGGTGCTCTCCTGCTACTAGAATGCACCCCTGACCTCAGCACCTCCCTGTTAAACATCCTCCAGTGGCTCCACATAGACCTTTAGCATAAAGTACAATTTCTCAGGGCAGAGCCTGACTCTTTAGTCCATCTGGATGCTGACTGCCTCTCAAGCCTCAGGTTAAACCCTAACTCGGCCATGACAAACATGAGGTGGTTCTTTGAATAGAACATTTTGTCTGTGCCCTTTTGCAGGTCTGCTGCCAGAATATCAAGATCCTCTGTGCCAACGAGTAAAAGGTGGCTTATGAGGGAGGATGAATTACAACAAAGCACCCCTTCCTCTGGGTGGAGGCTACCTAAGTTCAGGCTCCATACATAGCTTGGTGAGTGAGGGTTGGTTGGATTTCTGTCCCCAGTCACCTTCCTCAGAGCAGAATAAAATGATACGTCTGTGTATGTCTGCCCGGCCCTGTACCCACATGCAGTAGGAGTTCCCTAGGTAAAAATTCATAAAAATCTCAGGTTTGCATTTACCATGAAAAATCCTCTGCTCTCCCAAGCTGGTTAGCTAAGAATAAGGATTTCATAGGCGCACCAATGACAGACCTACTCCCAGCATCTCTTGTACTCTAAGGGTGATTACCTCAGAAGGTGAGCTCCTTCAGTGTAGATGCTGGGAATTATTCCCACGTCAGTAGTTTTGGCACTTCACAGAGTATGTAGCACACCTTGGTACTCAGTAAATGTAATCTCTAATGAGATTTTTCCTTTTTTTTTTCTTGACCATTAAAGAATATGTGAATTCAAAAGTGTTGGACTGGCTGAAAAACACCACGAATAATTGAAGGGTATAAACCCAAGCAGAGAGAGTCCCAGGCAGTCTGGCTTGCTTTAGAAGGAAACTACTCAGTGTCAGGGGAACAGTTCTAGATTGTGGTTCTAGTCCCAGGCTAGTCCCCAGCCAGTTAGATGGCTCAATAAATCAATCACTTGATAGTACTATTAAGCTCTTATCATTGTATGGCTTTACAAGGGCTTCTTGTCCACGTTTCTCTTCTCACTGCCTAAATTTTTAAATTTCACTGTATTATATGCCCTAGAAAGCTAGCATGAAACAATTCTCAGCCAATCACATAATATTGTGACTTAATTAACAAGTTTAGGTGTGTTAAATTGCTAGCTAAGATGCAGAAATGGACATCTTGATTTTGAGAGAAGAGTGAGGCGAAGATCTCAGATACAGAGCATGTGGAGAAGGTAGGATGCGATGTAGGAACTTACCAACTGTACTTGGAATAGTATTGTCTGTTACTGATAGGGCTGAGTTTCCACTCTTCATTCCCCAGTCTCCTGCAGCTGTGGGGCAAGTGACCACTGACCTCTTGGGGACCAGGTCCATTCCAAGCAAGGATAATTGATAGGACTCTTTGTCAAAGCAAACACGAGAGACTCTCCAGACACAACACCTGGGAATTGTGCTGAAAGAGGCAGTCAACAGAATTATCTTCCCTAATTCTCTTCATCTCCACTAGAACTGATAGTGCAATTGAGGAGAAAGTGTCTGGGAATGAAAAGCCCAACAGCCTACACCCGGACCTGGATGAGGGCCGAGTAAAACTCCCTTCAGTGTTGTTCCATCTTGACAGAGCATGGACTGGAAAAATAACTCAAGGAAAAAAATCCAAAGAACTGTTTGCCCTGTACTCTGAACTCTCTGAACACAAGAAATTCTATTAGTAAGAATATTTTGGTAATAGGCCTGCACCCTCACCTCCTTTCCCATTTGTTTTTGACCATCACAGCAGGACTGAATTTATCTATAAGCCAAGAGAATATCCTGAAGCAAAGAAAGCATTTTATAATTTTTGAGCCTTTTGGGGGGCAACGAAGGACCTCTTGGGTTATTCTTAGTTTCCGTCTAAGTCCAAACTGGCTGAGAGCAAGCACTCCAGCCAGCTCCTCATTGTCCTGTTAATTTTTGAATAGGTGGAGAGGGATTGGTGATGCCTATTTCCCAGAATTATATAAAGTTTATTTTATGGCGTTAGTTCAGTAAGTTACTGTCACTGAAAATAATTCTCCTAGTTACCTAGCTCTATTCACTTACCTAATATATATTTGTATAGCAAAGCTTGTAATTTCCCAAGAGAACATATTTTCTAGCTTCATTGTTGTGTTATTAGATTTTAAATGAGTTTGAGTATTTCAGAAACTCTAACACTGCTGAAGTCCTAACTCTTGTTAAACTAACTCTCCCACTTGGCAAAAGTTTTGTTATTTACATATCCCTCTACATTTTTCTTCCTCTTCTAAGCTATTTTTTATTCCTTTGATCTTTTCTCTTCCTGGATTGGGATTCAAAGAGCATTTGTAGCCCAAGGAAAGAAGGTATCCATCCTCCTGGGAAAGAAGGTATCCATCTTCCTGGGACTGGGTCATGCCCTTAGTAGGACTTCCTCTAACAGGTACATCAAATTCAGTAGCTGACCACAGTCTGGGCAGCCTGCAGAGGCAGTGATCCTGTCGTCCAAGGAATGAAACTTGACAAAATGCAGAAGTAGACTCTAATCAACACTTGTCTGAGTCTTGGTCTTTTAAGCCAACTAGTGACTCATTTATAAATGACTAGGTATGAACAGGCACTTTATATGTGATTTTATCTATATAAATAAGAGCAATTAATGCAGCTACTATGGCAAAGATGTAATCTACAGAAGAAAGTTATTTTTGTAGTCTTTGGACACTATGCTTTCTTAACTAGTTCCTTTGAAATCATCCAACTAGTTTTGCATGAAATATGTTTTCTGGTTTCTGGTCTGGGTAGCAATCACTCTTTACTACAAAGAACTCTGTGCTGTTGTGTGACATGGGCTACAACTGGACGAGTGAGTTGAGCCTATATTGTTCCTTTGTCTCCTATCTAGTAGCAATTAGCCTCTTATCCCTTCCCTCTTCAAACACAATGATAGTCAACACAAAAGAGCCAGGCAGAAAAATGAGAATGTTGAAGGCACAAATGCAGGATGCTGTGTTTTCTTGCTAATTCACCTTTCAGTTCAGCAAGCTGAGAAAGTGCTTTCCCAAACCACAGACTCTTAGACCCGGAATGGCCATTCCACATCACTTAGTCCAGACCCATTACTTAGAGATGAGGACACTGAGGTGAAAAAGGCGGGGAGACTGCCCTAAAATCCCAGAAATCTAGGGAGAGTGAAGTTTAGCCCTGAGTTCTCACATTCCATATCTACTACTCTCATAGAATGTATTTCAAACTTATCCCATGACCTTAGACAATATTGATTCCAGTTTTGTTTTGTTTTTAATGATGGATTTGTATATTATTTTAGAAGATAGATTTCTTATCATGATTATTGGTACTAATAAACATATAACTAAAAAGCACTAGTAAACACTAATAATTATTGGAGTGTTACCAGTCTAGTTAGTAATCACAATTGTACAAAAGAGCTTTGGATTTCCTTTGCTGATCTCCGGGGGTAGTGCCATCCATGAGAAGGGATCAGAATCACTTAGATTTATACTCATTCCCCAAATCCAGATATCGTAGGTGGACATTTGAAATTTACTCAATTCAAAGCAAAAACCTGTGACTGTCCAATACCCAGACTAATAACTGGCTGCCATGGGTTCAATGCATTCACTCCCCACACAGCTCACTTGCACTTAAGAAGATTCCTAATCACGTTGCAAAAAGTATAACAATGCCCACAGTCCTCCAACAGCTGATCTCCACCGAGCTAACAGCATAGTTTGCTGAACTCACTTTCCCCACAATGATTCACCCAGAGAAAGATGATTTCACACTAACTTTCATTTTCTCCCAGCAGCACAGGTGGAAAGAGGGAAAGAAAACAAACTTTGTTTCACAGTAGAAAGCCCACTGGTTTGGCAACCGTCAAGGAGTACATAATTTTTTTGTTTATTCTAAGAAATATCATTTCTCTTCTTCCTCTTTAATTCCCTAAATTATTATCTACAAATCATGACTTTGAAGTCCTAAAATGTTGGATTATTTGCCCATTTAAACTTAAGTATGCTAACAGTTAACAATATTTAAGATAGCTGTCTCATCGTGTCCAGAATGTGATTGCACACATTTGGATGTTTCCTCTCCTATTAGATGGAATCTTACAGTAATGAAGCAGGGTTTTAGGCTGGCAGGATAGGATTCAAATCTGCTGAAGGCTGCTAGCACTCAAAAGGGAATTGGCTACTTGGGAATTACCTCATTGAGTTAATAAAAATATCTATACAGAGGGTGCCAAAAAAGTGTATATACATTTTAAGAAAGAAAAAAACTGTATTAAAATTGTAATAATATATACCGATAACCAAAGATGAAGACAAGTCACGTTTGACTTCTGTAATTACAAGAGGTGCTCAAAGTGGTTACCATCAGTGTCCAGACACTTCTGATTACGGCGAACTACTGCTTGGGCAACATAGACCAAAGTGTCCACTTGTATACATTTTTCTGGCACCCCCCTGGTATGCACACACCTCCATCAAGAGTTGATTCTTAAGAACAGAATTAAGGCAGAGGTCTATTTTGCATAGTGCCAGCCTTATTTGCTAGTTTTGAATGACAGGTCCCTAACTTATAAGGATTGTATATGTAAACCTAAAACCCCAACATCTCTTGTTAGCAATGAGCAGAATCCAGTACTCTTGATTACATGAAGCAGAGAATCGAGGCAACAATCTGATCATTCACAGGAAAAATCTTTGGCTTGAATTCTCCAGAAAGTGCCCATGAGAAAATTGCCCATTTTTTTTTTAACCTCTAGAAGACCAAGTCTGATAGAAGTCTTTCCTTTTAAAATATCTTAAGGGTAAAGCTAATAGAGTTGCCATTAGAATACCTTCAAGTTTTATATGTTTGGCTAGTAGTTCCCAGGTCACTAAGCATATTCCCCCACACACACCAGAAAATGAATTTAGGAATTCTTTTGAACCCTTAGCTGCAAAAGACAATTAGCCTAAACCTCTTTTCTAGCCCCAGTTGTGCATTCTTCATCAGAATAGTAAAATACATTTGGAATAGTTGAAGGCACTGTCTTTTGTTGAGACAGGCCATAGGGTAACCAAAATGCACCGAAGCAGAAGGTAGAGAAGCTTAATAATCTATAATTCAACATTCTTATATAGTTCAGCAACTCAACTTCTAAAGAGGGCGGTGCTTTCTTACGATTCTAATCAGAGGAAGCATATAGGGAACAATTGGAAAAAGAAAGTACAGAAAAAGGTTAAAGTGCACTAGAAGTACAAGAGAGGTGAGGAAATTGGCAGGGGTGCCACAGCCAGGCAAAATGGAGAAGCAAAGCAGAAAACCTTCTAAGACCCATTTCCCACGATGTCCCTTGTTAGAGGAAAGGCAGGCAACCCCTGGGGAACTTGCACCTGGGTTCTCAGAAACAAGGGATGCTTCAAATAGTGAAAGGTGCACTCTTCTTTCTCCACCAAAGTCAACGTGCTCTGAGGCTCCCTCCAGGTCTCAACTCAAAGCCTACAGCTTTGGAACATTCTGAATGGAAATCTCCTGACTGACACTGTCTGCTGCTGTTTACGCTTGTATTTACCCAGGCTTCCAGCCAGCCACATAAATTATAAATGCATCTATAACATGCTGGGGAGTCCAAATCCACAACACAGCACTAAGAGGAGGACAGTAAATGATTTCCACAAACGAGTTAATACATGGTTTAAACCTCTGGCTTATCTGAACATTAAAGCAAGAGGCTATGCATGAGAGTGGTAACTGAAAAGTTTTTCATTAAATTGCCTCAGAATCACATTTTTTATGTCTAATACCACTTTAGGAAATTTTCTTCCAGTAGCCACATTTAGGTATCAAATGCTATAATGAAGAGCTGATAGCATTTTTGCAAATTCATTGTAATGCTCAAAATAACCTCTTAGATCAGGGGTCAGCAAACTTTCTGTAAAGGTCCAAAGAGTAAATATTTGAGGCTTGGGAGGCCATCCAATCTCCGTTACAACTGCAAGACTCTGTAGCAGAAAGCAGCCACAAGAAAAATGCATGAGTGTTCCGATAAACTTTATTTATGGATGCTGAAATTTGAATTTCATAGAATTTTCATGTGCCGGGAAATACTATTTTTCTTTAGAATTTTTTCAACTACTGTTACATTATGGACCATAACAAATGGGCAGATTTGGCCAGCAGCCCAGAGTTTGCAGACCTCTGACGTAGATGGTTAAAGATAAACATTGCTTCTGTCACAGAAACAACAATAGGGGCACCAAGTTCAGGGAAAGGCAGTGCAGGGGAAAGGAGGCAGGACTTGGGGGTGTCTGCTACTCTAAGCAGATTCCAAGACCAGCAGTATCAGCAGCACCTGGGCCCCACACCAGACCTACAGAATCCAAACCTGCACGTAAGACCCAGAAGTTATTTGCAAGTTTGAAGGTTGTACTGAAGTTTAGAATGGCTTGGCAGTGTGGTTTACAGCTTGAGCTCAGGAATTAGAAGGCCTACTTCAAATCACTGGGCCTCTCATTAGCTATGGGGCCTCGGACAAGTCATTATTTTTATGAATATGCCTGTTTCGACACCTAAAAAGTGGGGATCATAATCTATGCTAAACACTTAGAAAGTTCCTGGCCAGTAATGTTTATTAAATGCTGAATAGGATTCATTTTCAGAAAATCAATGCTCACACACAGACTCCTAAGCCCACTTCCCTCATGGACACACACATTGTTAGCCAGCCACTTGAGCTGAACTTCTGCGACTACAGCCCACCCCCACCCAACAATCCCATCCATAAAAGAAAAGAAAGACGCCACAACTCCTGGCCGCAGAGTGTGAAATATATTGATGGTTGTAAAGGGACAACTTGGAGACATTTCCGGTCTGCTGAGATGGCGGGTTGCATATATACATGCTCTGTTTTTTGAAACCATGTCATTAAGTTTTCAAATACATCTGTGTTTTCAACATGTTTTGTTCTTTTCATTAGCACAGTTTACTACTCTACAGCTTCTCCTAGAGTAAATAAATATAATGGCTATTTGCAGAGCAACTACAGACTTTAGATGTTTAACAAGGTGAACTGTTTCACAATTAGATCGACTTTTGAGTTAACAGCAAGATGTTTTTCATTTGCTTTGTTCACTGCTGTAGTGGGGGTGGTGGTGATGGTGGTGGTAACTTTTCCAATTTATTCTTTGTTCACATGTTTAGTCACCAACAGCCTCCGAAAGGCAATAAAACATAACAGTCTGTTCAAAAAATTAAATTGTAATTAGGCCATGGGTTTTTTCCAAGACCCTTAAAGTCAGATAATTTAAATTTACAAGAGAAAAAAAAAATAGGCGTCATGGAAAACTAACAAAAAACTACTGAAAAAATACATCTGTAGAACACAGTGGTCAGTTGTAAACAGCTTGGAAGGGCAAACAACAAAAAAACAAAAAGTCCTTCTAGAATGTTTAGCAGTCCAATGACAAACTCTGCTTTTTTTTTCCTAGTGGCTATTTTCCTACCACAGTGTTGAGCTTCATTATTATATTAAATAACTTATATGGGTAAAAAGGAGTTTGCTAACCAGCAGCCAACTCAAAACCTCGTCGGAAGAGGGAGGAGAGGAATTCACAACACAGCACAGACAAAGGGAAACAAAGTCCACAGTCAGGTTTCAACCAGACTTTTTCCCTCCTGGCAATACTGCTGAGCTGAAGTCTGGGATCTAACTGGAGGGTTTTTTTCCCTCTCCCGCCTCTCCCTTTTTCATTTAAGTTAACAAAGAAACATGGGCTTCCTAAGAGCCAGCACTCAGCTGGGCAAGTCCCATTAGCAGCAAATGTTCAACCAAATACACACACACACACACACACACACACACACACACACACACACACACACACACACACACGAAAGCTCCATCCAGGTGCAGAGCTGTGATTCACATGGAAATTCCAAGAGATGAATCATGTGCAGAGCTGGGATCTTCAGAGGATTCTTTCTCAAGTGTCTTCAGTGAACATTTCAGTCTCAAAATCTGAGTCAATCTGTCAGCTGTGGGAAATACGTTCACCATCTGCTGCTGAGTGAGCTTGCTCGTGGACTTGGTGACTTTCTGTAGTGCTACATGCCGACAGCCGAGGCCAGCCCCTCAGTGATCTGCCCGATGCAGAAGTAGCAGCAGCAATCAGCATCCCATTCGTTAAACTCTGCCTAAGAGGCTCGACCTGAGTAATAAAAAAGACAATGTAAGAACAAATGGGTCAGATTATCTAACACAGGATGAAAATGCCTTGCCTACTATTAGTTTCATTTTTCCTACTTTTAGTGTTTTTTTTTTGTTTTTTTTTATTTAAAGACAAGAAGAAAAAAATATTAAGTGTTGAAGTCCTGGATTTTTGGAAAGACTTGCTGGTCACTTAAATATGTTTTCCTGGAAATGGCCCAAAACTTTGTTTATAGGGAAATCTATCTCTTGAGTGGCTTTGTATTAAAACAAAAACAAAAAACAAAGGTCATTAATGATATAAAGCATTTAGATAATAGTCTCATCACAGATTGGTTTATTCAGTAACTATAAGCACCTTCCCATTCCATGCCCATTGAGAGCATTTAAATAGCAGGTGACAAGATAGGTATCCACCCCAAGAGGTATATTTGTCATTGCCACTGCTGAACCTAAGTGTCTAGATGAACGGCTCTAGGGCCAGCGGGAAAAGTATCTATGTAAAAATATTGCCTTCAAAGCTAACGTCTACATAGGTTTTCATGTAGTTACTATCTATCATTCCAGAATAATCAGTATGTTAGTACCCACTTAACATATGTGGTTTTGCAAATGATCATAGCCCATTTTCTTTATCCTCTCTGTGGTTGTTCTACCTTGTCCAGCTACCTGCAGTGACCCAACATCATCCCTCAGCACTGCAGGAGCCTGTGTCCTCTGCTACAGCCAACACGAGGGAAGACCCTATGCCTGCCCCCAAGGGGCTTACGCAGGAAAAAGAAGCACACACATTGCAAAACAACACGGGGTCTGTCACAGGAGAAGATAGCCTTAGACTGAATGAGTTCAGGAGGGACTCTTTCTGGGGACAGATGGATCAGGGAGCAGCAGGCATTAGGGCCAGACCTCAAGACAGACAGGCTATGGAAGAGGCAGAATTCATGGCTTAAAGCCAGATTCAAAGGAGAGTGTCCTTTAGGGCCCCTTACAAACAATTTTAATTTGGAAACTAGTCTTTTATACCAAAACGACATCTTCATTTTGTGTGTGTGTGTTTGTGTGTATGAAGAAATATATATTTCTTCATATATCATCCATTCTATTGGTGCCACTTCTATTAATAGTACCTCAATGAATTATGATCAGAAGGATTATTACTGAGCACATTTGAGTTGAGTACAACTACAGATGAATTCATGGATTCGTGTCTGAAATTTATGCCAGTACAATGCACCCACTTTTTCACTTCTCATTTCTAAATTCTCCACTAAATTCTTTGGTCACATATCAACCAGCCAAATGTTAAATATTATTGTATACTGTGTGTACAGTACATACAAATATGGAACTTACATAATTCAATCTTTAGCTTTTACTACCAAACTTTTGACTTACAAACCCTTCCAAATGAACCACTACTCAACAGGAATATAAAAGTATAGCAATCACAAAAGAATAACAACGAGAAAAGTATGTGGTATGTTTGCATCATTTCAGTATGTCTGGATTTCATAGGTTAATACAGGTAGCAGGTATCGTTTATCTATAGTGAACTTATCTGCTTACCAATTTCTTACAAATTTATAAAGAAAGTAACAAGAGCTAAGTTATACTCGGAGACCGTACCAACTTAATGCTTTTAAAAAATAGAAAGGATTAAAAAGAGATATATGGAAGGCACATTTCATCTATAAAGGATGACGAAAAGGAGTAATTCCCAAATCTTTTATCTAGCAAGATGTATACTCTACGGCTCATGTTTTACACATGAATACTACTTAAGAGTTTAGTTAATATCTTTTAATACTAACACAAAGTAATACAAGATTTTAATATAAATGTGCCACTAGCGGGAACACTTAAATTTCATAAAAGTGAAATTGGGCGTCAACCCAGCAAGCTGTTACATTCCCATGATTCGAGGCACAGGCACAGGTCATATCTTCTTTACGTTTGTGTATGTGATAAAAGAAACACCTCCAGTTCTTCACAAGTCACCATAACTTGTTCTAAAGATAATAATTCCAGTGCCAATATACCTCGCCCCTCCTCACTGAGATGTACAAACAAACAAAATCACACAAAAGAAAATATATCTTAGATATATGTCCTGGTACATGAAATCTAGCCCAGTATAGTTTAATGAAGGCTCCCAAATGACTGGGAAGAGGGTAAGTGTGCTTGTCAACCCTGGTACAAAAAGGTATATGTTCCCAGAGTTTCTTAGTAGAAATACAAATACAGCAATTCAGGTTATAGTATTATTATATTCTGGGCTGCTTTTGCCTATTGAAGTATTTCAAATGGTTAAAATGTACCTATCCTAGTTTTGCTTGAAAACACATTTATTTGAAAATACTAATAGATTAACAAAATTTTTAAACTTGAAAATATTCTGGATTACATTTAAATTCTCTCTCTCTCTCTCTGTTTCTCTCTCTCACCAAAGTGGGGACCAAGATACAGTCAATAAGTGAAATGACGAATTTATCGAACCAACTGGCACTTAGGTCTCTCTTTTATCTCTGGTCAAATAAAATTTTAGTGTTAGGACTATTCAGAAATATAGTCTGAACTTCTTGTCTTTTAGACGAAGAGAGTGACTCAGTGCTCTTTTCACCACACCATGGGGTAATTTCAGTTCCTCATTCCATAAAATAATGGAAGACAGAAAGAAAAACAAAGGCACTGTAGATAGCTGCCAATATAAAAAAATGAAAGGCAATACAACTGAATGATGGCCCAAGCCACAAAGATTCAGTGACAGGAGACAAGACACAGAGGACTTGGAGCATGCAGATGGGGACTTCCTTCAGAAGGCATGTGGCTCTCTATGCATAAGGCCAACATCTCCTTTAGATTTGTACAGCAATGAGACTCACCTTAAAGACTTCCATCTGTCTTTCTCTATATGATTTTCAGGTCCTTCACTCTCATAGGAAGCCAAGTACAGAGCTACGATCAACCAAAAGTAAGAATGCGTTAACAATGAAGCCATCTGCTGAGTATATTATCCACCACCATCCATCCCCTGTTCAACCTAAGCCAAACCCTACAGCAAAACACATTCCTTAAAAACACATAACTGGGAAGCTTCATAGTTTCATGAAGAGCACAGAATATCACTTTGCCTCTGATTGACCAGCAACAAAAACCCAAGGGCCTCTAGGTCAAAATGAAACTCAATTAACTAAGGCAATTTATGAGGCAAAAAGCCTTACAAATGCCCTTGATAGCTACATGATGCTATCACACATTCACATTTATGTGCTTTACAAAGAAGGGGATGGAATGGGAATCCTTCTCTGATAGCCTTGATTTAAAAAAACAAACAAACAAAAAAACAAAAAAAACTCTTGGGAAAAAGGCAGATTTTCTAGGCCTACGTTTCATCCTTCTAATGTATTTTCTTTATTTTTAAATCAAAAAGCATCTTTATCCAAAGATTTAAAAGAGTGTTATTAATCCCATGTTATTAATCCCATTGTTTAAAACAATCAAGTCCCCTCTAGAATGGTAATATTAATTGAAAATGTTCTTCAGTCATTATCATGAATGCTGCTATCTATCTACTAGAGGAAATTATTAGTTGATAACTAGATGCTACTGATTCATATAACGTTAGGATATAACAAATCAGTAGAATAAATCCCCAAGTCTTTTGAAATCTAACTCTCTTCTGGTCAATTTTTTCTGTACATCATCAACCACTTTGCCTCAAATTCCCTAACATCTTAATAGGTCAAGACTTTCCACTACTTTTTCAAACAGCAGAGGATAGCAATTGACTGTCTGTCCTTCATTCAAATTACCTTGAATATCAACCTACCACAAAACACCTTTTTGCCTCCATTGAAACAAGCCCAAACAAGAAAGAAAAGTCTTTAATAACTTTCCACTGACACCCAGAGCTCTGCAGATACAGTAGTATAAAGAATGTTTAAACCCAGAAACATATGGTTTATGGGTGACTGTTAAGTGAGTGCCTGATAAATATTTTAGGGATAAATTATATACAGTTTTCTGTGCAACAGATAACTCCTAAGACAGACAAGGTCAGAAGACAGGCCTCCTACTATACGAAGAACTAGGCACCGAGCATTTATACACTGATTTCCGAACTGTTGGGTTTGGGGACACTGGTGGCAGCTCCCGCTGAATGGCCTACTCACCATCTTCACTGAAGACTGGGACCGTGAGCAGATACTGCAAGATCTTCCGGTCCCTCTCAAATGGACATTCAACTTGTTTCCATGTCATGAATTCACTCACTTGTTTGGCTAGTTCCCAAAATTTCTGGAAGAGAATAAGAGAAAAGAAGTTCAAAGCAGTCATCCAAAATGACAAGCTTGGAAGAGCCAATTCCACTTAATGTTTCTCTCTAGCTTCTAATCTTCTGAACTACATTAATTTTTTTAATTTAATAAAAACTAGGTATAGATAGTGCTAGGTATAGGTGAAAATATACTCCAGTGCTTCCAAATAATTAATAATAATAACGGCACAGCTAATTTATCCTACTCAATATTGTTTTACTTTCTCACAAAATAGCAGGGAAGGAGAAAACTTGGTTCTAGCACTTCAGAATCAGCTTCAGTTGCCTGGCTTGGGCTGCAATGCTTGAGAAACTCGCCTTTCTCTGTGCTCAGATTTTTGTGGCCTACCCTTACCTCAAAGTTGACATGGCCGTTTGGAAGGCGGTTGGCACAGCCCTCATTGAGGAAGTAAATATCTTTGATTAGAAGACTGAAGAATGGTATCACAATCTAAAGAAAACAGAAGATTCTGGTTTGTTTTGAGCAAATAAAACATTTAGCCTCTTATCAAACAATACGAGAAATTAACAAACAACCTGAACTCTGGATTACATAAAAAAGGCCAGTGAATTAAGACACAGTGTTCTGTTTACCTCCTATGACAGCAGTTTCCTCCGTTACATAATTTTGCTTAAGACACAAATGCTATTAATAACCAAAACACAGCAAAGACAAGTGGCATGGGGAGATGAATGGCTTCATGTTGTTCCTACAGTTTTCCTTATTTTTGTCAATGCAATAGTACCGTGTTTCGCCGAAAATAAGACCAGGTCTTATATTAATTTTTGCTTCAAAAGATGCATTAGGGCTTATGTTCAGGGGGTGTCGGTCTGAAAAATCATACTAGGGCTCATTTTCTGGTTAGGTCTTATTTTCAGGGAAACATGGTATTACAGGCATACATTGGAGATATTGTGGGTTTGGTTCCAAACTGTTGCAATAAAGTATCACAATAAAGTGAGTTGCAATCTTTTGCTGGTGGAGGGTCTTGCCTTCAATATGTAAAAAATGCAATATCTGTGAGGGGTGTAAATGTCTAACTATCACATTGTTTTGTACACCTGAAACTAAAAAAAACAAAAACATAGTATCTGTGAAGTGCCATAAAGCGAGGTGCAATAAAACGAGGTCTGCCTGTAGTAAAATCTGAACATTCTAACTATAATCAAAGGGAAAAGGTCTAATAGAACTCTTGCTTTTCATTTAGCAACCCCTTACTTACAGCAAAATATTAATACAATACCTGTCATTGCAGGTACCAAATTTTCAGATGTGTGACCCATATCCCTGCTAGAATGGGTATTGTTATATCATTTAGATTTCCAAATTTTAGATGAATGATTTTTTTTAGATGAACGTTTTGTTTTATCCCTGAAGACACTACTCAAGATAAGGTGAGAGCTTGGGGTTTTGGCTGCTACAAACTTCGTATTGAGTAAACCTGGCCTTCGTGTCAGAACAAGTTAGCACCTGTTCTCATGGGAAATCACCGAAGGAGTACCGTACCTTGCACAATATATTATGAGATGTGCCCAAGTGAAGGCGGAATATAAATGTGCACATTAAAATTGATGGTGGTTTAAAAAACAATAAGCCTTCTTTAATAAGACTTCCCTGCCTCACATCTTTGGTTTGATGAGGTGGCATCTAATTAATTAACCTAAAATAATAATCTCTACGAAAGTCCCTGAAATCCTACTAAACCCATAATTAACAAAGAACAAAGCTCAGACACAGTAACTTCCCCTTTCTCTCAAATGCCAACATTTTTTAATGATCCTAAATTTGCTACAATGCAAATAATGGTCCAAACACAAATCGTGGGCCTATCTATTTTACCCAAGAGCAGGTTTCTCAAGTTTCCCTAAGTTTATGATTCATGCGGTATGTCTATACTAAATGCATGGGAGGTCTGGAAAACATCTATTAATATTTTGGCACATACACAGCAATCTTAACAATTTCCACCTCTAGAGAAAAATTAAGATTTTTTTCTCTAAAGTCATTGGAAAAAAAAAAGCTTTGATTAATTTTTTTGTTTCATTGCCCTCTGAAAATAGCCAAAGTGAATCTTCAGTTTTGACAGCCCTTTTAATATACTTTTTTTTTTTTTGAAGAGGGTACAGCTCACAGTGTACCACGTGGGGATCGAACTGGCAACCTTGGTGCTACCAGAACCACGCTTTAAAAAACTGAGCTAACCAGCCACCCCCATTAATATACTTTTAATCATTTGCTATTGTCTGTGGAAGGCTCTTAAGCTGAACTGTTAAAGATACCCCTCCCCTTCAAACAACATAACATTACTTCTGTTATTTTAGAATCAAACAGACATAGTACCAATGATAAAAGCACACCTGAGCCTCCTTTCTTTGAAAGACCCCTTGTGACTGGGAAGCGCTGGACTTTGGACTCTGCCAGACATCTGTTTAATATTTGGCTTCGCAATTTACTGGCAGCAAGAGCCAGGGGTCTGCAAACTGTGGCCCATGGGCCAGGCCCAGCCCATCACATGCTTCGGGATAGCCTAGGAGCCACATAATGTAAATTTTCAAATGGCTGGAAAAATATCAAATGAATAGTATTTCATGAGCGTGAAAATTATATGAAGTTCAAATTCTAGTGGCCACCCAGCTGTACTGGAAAACAGCCATGCTCATTCAGTTACATACTGTCTGTGTCTGCTTTTGTGCTACTATATCAGAGTTGAGTAGCTACAACAGAGACGTTATGGCCCAGAAAGCCTAAAATATTTATGATCTGGCCCTTAACAGAAAAAGTTTGCCAATCCTTGGTATAAGCCTAACATACTAAGGAAGCCTAGTATCCTCCCCTGAAAATGGAAACAGCAGTAACTACCTCACTGAGTTGTAGTGAGGATTAAATTAAATACTACAGGCTTCACTTCAATTAAGCATCCCAAAAAACCAAATGGGCCCCATACAAAGAGACAGATATATCACTGATGCTCTTAAAAGATAATAAGGATACATCATCATCAGGCAGCCCCAGGGAAATGAGGCAATAGAGTCACAGCTTTTAGGCAAGATCTCGACTTCTGTGCTCTATTCTGTTGTGCTGGGCTTTGTTGAGGTGCACGTGGTGGTGATCACTTACTGTCTCAGATCGATGTCTCAACTTTTCGTAAATTCATGTCACGTGCCTCTAGTGGGGTGGCCAGGGCTATGTCTCATGTGATTTGTGGATTTCATGGTGCCCGTGAGATGCCCCACTGCTGACTGAATCACTCTTCCAAGAAGTCCGAAATATAAGCAATCTTCCTTAAGACACTTCCCTGCTCTGCTCCTTAGGCCCATGTGCAAGAAAAATAAGCTTCTTCAGCTTCTCATTTACTCATGGATATTTCCCTTCAGCTCTCTAGCCCCATAGTAAACATCAGGAGATTCTAAGGACGGTGCATGTCTGTGAGCTTCGGGTTATGGGTTGCTGACAGGAGAGAGCAAAGCAAGTCTGGTTTCTAGGAGGTCTTGCCAATGATGCCTGTACTGGGAGAACCTCTCAAATAATGTCTTCCGATTCCCTCTCAAAATATTCTTCATTCAGAGGCTTGGCCACTGCACCTTAAAGGCATTATCACCTAGAAATGAATGCTGATGAGCAGGAACAAGTTCCCAGGAACACAAGTAGAATGGCAAAAGGATTTAAAACCATCTAATCATATGAAGAATGGTTAAAAACCTGGAGACTCGTTCCCATAAGAAAATAAAAAGAAAACTATTTAAAGATCATTTAAGGTCCCTGTGTGGAAAACAGATTTGATTTGTTCTATAACATGGTATTAGATGTGCCACTTTGGCCACAAACTCGAGATTTGAACGATTACCAAAGATTCTATTACCCTAGTCACGTTACCAGGAAGGTTTTAAAATACGAAATTACTTAGGAATAAAGAGCATTTACCCTCACTTCAAAACAGAAAAAAAGAATCCCAATTGTCTTGAATAAAAGATGGATTTTATCTAGTAATGTTTTCATTCATAGCCTTTGAGACTGATTGTGGAAAAGAAACAGTCTAGTTTTTCAAATGCTGGTGATTTCATTTGTTTTACGAACCAGAGAGTACAATTCATGTGCACACAGAACTGGTTTACAAAAACAATGAAACTAAAACTAACAGAATTTATTCAATGATGTAAAGGGTACATACTTTGTGTTTATTTCTGGAAAAAGCTATTAGAGCCCCACAAGTATAATATTCAATGAGAGCTCTCTGGGAGCTTCGACTTCAGGAGCATTTTGGCCAATGCTGCAGCTCTCTACTAAGCAAGAGATATGACTCTCCGCCCACTCACTGAGGCAGAGCCCAGCAAACTCTCACTGGAGACCAGGCAGACGAGCAAAGGGAGCCTTGCATCCAACATGGAGAAGTGAATGAGAAGCTGTAGACAGCCTCCAACAGATCCTCACACTTCAGGGTGCTGGGCTCCTCCCACGCATGTGATAATTTTCCAAAGCTTAAAAAACTTCGGATTACATCTTTTCTCAATCTAGTCACAGGAGTACCGGGATATGGGCAAGTAAAATTGAAAAGTTGGTAAGCTTCACTGAACTAAGTTAGAGAAACTTATTTCTCCTTCATCCCCTCTCTGACCTTGTTTCTTTATTTTAAAAAAAGTTAACAAATTTATAATATCTCTCAAACATTATCAGAATTGATATTTTAGATTTTGTTGAGAATCAATTTAGCTTTTTTAAAAAGTGGTATTATAGAAATGTACATTTAAAACCTATATAATTTTACTAACCAATGTCACCCCAATAAATTTAATTTAAAAGAGTTGGGGTTTCTTTTTGTGTTAGTTTTTTTTATTTTAGATCACTGATGCTGAAGCTTTCTGGGGGGAAGCCACTGAGACACCCTAAAATGTTCTTTACCTTCATTTTCTTTAATTTCTTTTATTTCTGTTGAAGATACAGTGTAAGTTAAAGGATGGGCAGAATCTACGCAGAAGATAACTTTCATCAAGGAACCTTCATCAGCCCTTTACTATAATCAGGTATTTACTTCAAAGATAACATGATCTCCAATTGTTGAAAACACTTATCTTTCCCATATAAAGAAATACAACACTGAAATCTGCCAAGACAGGACCCTCAGAGTCAAGAGTATGATGGATCTAGGATAATATGAAACTGTTTAAGGGTAGGGTAGATAGAGCGAGGATCACTAATATCTCAGACATCATTCTTATATTTTTTCTGCCACTCACATATCCAGTTAGTAACAGCAGGCCTAATGCTACATAGTAACTAACCTACTTTCTGAAAATAAATGACTTAACCATGGGAGGTAAACTAATCCTTTTAAGAGAAAAAGTTACATTAAGTCAGCTACCTTGTGCAGAGCTTAAATGTCTATTTTCCATTAAATTCAATTACTCTCTAATGCTAGTTAGTCATCTTAACATATGACTTAATTTATTGCTTGAAATGCAACTAAGACACTTTGCAAAATAATCATTTAAGTAATAATAAGTAATGTACATTTGCAAAGTTCTACATCAAGTTACCTCTCCCTTTCTGCAGGCCAGTTTCCCTTTCGTATTCCCCTTCCTTATGTCGCAAGTGATAAAATATCTAGTGTATCAGCTTTCTTTCTTAGAACTAAACAGGTAAAAGAAGCTCAGGAGCAGTTCACATTGCATTTCAGTACAAACCATGGTAGCTCTCCCATGAATCAGACTCCTTTAAGGACATACCTTCTCTCTGCTACTATGAGCAGTTAAAGATCTTTGTGCTGCCCCACGAAGAGCTGTTCGATAATTACAGAAATTGCTTGAAGGGTCCATCTGATGCTGCAGATAAAAGAGAGTAGAGGATGAACTATTTACTTCTCACGTGCAGAAAGTTTGTAAGATCACACTTTTCTTAACTGTACATGAAAAATTCAAAGTAAGTTACGGAACTCATTAAGAATAGGATTTATCCCTCTTATACACACACACAGGCATGAAACACATTAGAGCACAAATGTTTTCTTTCCTGAGATGTGCTTCATTTACCTAAGCTGATGTCAGCTTTGATAATATTAAACCCAGACCAAATTCTTTCCAGGTTAACTGTTGAGATTAGATTTAAAACTGATAACAAAGAGTCAAACGCCAACATCAGAAACCATTTCCTGGTTTCATTTCAAGGTTACTGTGTCAATTGATGGTTAGCCACCTACAGGGACCCAACACTATAATTAATTTGTTCTTTGCTTTGGGTAACAAATCATTCACAAATAATTGAAGCATACTATCTTACAAGAAGGAAAGAAATTTATCAGACAATATGAATAAAGCAAAATGTTATATGCCCAATGATAATTCCCAATTTGGGGGAAAACTTAGGAAAAACTAATTTCTTATTATCTCCAGAGTTAGTAGATTCAAAGCACCAATACGCCAAGGTAATAATGACATGAATATGATTCAAATACAAATGCCTTTATGTGTAAGTCTTACTACCCTGAGATTATATTGGAAGGGCTTTTTCATAGGCTAGCGAAATTGGTTGAAAGGATGAATGAAAATTTCTGTAGGGATGGGGAATTCCTCCCCTGGGACACTGTAAATAAACAAAGTTAGTAGGCATACATTGAAGGAGAACTCCAAACTGTTCAGGACTCAAATTCCATCCTGGCATATGATGTGATGTGACTGACAGGTCACCATTTCTTAGTCAATTCACCCCAAAATGGACACCTCTCTCTATGAAAAGACTAGTACACAACCTGATTTATCCCCCCCCCCCCACCACCCAATTCTATTCCCTTTTCTGTCCCTGGATCTTTAAGAAGAGGTGGGTTTTTTTCTCTGTAGTACTATCTGATCAAAAGGCAAGATCAAATAAAGGAATTCCACTTTCCAGGTATAAAAAAAAAAAAATGTTACTTAACAGCAAAATATCAGTTTCACATACCTCAAGAATGTCAAACTTTGCAGTCTTCACTTTGGCCCAGGTTTTCTTTAATCGCGAGACTGGACTCATATTCATGCCAGCTTCCCATTTAAAATGGGGAGGGGGAAAAGAAAAATGAAAGAGAGAAATAAGAAAAGCCATTCTCACTTATATTCTGAAAAAGTGTTCATTACTAAGTATAAGTAAACTTTATAAAAAACTGCCAAACAGTTTGGCAAAGTACGTAGTAGAACCATTTTATACCCCCTTCCCCGATAATGTCTGAGAGTTCCACCTGCTCCACATTTTCACCAATATTTAGTTCAATCAGTCTTTTTCATGTTAGTCATTCCAGTGTGTGAAATGGTATTTCACTGTGATTTTAATTTGTATTTCTCTGATGGTTAATGATGTGTAACACCTTTTCATATGCTTATTATCCATTACTGTATCTTCTTTTGTGAAGTGCCTGTTCAAGTACTTTGCCCTTCATTTCACTGGGTTATTTGTCTTATGATTGATGTGTAGGGTTCCAGAGATACAAGTTGTTTTTTATCCCCTGTGTTCCAGTTTCTCAAGCTACCCTCTTGTTCAAGCTGACAGAGTCATGTAATTTAGTCTCAGATCAAATATTTTTATAATGCTTCATACACAAGCTGCCCCACTACTTTTTAAACCCTTAACTTATACAAATGTCTCACTTATAAGCTTTTACAGATAAATATTCAGATAAGGATAAATTGACTAAATGTGTTCCATGAATTCTTGTGTACTTTACAAGGATTATACATGCTGGTACCAAATTGGGTCATGTAAAGCATTCTGAACATTTTGAAGCAATTCAGGATCACAACACTCACAGATTATTGCCATCAAGGAATTAAAGTTGCCAATGTTAAAACACTCTCGAGCCACATCAATGAAGTACTCAATCATTCTTGCCCGGTGCTTCTTCTTTACAGGCTGTACAGAAAAAGAGAAAAAAATAGGAAAGTTATCCAACATGTGGGCACAATAGATGCAGTAAAATGAGTACGAAAGAATAATGTAGAGACCTAGAGACAGAAAAAACTCATTTTCTCACCATGCAGATTTCTGTCGCAACCAGGTAGCTGAGGCGGTTGAACCATTCCACGTAAGCCTCTAAGTTACGTGTTTTCTTCCGTTCACTGTAGCAACTCTAAAGGGGCGGCCGAGTGAACAGATGAGTTGGAGAAGGAAAAACAAAGTGTGTGTTAGGCTCTCATTTTTGTCATATATGGGCCTTAACTCTCAGTTTATGGATTAGGAAAGCTTTCTAGGATGGGGTGGGAGAGAGGAACTGGGAGAGAAGGTGGGAGGGACTAACATCCTGGACTCTCCTTACAGAAATCAAGATCTCTTAGCATAGTGCGGTGGAATCCTTAGGGTCTAGAAATGTCCTCTGACACATGCATGACAGTGTCCTTCCCTCCCAGGAAACTAAGTTACTCTCAGTGGGAACTGTCCTCAGAAGCACAAGTACAGGAACTATCCTCAGAAGCACAAGTACATTCTAAAATAATCGACGGATGGATGAGATGTGAATACCAATTGCTATCAGCACAGCAAGGAGAAGCTGCGAATACAGAGGACTAGAAAAGTTTTTCTTCAAATTAAGTCTAGGACAAAATTTCGGAGCATCTTGTAGCAAGAAAAGAAATATCTTCCACGGTAGACACATGAACGTCTACGTCATCATGGTCCTTAGTAGGGTGAATGACACATCGTTGGAAAGCCGAAGTCAGCTCACCTCGGAGTTCAAGGCCAAGCCTGAAGAGATTAATCACATCCCTCTTTCCTTCCTTCCAAAAGGAACAAATAAACAAAGGCCACTGGCCTTCCACTGATTGCACAACCTAATCCTCACTTCCTGTACTGAGGGAAACTGTTCTAAGGCCGGAAAACAGCTGTTGCCCCGACTCCCAAAACGGAGTTTTCATCAGTGGAAGAAAACTCACTAGTCTTTGCCTTGTAATTTGAAATGCTTCTGAAGAGCACTGGGGCCAAAATTTCTTACATATGTACACTGGTTTTACAGTCCATGCCCAGTGTCATTTTCTTTAAATGCAGGTTGCACTCAGGCAATAAACCTACCATGAAGGATTCACCTTAAAACAAGAGGCCAAGTGGTAAAGACTCTTCCTCACCATGATGGACCTACATCCTGTCTTTACCACCCCTGCTGTTGTTGAATCACAAGCAGAGCATTTTCTTTCTGACTTAATCTGCTAAAACCATTATGCTTTATCTCCCACCTTCGTCACCACAAATGCCTGCATCTACTTGCTTATTATATTTCCAAATAAGGAGGAAGAAGAGGGTCAAAGTCGGTGACAGGGTAAGACTATGGTAAAGGCACTTGGAGACCTGGCTCAAGAAAAACTATGATGAATCAGACACGGCTAATGAAAAGGGGAAAAAACAAACAACAACCAAAAAAAAACCTGTCTCATTTTAAAACCTAAAACAAAAGAGTTCCAATTTCTGTCTCTTGTGCTCACAGGCTAAGAAATTCCATTTCTGATTTCAGGGCTGACCGCTGGGCAGACTGATTACCTTGTCATTGTCCAAAGGGTCCTTCTGCACAAATGCCTGAACAAATTCTTCTGGTCCAATGTAATTGAGCCTTTCCTGAAACACAAACCCAGGAGGTCAAGAGGATTAAAGAAAAGGAGAAGAAATGGACTGTCAACTCTGTCTATCGACTTTTGGCACCACCCCCACATTAATGCAGCTTGTAAAATGAGCCTCTTACCCTAAGCAGGGCAATTTTCTGCTTAGCTCAGTGCTACACAAGATAGTGAAAGGCTGAATGAGTCACAGAAAAATTAATTGGGGGACGAGGGAAGAGAGGAGGAAGGTCAATCAACTCTTCGCTCTTCAGTCTAGCTTACTATTTACTTTAAAGTGAATTCCCAGAATATCAGAAACATGTATATTCAAATATGCAAACAAAACCAGTTCCAGCTATTTCATAGATTATTTCCCATTTGGATTATTTTAACCTCTCCTGCGACATTACTGCTGACAAGCACACTGTCTGGTTGCCAAAGCAAACCAAGTCTGTGGTTGTAAAGAGCAAGGATGCCGGCAGCCTTACCAGCTCTATGTGAGTCAGCTGCTGGGCCAACGTGTAAGGGTCACTGCAGACGGTAATGATGTCCCTTTGTATGGACTGTGGCTTCGTCTTGAGAACTGTGAGCCGATCTGTAGATGAGGAGCTGATTTTTGCCAGGACTTCCTCATACTGGCTGAGTGCAGCAAGTTTGCGGATTAGAGACTGGATCATCTGCTGGACATTCTTCCTATATGTCTGCCAGAGAACAAGCAAAGGATTACACCCTTGCTCTGTAAGTCTATCTTTACCACAATGCAAACTCGGAGACTATATACTTAAATGATTTTACCTTGATGGTGGAGAACCACCTTGGTCTAGGGAAGTTACAGGAAGATTCAGCCTAGCTCTAGCAGTTTCAAAGAGACACATACACATAAGATGTCTTTTCAGACCTTTAAGATTTTGTTCTTTTCAAGGGCTGCTCTTGAGAGCATGATTCAAGTTGGGCCATGAAAAAACTACAGTGAATTTGAGATAAGTTACTGAAGGAATCCCATGTAATAAGAACCACATATAACTAAATGTTCTCTGGGCTGGTATAGGAAGGTACTGGTTTAATTTAAATGCATTAAAATGCATTAATCTTGAATCAGGGCATCCTTTTCTTAACACTTTTTCTTTAGGGCCGCCTTTGATTTCCCCGTTCCTATCATTCCCTGTCTTATTAGTCTAAGGGCACGGACAGCCACCTCGCAGAAATACACCATTACTTCCCACTCACCCCTCAATCCCCTTCCAGACTTCTACCCATAACATGGGTAACCCCAGAAAGCAGTGGATATTCCTTTTTGGTATCTGCCCTGCACTTGGCTCATGTCCATTTCTTTTGCATTTAGGAGTCGGTACTGAAGTTCACAACCAAACTCTTCCACATGGGCAATTCTCCCTGTAACGCTACTACCATCTGCAACTTTGTTTGCTACTGTATTATGCTACCGCCATGATCCTTAAGAGAAATTGGTCTTAAAAGCAGTGTATGTATTATAGATCAACGTCAACTCCTTGACTTTTAAATCACTTGTTGAGTCCAAGAAATAACTTCACAGTCAGTCCCTGGGGTACAGTTATCATGATGTAAGTTATGGAGTTCTTTAATTCTTCCTGTGCTAGCCCAAAATTGCCAAACAAACAATAATGATCCTTCTTGGTAAATTATGAGACCCCTATCAGAGGAAGGCACATGGGCCGATTCAATGCTAGCATGGTCCTTAGGTTGAGAGCTCCAAAAAAGGACAGTCTCAGTGAATTTAGAGATGTAGAAAGGCCTGTTTACCCTTCACTGCCTAAGCAGCTCTTTTTAAAAGTTATCACAATACCATTTTCCAAAATTAATTATCTGAAAATTAAATGGTGTCTAACCTACAAGTGTAAGAACCATATTATTTTCCAGAAGTAATTTGTTCATGAGGGCATATTAAAAAAACTCAAATGATTAGACATTTTCATATTTATGATGAGGATTAATGATGAACACATCTGGAAATGATCAATTCTCATATAGTCAAGGAAAAAAAAGTATAACCAGCCTACTTTTTTCTTTACTTCTCTACTTGTTGGTACATTCCACTGAGTTCTTTAAAATTGGCCCATTAGATGACCATTTTTTCTCTCTACGTTCACAGACTACCCTAAAATTAATAATGAAATATCCATGTTTTTTAAAAAATTGAACCTTCAAAACACCTATCTTCCACACAACATTAAGGTTATCAGTTTAGAAGATGCTATCTATTTGGTACTACACTTGTCACTCAAAGAAAACACCTCTTTCTTTGGAATTCAAAGCAGTTCAAGGCTGAATTGAGAGCTGTTTTAAATCCCTTATGGAGGTGATGGGGGATGAAATGGGGGTGAGGAGGGTCAAAGGGTACAAAGTTCCCAATTATAAAATAAATAAGGCCTGGGGATATAATGCATGACATGGTGAGTATAGTTAAAAATACTGTATTACATATTTGAAAGTTGCTAAAAGAGTAGATCTTAAAAGCTCTCATCACAAGAAAAGTAATTGTGTACCAAAGTCTAGTGACAGACGTTAACTAGACTTATTGTGGTGCTCGTTTCATAATATATACAAATATCGAATCATGATGTACACCTGAAACTAATATGTTTTATAACAATTATACCTCAACAAAAATGAAAATAAAATAAATCTCTCATCCCTAGTCCCCTCGCCTCTTCTACTTTCATGATCTTGAATTACATTAAAAATCTATGAACTTAAAATGGTTTCTTCATCCTTCTGCTTCAAATGTCATAATGCTCCCCCCAGGTGATTCTGACATGCAGCAAAGTTTTAGAACCAATGCTCTACTAGTATTGCTGGTGAAAGATTCTTATTCTACACCGTAAAAAAATGCTTTTTTAGGGAAGAGGTAGCAGAGGAATGTACAGTCAAGGATTCAGCTAGTGCACAAAAGCAGCGAAATATAAGAGGAAAATATATACAGAAGAGTACAAGGGGGAAAGCTATTCAAATAACAAAGAACTAGTATGTGTGTGTATGTGTGTGTGTGTATGTGTGCATATATATATATATGTGTGTGTGTGTGTATGACCTCTTTTAAAAGTTTCCTGCTGCCATTTGAATCCGTAAGAAACAAAGCTTTGTGTTATTAAGCATGCTTCCTTACTGAGTCACGAATTGCTAAATATGTACTTATTCTTTTTCATAACTTCAAATGCCAGTGACAGTAATTACCTGGCAAATAAAGATAAAGACCATCCCCTTAAGGAAGAGAAAAGTGCATTCTACCCACTATAGTCATTTGTCATGTAATTCAATCATTAATTTCATTTCATGTTTCTTGCAGGCAAGTCCTAATAAACCACTTCATTTTAGGCAAATTCCCAGGGGTGAAAAATATTAAGCCAAATTATGTGGAACTGTCCTAGCAGATTCAGAAGAACCTGACTAAATTATATATGGGGCACACCTGGATTTACCGACTGCCAAAAAAAACAAATCCATAAAGTCTTAGGCAAGAAGCAACAAGTCCTAATCCAAGCCCACGCTCCTTCCCGTGGAGAGAAATAATATTTCAGTATAGGAAACATTTTTCCTACTCCAGTAATTGAATAGGAAACAAACTGTTCGTTCATTCATTCATTCATTCATTCATTCATTCAAAAACACCACTGGGTGCCTTTTAAGTGCCAGGTACTGAGCTAGAAGTTAAGGAGCTATGGTGAGCCAAGGGGCAACAGCATGGGGTTTAACGGGGAAAAAACAGCCATAAAAAAAGCAAGTAATTACTAACACAGAGTGCTATGAAGGAAACAGTGGTGAAAGCCAATAATGGGGGGTGGGGTGGGATATGGTTGTGGTCGGGGTGGTGAGGGGAGGTCTCTCTGAGGAGAGACACTTAAGCACATGACAGGTAAGTGGCATGCCAAGCAAAGAACTGAGGAAAGAGCATCCACAACAAAATTTTAGAGCTGAAAGGGACATTGCTACAGAGCAGTTACCTATAGAGGTAATTATAGAAATAAAGAAGGAGCAAAGAATTCAGGGACGTGACAAAAGCACACTCAGATCAAGCTGCTGCCAAGTGAGGACCTGATTCTGAATACTGGATAGAAGTAGAAGGAACAACATCTCCCTGTAAAACCCAACCTGATCAAGGCAGGTGACATCTCTCCACTCAACCTCTAGGTTCATCAGTTCCTTAGTTAGACTTGGCTTATGTTCTCATCTCTTTTCACACTCAAAACATTCTGAAAATCTCAAGGTTTATCAAGGATTTGTTAACACAGAAATGCTGATAAGAAGCCAGGTCAGAAGGCTGTTTGGCCCTTTGCACAGTTCTACCAACACTTAAGTGTATTGACCTTGTTAAAAAAAAAAAAAAAAAAAAAAAAGATCCATCTCTCCAGCACAGATAGAAATGATCACCCTCTCTCTCATGACAAGAAGGACAAAAATCCATCCATTTGGCATTTTGAGAACATTAACTTTTTATTAGTATTTATTAGACAAAGATTTTGAAGGTGTTCTTTTTGGAAAGGACCAAGTCACCATTTCTACCTTTTAAAAAAGCAAGAGAGAGAAGGTAAGCTGACTGCCATATCAAGACCCTAAATACAACTTAGCTAAAGCGAAGCACTGACTGGCTTAGGGCTCAGCCTCCATACAAGAAAAAGTTCTTATGAAGCCACTAATCTTTTGAGCAGCTTGTCATAAACTAAGGTCACTGAGACAGCTTTGACCCTGCCAAGCAACCCAAGAGCCAACCCCTCTAATAAAGGATTTTCCTACAAAGCTGCATCATGATGCTTAACTTTGGCCTTAGTGAGTGAGGGACTTACCAATTCATACCTTGCTAGAATTTGTCACACACAAACTGGCAAAATGATTATAACAGACACAAATTGCAAAATGAGTCAGGAAAGCACTCATTCAGCCTTATGGAAATATGGCTGTCTTGAGTATCAGGGTTCAATATAATGTCAGTAAAAGGGTTAATTCCATTTTCATGAGAACATAATTCAAGAAAGCAAGTACAACTTTTTCAAGGACTAATCTTATACAATTTTAGTCTAATTTTTTTTTCTCTTTTTAATTTTTAAGTTAGGGGAAATGGTATTAGAATATATTCACCAGTAGTACACAGAACAGATAGGGTATCTTGTTACGTACTTTGCAGTATGCCACTGAAAGAGTAAGTTCTCAGGGAAGGTTATTTGTAATTAGAAAACTCATTTTAAGGCAAATGAAACAAGACATCACTACAACTGCCAAATGCTTCATCTACCTTTTTTTATGAGAAAATGTTATATGTGTGCCTAAGTCACTTGCTCCCAAGAACTCACCAGCAACACAGAAATCTACAAGGACTTCCTTGCCCAACAAGCCTCAACACAGAATACCAGCCCTCCAGGCCTGCTACAAAGAGGATAAGCTTGAATATGTCGCAGCTAGTTAGCTCTTAACAAAGACTCACCTGAGGGAAGCGATATTTATGAAAGATTATCTAAGAGACTTACTTTCCATCTCCACATATCTTAGGCACTAGCCTTGAGTCTACTTCTGGCACCAGATGACTTGGATCCTTTTCTCTTTGTCTTCTCCTCTCACAAAGAATCACCTTTGCTAATGTAGACCTTAATCATATGGCCTCCATTTTTTATCAAGAATTATTTGTTATAAACTCTATACAGCGTAGTTTCCATGATCTCATTCTATGCCCCCTATACAGTCTCTCACATAAAAGTTTTTTTAAAATTGCATTTCATTTAATGCCTGAAGAGTTAGTATGCTTAACCTTCTTCTGATCGTGAAAATTATATAACCAACTGTAGTTCCCTTTTATCTGGCGCTTACATGTAAATCATAGCAGTCCTGTCCCATTCGGTTGGTTCTCTACATTAGCCCATTTGCTTTCTTTTTTCCATGGTACAAACTGTCCATTTTGATTTATAATATGTTAGTATACTACTTATTATCTGTTAATATACTGTTATTTATTTTATGTCTATTAGTGTTTATATCTACAAATATGATATTTATTACCTAACTTGCTATGTCAAACCTTTCTGGAAGGAAGAAAGAAAAACTAAAGAAAGTAAAACTAAAACACACTTGCAAGGAGGGTAGGGAGTAAGGTTGATCAGGGTCAAAGAGGTCAAATATATGTCAAATACATGGTGACAGGAGACTACACTTTGGGTGGTGAAACTTACATAGTGTTATTAACCAATGTTACTCCAATAAATTTAAGTTCAAAAATAAAATTGAAAAAATAAAAGAGACCCAAAAAGAGCACACTCGCATCATGAATCCTGTGCATGAATGGACATGAATATTCCCCCAAATTAATCACATAAAACTCTAGATCCAATCCCTTTGAAGTGGGATTGTATAATCATGCCCATTTAACACACCAAACAGACCCATATGCTTTGTAGAGAACTTGCCCAAAGGTAAAACAGAAAGGAAGCAGTGGGGATTCTGATGCCTTATTCAGCATCATTTTCCACCAAGGTTCTACCTGGAAATTCAAGTGTCGTGCTAAATTCAGGTTACCCACCTCCTCACCACTGGTTATTCGGTGAGCCAGATCGTTTAAGTTTCTCATCATTCTTTCATCCCGAAAATCATAAGGAAATGTTTCTGTCCATTCTGTCAGCAGTTGAAGGATTTTGGGTGCAATTTTTCTTATCTGGTTCTAGGGAGAAAAAGCAAATCTAATTCAATGATATCTATCACCATGGACTATATCAAATAAATAATTACAAACAGCGTCACTGATAAACTTCAAGTGCTAAGTCTTTGGGGTTAAAGAAGCTCCACTCTCCCTCCCCTATATCAACTGCCACCAACTGAAGAAAGGCTCTAGGGATCTTTCATGGCATTAGATTTGTATTGCGTTCTTTATGCCATTACCAATTCCCTTTGCATAACCATGATATCATTTATGCACCTCAGCCTAGGGATAAGCTAGGGCTACTTCAGGACATGTTCACAAAATCTAAGCCATAGAGTTACCAAACCCAATAGTAAAAAAACTGAAAAGGTCAAAACATATCTTTACCTTATCACCATCAGGATCAGTTAGCTTCTGGTGCTCAACACATAAGTGGCAAACTTTGGCCATTAGCTCATACGGATGCATAAATAACCGAGAACTGAGTAGAAAGGTAAATATATATGTTCTCTGTGGCAAGAGAAAAAAACATCAAGGTTAATTCTCTCTGAAACTACTATTTTTCCAAATATTATACACCTTATTTCATTAAGTTCTCTCGATCAAAGTTAACATGCTGCAGTTTCCAAAGTGATGCTTACTAGTAATAAAACACCATAAGATGGATCCATCTTCTCGTGGATTTTTTCCTTTAAACTACACTAACAATAACAAAACTACAAGATAAGTTTAGCTACAGAAGTTATTCACAGCACATTTTCACGTCCGTCCTCTGGGAGCCAGGATACCAGCACGCATAACTCACTCTAGTGAAGAAGAATGAAATTCAGCCCTGACAGATAAATCTAACTTAAATGTACTACCCATACAGAATCGTGTTCTGTGTCCAAATAGGATGATAACTAAATGGAAACCAAAATACCCAACCAACATCAGCTCAAGAATCCTCCAGTGTGTCGTGGGTCACACACTGAAGTGTTTGTGTGCTGTGTCACAATATTCAAAGGCAGGCTTTCAAGTTATTTATTTGCTCAAAGGTTAAAAAATTTGATAAAATACAG
Source organism: Rhinolophus hipposideros (assembly GCF_964194185.1). Lineage (NCBI taxonomy): Eukaryota > Metazoa > Chordata > Mammalia > Chiroptera > Rhinolophidae > Rhinolophus > Rhinolophus hipposideros. The sequence goes on from NC_138047.1 coordinate 59,400,182, forward strand.
TATCACACTATATTTTTCTTTAACCACATTGTCTCCCAAGAAGCCAGTAATGAAGTAGTGCTTATTTGTTATAACAGTTTCAGACTTCCAATGAAAAGAAAAATTCCATGGGTCACCCCCAACACCATTTAGGCGCCTTTACTAGGCTCATAAACACTTAAGAGAGCTGAACAAGGAACTCCTTTTACTTTTGATTACAAGCTTTCCCTGTGTGGCAACATATTTGAGAATTCTATGTAACAAATCATATACAGAGATAACTCAGTAAGAAATATTATGGTGAATTACAGTGGCAAGCACAAATTATCCTTTACACACCAAGGTCATTATTATATTTATAAAAGCATATGAATCTAGTGTCTACATACTTTCATGAACTCTAATTGGGAGTGAAACCATATGCAAATTACGAATTTCAGTTTTCTCCTCTCTAGCCTCTTGGAATTGCTGTAATGACTGAGCAGATGTAAATGAATTGCCTAGGTTAGGAAGTATTATCTATACAAATGTCCGTTATCAAAGTAAAACATTAGCAAGCATGTCATCTGAGGTCCATTCTATAAAAAACTTCATCTTGAATGTAACGCTTGTTCCCTTTGCTATGAAGTTTGTCTAACTTCACTTTTCTCAGCATAGTGACGGTCCTGGAAACAAAAAGGCATTAAATATTACGGTAGCATCCAATGTTGTCTGGCTTGTCCATTTAAGAACCAAGGTATATTACAGATGCTTCATTTAGATGGCATCTGACTGCCTACAATGTGGTATCAATCCTGGAAAGAAATTGATATGCAGACAACCACCAAAATCTGAATCACACCCAAGCTCAATCTGATCTCAAAGCAGTCAATAATCATATGCTATTTTGTATTAGAAAAATTCTTAGCCACCCAGATATAATTTGGTAGTATTAGGATCCCTGACTACTATATTATGATTTCTGCTGAATGCCAAGGATGTGTTTCAAATGAATACTGATACCTACATCCGGATAGTAATCCACGTTAGGTACTAAGTGCTGGATGAGTGCTTCCAGAGATCCAGAGAGGAGGTTGTTGTCATGGTAATACAACCCTCCACAGCTGTCCTCTGCAGACTGATAGAGGTTTCGGTTGTAACCACTGCTGTCAAACATCGCTGAAAAGGGAGGCGTCTGAGGCATGCTTTCCTAAAATAAATGAAAAAAGAGAACACATAGTATCAGTAATATGCAATCCAAACCAAAATTAAGCTTTAACAGGTATTAGGCTTTAACAGTAATGAGAAAACAGGCAATTTTAAAAATAGGTTAGGTTCTCTCTGATACAGTAACAGAACCCATCAAGAAGCAAACTGTTCTTTGAGTAACACATGTACGCATACTTTTGAGTACCAATCTCATTTACATTAAATGCCATAAAATGCTTAGATCAAAGAATCCAATCTGGACTTAAATTCGGGTCTCTGGCTGCCATATTTAGGTATCAGTCCTTCACATCTGGTTGTAAAGGTGGGGAGTGGAACTGTGCTTCAAATTGCTTTGCCCCACTGAGGCAACTATTATGCTAAGGAGGAAATGTGTAAGCCTTCCAAGTTCATTGGGATATATGTTACAGAACAGTTAAGAAATATCGGACCAGCACAGGGCATATTAGAGGATAACAAAAACAAAAGTTGAAAATGAAATTGTAAAAGAGGCCTAGAATTAAAGTACACAGAGTGAGTGTGTGTGTGTGTGTGTGTGTGTGTGTGTGTACAGATGTATAAATACATCAGATTTATTGCCGACTCCCTAGTTTTCCCTGGAAGATGGGATGCTATTGATTTTCACCCCTTTGTGTTAAATTCTTATGGAGGTGGAGGGCTCTATAAAGCCTCAGTTCTCAGGAAACACGCAGGCTGAGGAGGTGCCTGATTTGGAAAGCAAAGAGCACTGTGACATTCCTCTCCACCTGTGTGCTTTACAACTCACAGAGCCCTGTCAGAGTATGCTCAGCAGAGGCCAGAGGCTATTAAGTTATCACTTGGATTCCTAGGGACGGGAGAGGCCCTGAGAACGGACTCCCGGGTTCTGGCAGCAGATCTGGACAATGGAGCCGTTCAGGAGCTGCCCAGACTGAAGGATTCAGCAGTCAAACAATGAGAGGAAGCCAAACTCCAGCCTTGAGCTGACAGGGACAGGGTGTGTGGAGGCTGCATGAGGATACAACCTGGGCTAATCCTTCCTTTCAAGATGCTAAAAGACATTTGCATCTGAATGGCGTAGGGCTGTGGAGCCCAGTCTGAGAAGACACAGACCTCACCCCCAGCATCTAAGTTCCAGCTCCACCCATTAGGGGGCAAGCCTCACAATATGTGCAGTGTCTCCATGGGGGGGGGGGGGGGATGGCACTCAGATGGGGTGTTGGGGAAAAAAAAATCACTTATAAAGCTGACCTGACAGGTGAACTTGGCACTTAGCATCAAGAAAAGGAGACAGAGAAAAAGCTTCAGCAGTTTGTAGTCTATCCCTTCCACACACCAACGCTGAGGGAGAATGTAAAAGGATCCCTGAAAACATAGCCACAAATGCGCAGAAAGTGATTACTGAGAATCACTCTATCTGGGGATGTTTGCTATTATCAGGGTCACCACTGTTGTGCATGTCGCTTAGGCAGGGCATGGTCATGACCAAAGGATCAGGAAATGTGGAATCTAAACGGCAACACAAGTGCTCCACACTTCATTGGTAAGACCTCACACGCAGGATTCCTGGTTAAATAAGTCACTCAGTGTTAACATGGTATAAGGCAATGGACAAGGTATGTTTCTGTCTTCTTCAAATTGCCAGTTTTCTGAGGACGATTCATGTGCAATAGAATCTCTACAAATGGGTTGTCCTTGGTGGGAAGAAAAATAAGATCCTGTCTACCTCTGCCAGGAGAAACTCAAAAACTGAGATGCCGGGATCTGAGACGAGAGGCATCTGAAAGTTACTGTTGAGAGCCTAGAGGGAGCAATCGTCTGGATTGGACTCTCTGCCTCCGGCTTTAGACAGTTAAAACCACACAGTTTCTGTCATGCAGGGTGTCAGGCGGGGTCTCTGCTCCCGCTCCCCACATAAGAACGCAGGATATGGCTAGGCCAAAAAGGAACACCCACGGAGCCATAGGTAGGGGAGTCATACCACTGTAGTCTCACTGGAGGCTGGATTCACAGGACGTGCGACCTGCTTTCCGCTTTTCTGCCAACTGACTGACTCCCCTTGCTAACTGCACTCTGCCATGCTAACTGCAATCCACGCTTGCCAGCCACCATCTTCTTGCTAGCCCCAATTGCTGCTAGCGTAGCCACAGCAGTTATATTAGTGGCCAATGGCTCACTGGTTACAGCTGACGGCCAACTAGCCACAGCTGATGGCCATCTAACCACAGTTGATGGTCGTTTACTACCTGAGCCAGCATCTTTCCACGTGAGGCCGAGAGCCTGGAAACTACTCCTGGCTCTGTCCCCACAGTTTCCTTCGTGTACAGGATGACAAGTAGAACTCACTCTATCATGCCCTGGAGTTTTTCTGTGTGTTTCTTTTTCTGCCAAGTGCCATGAATTTTCCTCCATTTCTCCACTTACTATTCATCACTACAGAAACCATGCTAACGAAGTGCTTTGGGAGATGGCTGACCAGGATTCGGGAATTCCAGAAAATGTTAAAAGTCCAAAAGGACCATAGAAACCAACTGGTCCAGCATGGCAAACAGATTTCATTTTACTTTCTAAGGGCGATCAATTCAAAGTGGTTGCCTAGAAGCCTGAGGATGAGCCAGAAGGATTCAGAGGCTGTAAGAAGGTGGGCAAATGGGTGTCCTAAGTGGTTAGGAATGACTCTAAAACAGTCTTGGAAGAAGCCAAAGCCCAGTGCCGTCACAACCTGGTCCGGTCTCCTCTTTCCATAAATGTGCAAACTGAGACCCTGGGAGGTGAAGTGAAGTGACCGTGTGGCAGAGGTCACACGGTGACATGGCCACTGCACCAAGCGAGCCCAGTGAAGCTCTCCTGAATCTCGTATACCTGCTGCCTTCAGTTTATTAACACTAAGCACTAACCCACAAAATAGTCGTGGTTCACTCAGAGTTCCCTTTTAGGGAACTGCAACAGAAGCCACCAAGTATTTGTACATCTGAATTATTTACTCCCACAAAGCAGACAAGGATTCATATCTAGAGAAGTCCCAATGTGGCGCATCATAGCCAGGAAAACTTGGGAAAGTCATCCCTCCACCCCCCACCAGTATGTTTTTCATCTGGAAAACTACTTCTAATTTTGCTCACCCCTTCCAAAATTCTAAATTATAACAAACTACTGATTTTCTTTATAGCAAAGTTCTTCTTAGAGCCTTATTAGAGCAATGGCAAAAGGCTTTTGCACTGGTCCTTGGAAATGTGTCACACACAGGATTTATTTCAGGAGGTACAAAAATCGCAACACTTAGAAAACCCCCTCCAACCAGGCGCCAAAAGAAAATATTGCAAATAGCAATGGAAACCAAACTGAGGTAAGTTAATGGGAGTTATAGCTTATTATATTGAAAAATAACTTTTAAGAGAGTATGTCACAGGTCATTTTCTCTGCCTTCTAATTACCCCAAAGTTTTGTTGCTAATCAGCTGATTTGATTTTCCCATAAGTCACCTTGATTGCTGAACTCACACAGTATGTGGGGTCCCCTAGCCCCCACATATACCTTATTTCTGCACACTGGTCATATTTTTCTATCTTGCCATATACTCAAGTTAGCATCTGTTTAATTCCTTAGGCCGTCTCCTACTTTTAGCTGTACTTTCTTCTACTACAGGATCGTGCGTGCTGGAAAAAGTCTCCACATCCCACAGTCCTGTACTTCTCTGATTCCCCCTCAAGGCCCTTCACCTGAGAAGCATGGTGTGGAAGGCTCTGAGAATGTCAGCAGCTCCCATTTGTGTAAGGTTTACTGCCTACCAAGGCCGTTTTGGATTCTACAACCACCCAGTTTGGGAGACATTCTCATGGTTTTGACTGCATAAGACGCTAAGGTTCAGAAAAACTAACAACTCGCTTGGGGTTACACATCAGATAAGGGACAGACAGGGCAGAGTTTCAAACCTCAGTCTTCAGATGTCAGGTTCAAAATTTATTACATGACATGTTATATTGCAAATGGTATTCTTTGAACTTCTAATGTTTAACTATAAAATGAAAAGCCTGTCAGTTTGTCCCAAATTGTAAGCTATTAGAAAAATTTATGTTTTACATGTTCTACATAAATCCTTGCTCCAAAGATACATTAAGGCCATTAATTACTCTTATTACAAAGCAATACTGTCAACAAAAATATTTAAGCTACTGACATTTGCAATCAAAACATAGTCCCATCTAGACAGAAATTTCACATATTCTAATATACATTTATTTATATTTTAGTATCTTTAAAATTGGGGTGCCCATCAATAGCCAAATGATAAAAAAAATGTTTAATTAAGTCTTTTTTAGCCACATATGAAATAAAAGAGCATTTTACAATAGATGTAAATAAAATACATCTATCTTAGAGTCAATGAAATACAGTAATATTTGGTTGTGTATACTTTATAGATTTCTAGTAAAAATTTGTATGAGACAAACGACCAAAAGAAAGATCATGGGTCACAGCGTTCATCACCCATTTCTGGACAATCTCTAACAAGCGACCCACCCAGCCATGTTCCGGAAAGATCAGCTGTCTAGTGTCAGAGATGCATTCGATAAACAAGGGGAAAGGTCAGTCGAATGGTACAGAAAGTGCTGTGTGAAGCATATTTTTAAATACCTAAGAAGATAAACAGACTCTTTTTTTTCTCTCAAGTTATCACCCTGTTTGTTCAGTATCCCTCCGATTTGATGCCCAGGACTTTACTTCTATCTACCTGCTTCAGGTATGGACATGAAGTGAGGCTCAGCAGATTAAATATTGGCTCGGCTCTTGTCTAAGAAAACAAATACAATATCCAAGTACTGGACATGAGAATCCAGAGAAGTATTTATCCCTGGGCGTTATTAACTCTATGAATTGTCTTAATGATTTCCCCAGTGGAAGCAGGGCTCAGTGGGAGGCTCCTATCCCATACCTTCCACTTACTTATTTTTTAATCTCAATGTAGTTCCGACTTCTCCTTATTTGCAGCAAAACCTCCCCTTTACAGTGCTCATAATTAATATTTTCTGTCTCTGGGGTCCTGTAAACTCTCAATTTACTCCTGTCTGCCCTTTCCAACATAATCTCAAAAATCAACTTCTCCATGGTCTGCCATTCTCCTATAGCACAAATTTTGCCCAGCCTAACATACCTACCTATGGGGGGAACTGCTAACCCCAAATCTTGTTTAGAAAAACATGGACTCTTTCCAAAATTAAAATGTGTGACAGCATCAAGTTAAATACTGGCATTAACTGAGTGTTAAATCAAACTTCAAAGTAGTTCATTCCTTTGGAAAAAAGATTTACATGAGACACTTGCAAAAGCTGCTGACTTGATTCAAATCACTACCAGTAAGATAAGGCACAGGGCATCTTAATCTCTAGTGCAACGCTCACTTTACAAAGTGTCCTTAGTAAACCAGTTCCTGGAGATTCAGAATATATTGTTTGGCCAGTGGCTCTTAGCTTTTTAGGGAGATTACAAACCTCTCCCCACATTGCCTCTAGAGAGATGCAAAAGGTTGGAAAAACTTTCAGGGAGCTCAGCTCCCAGATTAGGAAGCCCATGTGCTGGCCTGTACAGAACCTAGATGTTATTTATCTACTCTGCTTCAAAGGAGGAGAATGTGGTGATTCTGAGGGGTACCTTGGCCTAACACATTCAAAACTGGCTCCTTAGAAATCAAGGAATACTTCTATTTTCAGGTAGTACCAATCAAACAGAGTTAAAGAGGATTAAAAAAATGACCTTTCTTTTGGTTTGGGTAGAGATATTTAAACAGACATTTTTTTTTTTTTTTCCTAAATTGAGGCAGCCTTTTGGGATGGGGAAGATGCAGTGAGACAATGGGAAACAGATTTTTTTTTTCTTTTTAAACAATGAACCAGGCTAAAAGAAAGTTTAGTGCCACCAACATTAGCATGCTGGAAAACTTCCCAAAGCCAAGTAAAAGATCTATCCAACTCAGGTATACAAGATGAGTGCTCTTTCGTAAAATTAATTTGGTAAGCTGAAAAGTTGGTTGACAGACAAGGTATCTTACAGGAGCAGCTAATTCAGTCACAAAGATATATCATGTTCTTCCAAGGACCCTGAAAAAGTTCAGCCTGACATTGATCCAGCAGCAAGGAAGCAAGCGCTGGGTGATTTAAGGGATGAATGGATTTGAAAGGCATGCCTAATGGTTTCAAACCAACTAAAGCACCAGATGAAAAGCCGCCTTTTTCTAAACAGCAGACTGTGTTTGAATTAGCAACTGCTTTTGCACAATGTTATTTATGATGTGGCAGGTGCACCCGGATAAGGTGGTTTCAGGTGACAATTCAAATTGGAGAAGAGGTCGAGGAAAAGATGGGTGTGGGGACGAAATCAAAAGCTATCCTTCAACATCTGCTATAGATGCACTGTAAATCTCTACCAGCATGTCAAGTCAGCATTTCCTTTACACTCAAGAGAATGAGATAGAAAAAGTAGGAGTCAAAGGGGGAAAAAAAGTGTTTTTTCAATCCTTATTTCAACAGCGTGTTTTGGTGAAATACTGAATAAATCCAATGCCTTTATATGTATCACTGTCTTTTAGCTTCTGTTCAAATGCTATACGTATGTCCCAATGAAAAACAAACAACCCACTGAGGTGGAGAATGGCTTCCCTACCACAGCTGAACTTTGAAAGCATGTTCCTTTAGTGAGGACAGGCTTAATTTACTATCCTGGTTTCCCCAATATCTATCTGGATTCCAAAGGAACTTTGCACGTCGGTGACATGCATTCTCTTCCTATTTTCCTTTCAGGTCCCAGAGACCTGAATGAGAGAGTTTATATGTTTCAGCTTTACAGCAGCTGGTATCGCATTGGTAACGCTGGATCTTAGAACACAAGTATTGACTGCATGTTAACAGAGTGTATCTAACTATGGATTTGAGTCAGGGTGAAAGTCAAGTTTCTGACACTATCTAAAATATGGCTTATCTTGAGCTTGAAAATGTCTAAAAGATTATCTTCTCATTTCTTTCCTCAGAGAAGGGAAGTCCTAAAAGCAGGTATTTCTAGCAGCAGCTCTGGAAACTGTAGAAATGCTACACCTCTGCTAACCTCCATGGAAAAAAAGAGGTATTGTGTTGAGAGTGCAAACATACAGTGCCGACAGCTCAGAATCAACTCACTTCTTTGGCATTTGAACAAAAAGTAAGCAACTCCCAGATAAGTACATTCTTTGGAACTAAGTCCCAAATGCTTAGTAGATTTCACAGTTGGGGGGGATAAAAATCAGTATTTTTGAGGAAAGAAGGTCATATTTCTCTCGACAACAATGAAATGGTGGTATTACTTTCTGATGTGTTCTATAGTGTTCCATATGAAAAACATGAATTTGCATTTTGCTTGATTGTCCTAGATGCTACTTCAAAAACTTGTTTACTAATCTATCTTTGGTTTCCCTGGAAGAAAAACAAAGCTAACATGTGCCATCTTTTGTCTTGGGGATACCTTCCTAGCAGTTTATTAAAACACGAAACAACATTTCACTACATGACAACTCTCAATGGACTTGAACAGTCATCAAAAACTTCTCTATGAGATAAATCTTTAATGTGGGGGAACTGATCACAGAACATTTCGACATTCTTTATGCATCAACTGTTTTTAATTGTCTACAACTTTCATGCAGTTCCTGAGTTTAACAGTAGATGGCCTCATGTGCCTCATCTTTGAAAAGGCTGGTGCTTTCCAGCAATAAGTCAGTGCTACTTTATAAAGCAAAAGGACAACTGGAGTTCTGGGGGGAAAAAACTGAGTGATTACTGTTTGTGATTTTGGTATATTATCGAACTTAGGAAACTGGCATTTCTCATTCCATACAGTTGAAAACAACTCTGGCTGATAAAACCAGTTAAGACTCTTATTTCCTTATGTCTTAGATGCCCGTCTATGATGAGATTTAATTATTTCATTTTTCCCAGAGGAATAGAAGTGATCTTCCAGATAATCAAAATCATCATTATCTAATTAAGTGCTGTCAAAAAGAACTTGCTGGGTTATTGCAAATGTTCCTCTTTGGCAATGTCCAATACAGTAGCTGTTAGCCACGTGTGGTTATTGAGCACTTTAAATGTGGCTACTGCAACTGAGAAACTAAATTTTTAATTTTGTCTAATTAAACTTAAGTTTAAATATCCCCATGTGGCTATTGGCTCTCATAGTGAACAACAAAGAAGTAGCTGAATCATTTACATGTGATAGAGCTCAAGCCAAATTATAAAATATCCTATGGGGAGAATCCGTTACTAAAAGGGTGTATTTTTCTAAACGCAATTCATCTCACAGGAAAATGACCTGATACTTAGTGAGGACATTTAGTAAACAAGTAGAATTTTCTATTTGCATTTTACTATAAAACATGGTTACTGGGATAATTTTATATTTTGGCTTCAAGTTCTTGAGAAACTACATTTATGCCTCCACCTCCATTCTTCTCTTTTAGATAAACAGAAAAATACTGGTAGTCTACACAGGAAAGTCTCTTCCTTTCTTGCAAGGCTTATTTGCCCTTTGCCTGTGTTAAACTAATTTTAATACCAGTTTCCAAATAAAATTTCCATCAGTTGAATGATTTCCCAGATACAGACACACCTTGAAATTAAATAGTAAACATATAAACTTAAGAAAACAGGACTGGTGGAAAGACTGGTTAAAAATGTAGTAAATAGTAACATTGACTTAACAGGTCAAAAAAATTTCCTGACTCAACCTTCTTAATAATTAGCATTTTTAAATACACTTGCAGGAGAAAAAACAAAAGCAAAAAGCAGTTCAAAAAAAATATTAACTCTACATAATTTTCATCAATAAAAAGAAATTCTCCTTTCCTCATTTGCATGCACAGAAAGTAGCTGAACATCTAACTAGCTGAATGAACAGATCACTTTATCCTTCATTCTTCCACTGCTAATATAGGGTACAAATGCATGACGTGATAATACAGCAAAATAAATCAGTTACCCCAGAGCTAAGAGAGACTCAAAAATCACCTACGTAAACACTCCATCGGATTTTACAGATACTGAAGGTATAAGGAGAGACTAAGTGACTTGCTAGGCGCCAGATCGGCTAGAACCTTAGTCTCTATATTCTGAAGGCAGAAATCTGCCCCCCGCACGAGGCTACAATACCTGTCATTTTAGAATAACCAAAGGTTGCACAGATAGAATTTTTGTAGATTTCATTGCAGAACCAAAAAAGGACAACAGTGGTTCTTGAAAAGTGATGGCGGGGCTGCGGGGGGCGGCAACATCTGAATTCAATCACTAACAACAAAAATCCCATAAATCTGAAGCAGTATTTTCAACAGTATAATTTGTCTCTTTAAAATCTCACAAAATGTTAGAATGGCCTTTCTATTTATTATTTGTGGTACCAGAATCAAGATTCTCAATTCCTGCTACAGGGATTCCAGATTTTTCTCCCAGGTTAGCAAAAACACCCTCCTTTCCCCAATGCCTGTCCAAGGTGATAATTTCTTTGGGGTCACCCAAATGCTCCTCCAAAGTCCAGTTCTTCCAGGTCACCTTTAGAGATAGATACAGTTGATCTCAACACTTCCTGTGAGACATGAGTTACCTTGCCTAGTACTGACAGTCACCCAGCTCTCCTCTTCAATTATCTAACCATTTCTCTTTTTCCTAGATAGGTGTTACTAAGTTAATTTTTTGGCCTATTGTGGTTTATTAGCCAGTAGTTAATTTTAGACCATAAGAATGTAACGTTAGCAACAATGTAAGAAATAATAATAATGTTAGAAATAAGAAATATTATTAGTAATAAAATAAAAATATAAAAATGTTAGAAATATACGTTAGTAATAATATAAGAAATATTATTATGATAAATGATAAATATTTAGATATATTTGGAAATATATACCTAAGAATAAATTCAATGTTAAGCTGGGGGAAAAAAGACAAATGTAAACTCTTTCTGGTGATTTTCTATTCCAAAAGACAGTATGCTCCTCAGCTATCAGGTGTGGTAGTATCAGATTAGCTGTCTAAAGGTGCACATAAAATGCAGCAAGACTTTAAATGCACATGGGAGAAATAAATTGTAAGAATTTAACACTCCATAAACAATTGGAAAGTCCTACTGGAAAGCCAGTATGCTTAATAGCTAGAAATGTTGCCACCTCTAGGAAAACAAAAGGATTGACAGAAATGTAGAAGAATAACAAGAAAAAACTTGCTAATCAGTAGCTGATCTTCTCATCTTTGCCATAAAATCTGCTGAAAAGCACAATATAACACAAAAAATTATGAACCCTGATTTTTGTCAAAAGTGCCCTGGGTCCTCAATTGCTCAACCATTGTCCCGCCCCGTCCCCCCCCCCCAAAAGAAACACCCATTAATGATAGGGTCTAACAAGCTGCCACTCTTTTTTTTTCTTCTTCTTCTATTAAAATCTCGGCAGACAAGGTTTATTTTTATTATTTCTTTTGAGACATCAACTCCACATTTGCTGTAAACTTGATCAGACGTGCTATTTTCCTCCCAAATCTCCCATCAGGTATATACTCTGATTAATTGTAACCTCCCTGTTTCTTAGCATAGGCGTCTCACCACGGTCCAACTATGTTTTAAATTGAGACACAGCCATCACATGCCAAGCTCTAGCTACTGTTTTTTGAGAGGAAAGAATAATTATTCACCCCATCTGAGTCTGACTGTACCAGACATTATTCAAGAGTGCAAAACTCTGATCCCTGGACTCTTCCCCTTTTATACACCCAGTTCAGAGACCCTGCTTCTGCCATTAGAGATCAGCCAGGGCTAAATATAGACCTACGAAAACCAGCAGTTTGTGATGACCCTCACATGGTACTGCTGACGAAAGTCTCCTTGGAGACACGCTCGACCCAAACACACAGACACAAATTTGCGTGTATATTCATCTCTACACACTGTACGCATCAATTAATCGAATTAATCAGCGATGACAGACATGTCTATATTCACCCAAGAAAGTGGCTCCCTAGAGATCTCCTCCTTCCATTTACCATACTTGTGCCACCGTCTGCACTGTCAGAGGACTTAGCTACGTTGCTCTCGCCTGAACTGCGTCGATTTGGTTGGGGTAAGGTGGGAAGCAATAGTCAAGAGGTACACACACACACACACGCGCGCGCGCACACACACACACACACACACACACACGCCAACCCGCCTCCCCACCTCCGTTTCGCCCTTTGCTCTTCTTCCAGCACCGGAGTTGTTCCCACCGTTGCCCTGGAAAGAGGAGGCTCTCACGCTAGGTGCCCGCGAGGCTCCCAGGTACCCGCAGTTCACGTTATTATCGCCTAGCCAGGTCCCACGCAGCGACTCACCTGAGTTCAGGCCAGAGCAAGGCGACTCGCTGTGTCCCAAGTTCGACTCGGGGGTGGGGGAACGGTGAAAGAATATCACCTCTTTGGTCGCAAGCACATGGCTTCTGTTCCCTTGTCCCTTCGTAAGAGTCGGACCCTAGATAATGGCTCCGACATTAAAAAGTAAACAATTCCCCCCCCACACACACACACACGAAAACTAGCCAAGAAGAAGAAGGGACCAACCTAGCTGTGCACAGGAGAAGAGGATACAGAACGGATGGACGCGATAAGAGCTCAGACAAATCTTCAAAAACTACCAAGATCTCGAAGCAGAAAGCCTGGCTGCGGGATCCGAGCGACAGAAGCAAGGCAAAACCCAAACCTGTCCCCGGCCCGGCCCCAGAGGCTGGGCCCCGCACCTGTTGGCACGGGGTCTGCGCCCGGGGCAGCCCCTGGCGTCCTCGGTGGAGGGACAGAGGGGCCCCGTAGGTCCCTGGCTTTGGCCGGGCGTTTTGCGCCAGTGAGAGCTCGCTCGCCCGCCCCAGGCTCTCCCGCCGCCCCGGGCGCCCCCGGCAGTGGAGCGCAGTCCGAGAGCCCGGCTGGCGGGGAGCGCAGCGCGCAGCACGATCGCTCGTTCCCGCTGCCCGGCTCCGTTCTTCCAGGGAAAACAGCCTGGCCAGGGAACAACCCACCTGCAGATGGACCCCAGGTCCTCCTTTTCCTAGCTGTTTGCCGCGCGCGCCCACAAATGCAACCAAACGACACGGAGCCAACGCGCGCTGGGAGAAGGGATGAAAAATCCCAGACAAGAAACCAGTCGGGCTCCTTGTTTATACTGAAACTACCGCCCAAGCCGGGCGCACACCCCCTTGGCTCCGGGTGCCCGCCTCCCGCCGCAGCCCCGCCCAGCCACAAGCGCGGACCAATCACGGCGCAGCTCACCGCCCACCCCCGCTACCGCCTCCCGTGCCCGGGAACCGACTCCTGCAGCGCGGTCACCCGGGTTCCCTCCCACGCTGCGGAGGCCGGCGGAGCCCAGCGCGGCGGTGTTTACCAGCGCTGACTGGGCTCGCTCCGACAGCGTGGGTTTCCTTCTGAGTGCACCTGCCCGGGGCTGTTTGTGCAGTCGTGTGTGTGTACATATGTGTGTTCATTTACCTGTGTTCACTCCCTGTAAATACCGGCCTAACTCGTTATACAGTAGCTATTAACATAACTATGAGCTAAGGCTCACTGTCCATGTAACTTTCAGAAGACAGCTGAGATCAATCACGAGGACGTTTGCTCAGCGATTATTTACGGAGTGCAAGGCTTTGTGCAAAACGCTGGGGGCACACTTCGGGCAAAAGTAGTCTGGTCCCTGCCGTTACGAAGCTCACAGTCTAGTGGAGGACAAACGGTAAGCGAATGGTCACCCAAACAAAATGTAAAATTGCGGCTGTTCCAGTTTCCACAAAAGATTGGAACCTGTGCTGTGAAGCATGATTCTGGAGGCAAAGAGGGGAGGCCAAGTCCTCAGTAAAGGCTGGTAACTACATACTCTATCACTGGATACTTGATAACTATTTTAGAAAAAAAGGTGAAAATCTCAATAGTTCACCTTGTACAAATAAAAGGAGGCTGGAGGGAAGAAACAATGGAAACAAATAAGGGAAGAAAGAGACTCAACAAAACAAAAAAGCTGAAAACATCGGGAGACTCTCTCTTGCCCACTATGTGACCTTAAGTAAGTCAAGTAGCTTTTCTGAGCTTCAGTGTTCCTATATATAAAACAACACTATGCATACCTGTCTTATAGGACTGTAAATAGTATCACTGCGATACAGAAATCTTTTTTGTCCCTGCTCCATCTTCTCTCCCGCCCTCCTCCTACTTTGGGTGGAAATAGTCATCTTGAAGTTCACCTTGCCTATTCTTAGCAGATTCCTACCCTCATTTTCTCATTCTGTGCCTCCTCTCACTTCTCTTCCTTTAATTATACTCCCTCCTTCTCTTCTGCAGGTGGGTCTCCCTGACTCAGTAATTCACTTTCACCCATCTGCACCTCTCTAGTTTAAAGGAAAAGTCATATAGCCAAGAGAGGTTAGCTGGGGTCAGCCTTGCAGAGTAAAGCAGAGGCTTGGGCAGTCCAGCCCAGCTATTGTGGTTTACTGGTTGGTCTTTCACGCTCAGTTTTCCATCCTGGTTCTGTAACAAACAAGCTATAGTAAGTTGGGCAAGTCATTTACAATCTCGATTCCTGGTCCTGCAGCAATAAATTAATAGGGTTGAACTAAATCAGGATTTCTAAATGGGAAATAGTTGACATATCCTTTTGTAACCGCTGGATACACCCACCAACCCGGAAGATTTTGCCCAGTTTGATTTTCTGAAGTTTTTTCCCCCCACAAAATAAAACATGTTTATTTTAGTTTCTCAAATTATAAAATGGATACTATGAAAATATTGTTCAATGCTTTACCAAATCACATTCCTGCTCCCCATTCTGGTGGATCCCCCAGAGCCCCTTCCAGCTTCCTACCTGAGAGGTGATATGTTAAGGGGACAGCTCTGGAGCTAGGTGATCCAAACCCTAATTCTATCCTTATCGCTTAGCCAACAATCAAACCTTAGAAATGGTACTAAAAGACTCCGGGCCCCAGTGTACTCATCTGAAAATAGCCATCATGATTTATAGAAGCAACTTCTTCCCAAGGTGTTGAGAAGAGTAAGAGAGATACTACATAACATGGGTTTGGAACAATGTCCCTCACAGAAGCCTTCCCTGGCCTCCCTATTGAAAATTGCAGTGACCCCCCCACGCCATATCATCCTTCCTTGTTTTGTTGTTGTTGTTTCCTCCATAGGGCTTACCACCCTTTAACATGCTGTCTTTTTTACTCATTATTACCTCTCTCCCCTCACTAGGATATAAGCTCCATAAGAGCCAGATTTGTTGACATTGCAGTTGTTTTCCTGCTGTATTTCCAATGTCTACAACAGTGTCTCACACATTATAAGCACTCAATAAACATATGTTGGTTAAAATAATTAATTAATGCCTAGCACATGGTAGGCGCTCAATAAATAATAGCTGTTATGTTTATGTATCAATTACTTTCTATCATGAAAAGATATTCTTTATGTCTCATAGTTTCTTTCTGGCCTTTTGACTCCATCACCTCAAGTCTTATCTCTGTAAATGTTGGTAAGCTCAATAACACTAGTCAACTTGATGTAAATAAAGCCCTACTGAGTAGGATCTGACAAAAATAGCTACCTGTATTGAGCTTCTGCTACATGGCAGGCTTTGTGCTAAACGTTGTCATTCTTCTCCTTTTCTCTTGGACCTCAGGTGCGCAAAACTAGAGCAAGTGTCATGACTGATCCATGTCCATTACTCTTCCTTTTATTTCAGTCCCCTTCATTTCCCATCTAAAACCCCAGTTTTCACCATGCCAATGGCACTTACTCATTCACACAGTACATAGTATGAGTTTTTCTATCCACTTTTCATAAACAATGATGGTATCATTTAGTGTGAGTACCACATGAGTGTATTTACCAAAATGTTACTGTGCAATCCGTCTCATTCTATCACTAGTTTCCCTCTTGCTTTTCGTTTGGATCATCTACCCATGTTGACGTATGTTGGCGTTATTCATTCCTTTTACTCCCTGTTGAGTATTTCACCACATATGTGTTATATTTTTTACTTACATTTTTATCTTCAAGAATATCTTGAGATATAGGTGCTATTCTCTCCATTTCTGAGACAAAGGAATGAGGCTTAGGAAGGTAAATAACTTGCCAAAGCCATTTAGCTGGAAAAGCCATGAATTAAACCCATATCTCTCTGATTCCAATACACCCATCTTGCCACTTTATAAAAAGGCTTTAATTACTGTAAGATTTATGAAATAATGCCTGAAAAATCCCTCTACCATTAATTTGATTTGCTTTACATGTCTAAGATATTGCTGTTAAAACTAGTACATATGTATAATTTAATTAGAGGCCAGTTGTTTTCATTACAAAGCAATGTTTATTATTTGTCTCAGACATAAGTTTAATGTCGTTATTTGTGATTTATGTTTTTCTTAAAACACTTGAACCTTAAATGGAAATCTCATAAAGCATAACTGCTTTCAAATGTTTAAAGCTTGTCATCTGAAAGGCAAATGAGACTCCAGAACACCAGATAGGACCTAAGAGGGAAAAGTATAGGAATGGATCACAGATTCAGCGTAAGAAAATCATTGAAGGTGTCTGAAGTGGAGTAGCAGCCTTTTTCAGCATGGAGATACCTCTCTAAATCTTAAAGGATCTTGTGAAATGGTCAAGCTACTCTCTAAAACACTTCCATATTTTCTCTTTTATTTATTTTCTCAATATCAGTCTGGAATATGGAGATGAACACTCCAAGGATATGGAATCTTAGCCCAGTTTATAAGTAAAAACAAAGGAATTGGTTGTATTACTTATCAACAGTCAATCTAGACCAAAGCCTAAGACTTTTCTCACTTTCCAAGCCAAGGAAGACAAGCCCATTTTTGATAAGTATGATGCATATTTCCACTCTTACGTTGATAAAAGATTATGAGTATTTTATAAAGCAAAAACATGAAGAATAAATTGTTGAGAGAAATCATTTACCAAGTTAGTAAGCAAGGTATATTAATATGCTTTTGCAGCTGTTTAAATTGTCCTGTAGCATCTTGTCCATTAGATCAGAGGATCTAATCAGCTTCTCTGGAACACACAAACCCAATTTTTTAAAAACAGTTAAGCAGTAAACAAAAACCTATAACACCTAGAGTATGCCACAGATACCAAAGTACCTATTTGATATAAAGCAAAAATAAAACAATTGCTATTGCACAGAGAATAGAATTAAAGGAAGAGGAAGAAAGTACTACTATTCTTCTCCCACCTCCGTCCCATGCACAGAGAACAGACCTTACAGAAAACCCAGTGTCTTCCCCTTGCTTTTTAGTGTGCTTTCCCTTGGCTTTCATTTCCTCATCATCTGAGGGCCTAGAGTGACAGGGGGAAGGAGGTTGCTTGGCGTGCTTTGGTTTCATGCCCTCCTCCTGCTTCTGGCCTAGTAAAAGGAATTGTGCTCATGGGCCAACCTGGTTTACAAGGGTGCCACGTTGGAATTTTATAGTAATAAAAAGCATGTATGTGTTTAGTATTGACCTCTGTACATACATTTCCCTGGAACCTGAGAGAAGGACGATGAAGGCAGGACATGATGATGTAGATATTCAAGATCCTGAGTCCCTACCGTGTCACATCAATCCTTTCGTAACTATAAAATGGACCCTGATGCTTAGAAGGAATTTTTGTGATGAAACACAATGGTATAGGGTCAGCCTTGAAATGGTCGTCTCTATAGTATTCCCAACATTTGTTATAGTATGCACATCCATTACCTCATGTAGGGAGAACGTTGGATCTGTGAGGGTCAGTCAGTTCTAACAGTGGTCATGACAGAGGCATATGTTTTCCTTTCCTGGGATCACTAAAAATATCATAAATAGCCATTCATTTAAATTTGTTAAGAAAATACTGCTAAATAGAAGGGTATTGACTAGAAAAGATAACTTCAAGGAAGTCTCTTCCACATGTCCATGTGATCCTTTATCACTGTCACATTTTATCTCCCAGACCTTAAAGTTGTACAAAAGAATGTAACAATTGCATGGAAAATTCCACAACAGATATAGCAGGTTTTCAAAGTCCTCTAAGAAGATGTAAAAAAATCACTATATCTTCATTTAAAGTAGACAAGAGCTGTTCAAAGGCAAATGTATTATTTTACCTTTGTAAGCCTTATTATTTTGTTAACTTGTCAATTCTTATTTATTCTTACAGAGTAATTATATATAATATCCTCGGGAAGGATACTGATATTGAAAAATTAAATATAAGTTGGCCTGACCACAGAGTCATGAGATCATCTCA
The DNA here is from genome assembly GCF_964194185.1 of Rhinolophus hipposideros. Lineage (NCBI taxonomy): Eukaryota > Metazoa > Chordata > Mammalia > Chiroptera > Rhinolophidae > Rhinolophus > Rhinolophus hipposideros. The sequence continues at coordinate 59,418,652 of NC_138047.1, forward strand.
TCATCTTCATTGATTACATAAAGCACAGTGACTTAGTTTTTCTTCACTGACAAAGAAATATTTCATAACCTTAAACATGCATCATTTGATATTATCACCGTTTTGAGTAGAAATTCAACTGTGTTTAACATAAGTATATTTAGATAAATATTCTTTATTCTATAAAATCTTTATAGTGAATGATAAATATATTTCTCTATTTCTAATGTCTCTTTATAGCAGTTTTTGTCTGGTTCCTTGTGAATGAGTTGATCTTATAATAATGAATTAAGAAAAGGCTTTTCTGTTTCAAATTCTTATAGCCTTTAATGTTGTCTGATTATTTTGCTAGAAGATCCCCTTAGTTTTGACTAACTACCAATATATGTCCTAGAACATTGAATGGGAAGGGAGAAGGGGTAAAATGAATAATAGAATAATAAACTTTTAAAGCTAGAAGAAATAATAATGATCATCTCTTTTAATGTCCCCAATGCCACCAGCCAAGCCATTTTTTTTAAAGGCATTTTTGAGATGAGGAAATTGATTCCTAGCGAGATTAAATGATCTCTCTTCAAGGCCATCCAACAAGATAATCACAAAGGTACAGGAGTCAAAGGATGATAAGCCCAGGATGATAAGCCCAAGACTTCAAACACTGCATGATTTTACTTCCTAATTATTTCTGCAGGGGTGAAATCTATGGAGCTACTTTGACATAGAAGTACAATGTGTTTTCAAGTACTGGTGACAAATATTTTCTATTAAATACCTCTTGATAAAATGATAAAGAATTCTATAGATGTTGCTACTGCCTTTTATTAGAATCCTCTAAATATTGCTAATAAGATAATATTTATCTTATTTAATATTTAAGATAGTAAAATAGTAGACTCTTGGTTGCTTTATCATTAAAGTAATATGGTCTAGACTATTAATCAGAATTCATAAAGTATATTCAAGAAATTGTGTTGATCAAAAAAGCTTCTCTAGTAAGCATTTACCATTGTCATCAAAAAGACATATCCCTAAGGTATTTTCTCTTTCATATAATAAAATAATTGATTTTCATAAGATTATATCATTAAAAAAATATTAGAGTATTGTGATTTCTGGATGATTCTGGGAAGTTTAATTTTGTAAAATGTCCAAACATACATTTTGACAAAAGGAAATCATTTTCATAGCAAAACCAGAATATCTGTACAATGTATTTAGAAAGATATTGTTATGGAAAACATAATGCTAAATATATTTTCTGCACAAAAACAAATGGAGTAATTATATAGCTTAACTGTATTTCTCTAGCAAATTAGAGAGAATGACAGTCTCTGTGAAGGGGTGGAGGTGAGACTGAAGATGGAAGACAAAGGGAACTTCAATTTGATTTTTTTCATAAGAGAGACATAAAGTAGATGTGACAAATGTTCATTATTACCATTTGTGCATGGTGGATACACAGCAGTTTATACTTTTTATTTTGTAAATTTCTTTAAAAAAACAAAAGAAATTTATAATCAAAAGTGGATATTTTCATATACATAATCTTAAACTATATTTTAAAGCTTACATTTTAAGGCAATATATACTGCTAAAGTTATTGTTTTACCTTTTTCTGCTCATTTATAAAGTATAACTGTCAATCAAAAGTACAGAGAATTTTATTTAGTACCACTATACAAAATTATAATATGTGAAAAGGTTATGAAACAATGTCATGTATCTCACATAGTTTATGAAAATGAGGCCCTCTCTTGCTTTTTGATTTGATTGTGTGTATCCCCTCTCAGACGGTGATGTGTATTGTGAATTAAGAAACAAAAGAATTTTGATTCTTGACTGAAACCTGCTTTGCAGTCAAATCTCCCACAGACTAACACCACTAGCATATGGTTAATGTTTCTAGGGCCTGGAAACACGGGTAATAATTGTAGAATCTATAATTATTCACATAATTGTCTATAACTAGCTGTCTCTGTAGAGTGATCAAGAACTAAGTGAAAATGGAGGCTGGATACATGGATAAAGTGTTTCCCTGTTAGTGGAATGATCCGTTTACTTCTCTCTGTCAAGAGATTCAAGGTGTGTGTTTCAAGATGTGTTTGGATGAGCAGGTAGGGTGGAAGGACATGGCTTTTGCTTGTAGAAGTAGAGTTTGGAAAGAGTTGGAAGAAAAAAAAAGAGAAATTTTCTGGCCCAGAATATTACTCGATGATTTTTAGAAAGATTTTTCTCCTAAGAAAAAAGTATGTAAAGAAATAGGCTTAAGCAAGAACAAAGCTTTTCTACAAAGGTATGAACTTAACACCTCTCATCGCAAGAAATTCATAACAAAGAGTAAAATAAAAGGTGTCACCCTGGATAAAGTTCTCCAGGTACATAAAACGTATGGCTTAAATTTTGTTTTGTTTTGTTCTTAAAAAAAAAAAAAGAAAACAATGCATATCGAACTCTTTTTAAAATGTCCTGCCTTCTCAAGTTAAAAGTCAACCACCAGCTCTTACAAAAGGCAGTTGTGAACCCAAACTTTCTACCTCCCAAAATACTAACAAGCTGTATATTTTCCCCAAAATAGTTGAACTAGAATATACTGTTTTGAAAATATCTCTAAACAGGTGCAATTTTGATTAGCCTTACCACTGCTCTTGCATTAAGACTAATGGCACACATATTAATGTGAATTTGGGTCCGTGTCTTTCCATTGGTGAGAAAAAAAACCTCATGTACATTGCCAGAACCAATCTTTTAAGGTATATCAGTGACATAAACTCCAGGAACATCTCATCTGACAAGCAAGGTACTTATTAGGCTTCATGAATTTTTACAGTTGTTAGGTTTTCTTCTTTCTTGCCTTCTCTTTTAAGATCTGCAAACTACACAGTGATGAAAATTTTTCACTCCAAATCTCGGAGTAATCAACCCACACTTCAAGAAAGAAGGATTGTTTAAACCTGTTAAAGGAGAGTTATTTTAGAAAGAAGCAACCCATATATTGAAATAAGTCATTTGCAAAAAGTCTCACAGAACTCGTTCCAGAGCACATGAAAAGAGGGAGGAAATGCAAAACAGATAGCCTGTTGGGAGCAAACAATGGAAGGGACTCTAGGACAAGAGCAGTTGGCCAACATTTCAAAGGGACTCTGGTCAGTGTAGGAACAAAACCGGGAGGATCCTGCAAAACTTGGCTCTCCGTTGGAGAAGTTAACATCTCAGATTCTTAGATTCTTCAACTGTAAAATACATGGACTGGATTACATGATTTCAGAGGTGTCATTTAGTTGTCAAATGCTACTTCATATTAAGATTGTTTTAATTGTAAGTTTTTAGACCAGTTCCATCTGGATACCTTAGCAGCCAGCCAAGAGTCTTGAGGAGGCCCAGAAGTGATAGACTTGACCCAACCCCACTGATTTTGTGATTCTTGGCATATTCTTTCCCTGAAGTGCAGTGCCTGCATGACTATAGTGATTATGATGCTTACAAGAGTCCATAGGGATCTGCGTTCACTTTTCCCCAAGGCTTGGCCTGTGCTATAGGCAGCGGCTACAACTAAGTGTACTGTGGTATAGTGATACCTCTGCACTGGGTTTGTATAATGAGACTTGAGGTTTAACTGTTATGATGGAAAGTCTATTTCTGGGACTAATTTCTTATCCAGTGGATATGCCTCCATAGAGGGTACCAACCATCCCAATTTGCCCCACACTATCCTGGTTTTAGCACTGAAAACCCTATGTCTTGGGCAAACCTTCAGTTCCAGACAAACTGAGATAATTTGCCACCCTAATTCCACAGATATTTACTGAGAATCTACTGTGTGCCAGGCCCGAGAAAAGGCATTGGAAACTCGGTGAGAACAAAACAGACAAGGTTCCTGCTATCATGGGACTACCATTCAGGTGGGCCAGACAGATTAAATAAGGGAACAAATAAACAACCAGTCATTACAGAGTGATCATCACTGGGACTGAGGACAGCTGTGGGGCCCTGCTTTGGGGGGCAAGGAAGGTTTCTCATAAAGGAAGCTCTGAAGGATGAGGAGTCAGTTATGAATACTGCCAGGAGAGGTTAGATGAAGGTAATTAGTAAGAATGAAGAGGCACTTCAAGAAGACCTTATCACTCTCAAAAATTATATTATCTATCCAGTTATGTATTCATGATTAGAATTATATTTAGAATAAAAATTCTAACAGAATAATTAGAATGAAAGTACACTTGAGCATGTAACTCCAATGCCCACAACAATAGTTGGTATTTAGGAGGTGCTTAAGAGCCACGGAATAAGTAAAAGAGTGAAAATATTGCTACCTTTTGACCTACTATGTAGCTCCCCAAACTCACTTTCCCTGAACTATTCACATTTTCTCAACCAGCCTGTCCATAAAAACAGATGGAGTTGTAGATCCTATGGGCCATGGAATACCCGTATGTAAGCTTTAGGCTACAGCTATTCTGAGACAATCTGTATCTACCGGCTCCAAGCAAGATTTTTGAAGCCCGTTCCATTGCTCTGTGCCCACACATCAGCTCATCAGATGTTAGGTGCTCTGCTACCTAAGTGGAGGAGAAATTCATCTCAGTGTTAAGCCTTCAGCTTCATGACTGGCCTCCAACAGTGGGTTGTGGTGTTACTAATTAAAAGAAGGCAGAGGTCTAACAAATTCACCATTTCCATCAAGAAGTTTCTCACCTGCCCTATACAGTTCCCCCTTATGACCTTCTCATCTCTGATCATGGTACCTTTATTCTCAGCCTGAGGCCTCAGTTCTCTTGGCCTCTTAATTGGAGCTTGTTGCCTACATCCAGTCAGCAGCTATATCCTCTCATTCTCTTTACCCCAAATTCTCCTTACCTTCACTGCCATTTCTGGTCCCATTGCAGCAAAGATTAGAAAAACAACCACCTACTTTATCGCCACCCTCACACCCACCGCCAAGACATATACAGATACACATATATGTTAGAATAGACTATCCCTGATATATGGTATCTCAGGAACTTGAAACGCTCACTTGCTCCAGAACTGACACTGGTTTGCTCTGTTGAAGTACTCAAACTTCTCAACCAAACTTTCCAATCTTATCTCTTATTTTTGCTTTTAAATACGTAATAATCCAATTGAGTGGACTGTCTCAAAAAAAGAGTCTACATTTTCCCATCTCTGTGACTTTTCTCATACTATTCCATTTATCTAGAATGAACTTGAGTTCCCAAATATATTACAAATAACTGTTTCTGCCTGCATTTAGAAATCCATTGAAAATATCTTAATTTTAAGTTCCTAGAAGGAACTGTTAGTACCTGGCACAGCCTTAATAATGAATCATGATATCATACTGACGATTTCCAAGTACAAACACAGTTTTGAACGCTAGTTGAGTTCTGTTGTAGGTTTTAGGGATTCAAAGCTACGGTTCCTGATAGTTAATGGATATGATTAAAGGATCCAGCATTGGCAATCACTTTGAGCATCGGAGGTTTTCCATATAAGCAGGAGTCATTTGTGGCCATCCAAATTAAATTTAAGGGAAGATGGTGGTGGGTGACTGGCATATATTCAGTATGTATTACATGTCAGGGATTATGCGAAATGCTTTCTATATGCATATATTGATTTAATATGCATGACAATCCTACAAGGCACTTAATATTATATCCATCTTCATGGAAGAGGAAACTGAAGCTGAGAGAAGTTTATAAAAATTGCCTAAGAACAAATATCTAATAAATGACAGAAGCAAGATTTGGACCCAGGTGGGCCTGACTCCAAAGACCATGGTCTTTGCGTGGCAAGGAGGACACAGTCTATATAGCAGACACCTACACACCACTGTAGAAGTACTGTTACTGAACTAAATCCAAAGCTTACCTGCTTTCCATTACCACATAAGTGGTCATGGTATAACTTGGGGGCAAGGCGATGCAGCGTAATGACCAAGACTAACCACAGCGGAAACAGGAAGAACTCGGTTCAAATCCTGACTCAGTGTGAACTTGAACAAGTTGTTTAATTATTACATGCTTTTGTTTTCTCATTTGTGAAATTAAAATAATGCTTGTTGTAAAAATGAAATAATATCATGCATACAAAGTCATATAAAGGTAATAGGACAATATCTAGAACATAGAATTTACTCAATAAATGGTAGTTCATTAAATACAATTGTCATCACTAGTCAGCAGCCTCTTTCATCCTTAATACCTCAGCCTCTTCCAACCTCCTTTAAAAAGTATGACTATATTTGCTTATCTATATGTGTGATTTCATTTAGTGTTGTTGAAGAACCATTTGCAAGTGCTGATACCCTTAAATGCTTTAGCATGCATTTCATAAAAATAAGGACATTCTCGTACATACATATTTATATACCAAAGCACCTAAGAAAAATCAACAAAATTAACTAATGCCATCTCATTTCTAGTACATATCTAATATTTAAATTTTCTAAATTGTCCCCAAAAATTATTCTGAAGGATTTTTTTGAACAAGAATGTAATCAAGGTTAATGTGTTATATATAGCTGTTGTTTCTTTCTTCTCTTTTAATTTATGTCAGTCCCAACTCTGCTCCCAGCCCTTTTCTGCTTTTCTTGACATTGCTTTATTTTTGAAGAAACCGGTGCATTTGTCTTGGAGAAAGTACCACTTTCTGGATTTGTCTGATATTTTTCCTCAAGGTGTCATTTAACTTGTTCTACCCTCTAACTTATCTACACATTGGAATGCAGGTCTTAAAGCCTTATTGCTTTTAAAGTTAAACACTGTGGCAAGAACGTTTCAAAGTCAGGGCTAGGTCGCTCATATTACATAATATAAAAATTTCCATGACTACTTCCTCTTCAAAATGTTTTGTGGTTTTGTCGCGCTCTCTGGGGTATGGCTAGACCAGTGGTTTTCCACTCTGGCTTCACGTAGAATCATCGGGGGAGTTTTCGAAAATATTTTTTCCTAAGTTGCACTCCTATAGTTTCTGGCCTAGGGCCCGGGCATTGATATTTTTGTACTGCCTCCTCAGGTGATTCGCACTGTAATCAGGGTAAAGAGTGACTGGTTCACACAAACTCTGAGAAGGCAAGAGGCACACCTTTTTTGTTTGCTACTACATATTTTCAGTGTTCAGTAGAATGCTTGGTTCATAATTACCGTTCAACAACACATGCTGAATTAATTTTCAGCATATAGGGAACTCATCTTCCATTCATACTCTAGCTTTCCCTTTTTTTTCTAAATGGTGTACTATGAAGACAAGAGGTCAATTTTATAGCAGGTTTAATGAGAACATGGCAGTATATTTCTAATTTCTGAAAACTATATATCAACTGAAATTCAAGAATCACTTTCAAACTTCTGAGAGGAAAAAGTACAAACAATCATGTAGCTATAGTGTTAGATTAATTCTGTTGCAGACAATCCCTTTTTTTTTTTTCTTTTCACATTACCAGTTCTTCAAGTTCTTATTGTAAGGACTGGTGAAATTATTTTAAAATTACTTACAGAGGAAGAAAGACTGGGAGTTTGTCTTAGTTGTAATTGTTGTTTCTTTCAAATATATTGAGCAAATTTCAACCATGTGGAGGAATGCAATACAAAGGGAACGACTTTAGATATAGTTATGCTTCTATTTGTTCAAATTCAACTTTGGCCAAATCTTAAAAAGAATAAAAAGATGTATGATTCCTTAGGGCTTGCCAAATGAACCACCTATAGCTTCAAACACTAAATAGATAAGAATGGCCACATTCTACTAAAAAAGAAGCCTATCCCATAGCAAACTTAGGCAATAGAGAATATACACTTATTCATTGTACTTCTACGAAGTGGAAATCATCAACAACCTACCGTCTTTCCCTGAAAATAAGACCTAGCCAGACAATCAGCTCTAATGTGTCTTTTGGAGCAAAAATTAATATAAGACCTGGTATTATATTATATTACATTACATTACATTACATTACATTACATTATATTATATTATATTATATTATGTTATATTGTATTATACCTGGTCTTATATTACGTAAGACCCAGTATTATATTATATTATATTATATTATATTATATTATATAATATTATATTATATTATATTATATTATATTATACACGGTCTTATATAAGACCCGGTATTATATTATATCATATTATACCTGGTATTATATTATATTACATTACATTACATTACATTATATTATATAAGACCTGGTCTTATAGTAAAATAAGACCGTGTCTTACAGTAAAATAAGACCGCGTCTTACATTAATTTTTGCTCCAAAATACACATTAGAGCTGATTGTCCAGCTAGGTCTTATTTTCGGGGAAACACAGTAAGAGAAAATCAGCAGAGGACATAAACACACAATTTGTATCCAAAAAGGCTTTTCCACTGATGAAAAATGCTCAATCTGACTCATATTAACCAAAATGTAAATTAAAACTATACTGAGATCTTTTTCTTTAACTCATTAAATTAGCAAACATCCAGTGTTGTGGAGGATTACAAACAGACATGCCTTTTGATCCAGCATTACCAGCTGAAGAAAATTATACTACAGGTATACTCCACACATTATGTGAAATAACATGTGAACAAAGTTATTCATTTCTTCAGGTAAACAAGTAGAAGCAACTAACTGTCCATTAGAGAACTGGATAAATAAGTTTTGATATACTCACAGAATCAAACGTTTTTCAAGTATAATAGAAAATAATAAGGAAAGTAAGTATTGACATAGAATAGTCATATAATGTTCAGTGGAAAAAGGTATAGATTATTATGTAGTGTATACTCTAATGTATATAAAAGGAAACAATAAGAAATACATATTTGTACTGTATTATTTTTTACATAAAATAATTTGTATCAGATATACAAGGAATGGTAAGTGCTAGCTATTTGGGGGAGGAGATGGAAACTGGGTGAGGAGAAGACAATGAGAGGGAGACACAGGAAGGAAACTTCTCAGATACCTTTTCATACTTGATCGTGTTTTGAAGTGTGTGAATATTGAACATATTCAAAAATTTAAATATTCCTTAAAAGCACTGGAAAATGTGTTTTTTTTAAAGGTAGAAAAGATCTCAGATGTTCTTATAGTCTTTATTCTTGTTGTGGAGTTTCAGAGTCAATTCTACTATTTCTTCGTTTCATGAAAAATGAAACTGAAACTGCATACTTCTCATATACCCAGACCTAAAACATGGACTCAGGAAAAAACTCAGAAGAAAACTTATCACGATAATTTCCACTCTTGAGTTTTGTTGTTCTACAGAAATCCAGAATTTTAGAATACATTTAAACATGCGCTATTTAAAGTCCAAATAGACCACTGTTGAAAGATATCCACCCCAAGGTTAGTGCTTACATAAAACTGAAGTAATGATATCAAAATAAAATTAGTCTCTTTTTCCCATGGACTATTCATGGAATCTACAAGATTTGGGGGGGGGGGGGAGGCTACCTGACACAGCTGACACAGTGATAGGGGAATGCCATCTAAAAAATAGAAGGGATTTTTTCTTTACAAAAAAATCAATAAGATGAAAAGAAATTGTGATTTGCTCATTTGGCTCTTGGCATCTATTACTTTCAGTTACCAGTTATCTCTGTGTGTGTGTATTCTATTACAAAAAAATATGTGACTCTTGCTGTATCGCTAGCACTTTGCCCACTGAAACGCATAGAATAGGTTTATTGTAAAAGTCTGATGGACCACAATAAAATAAATCTGTGTTCTAGGGTTTCTGTGAACTTGCCAAGTCTTATATCCTCTCCCTGTCTTAGCTCAATTTCCTTATCTGGAAATGGAGTGATAGTGCCTAACTTGATTGAATACCTTAGAACTTTGATATGGTGACTAAATAATACAATAAATATAAAAGACTTTGGAAAGTTAAAATTGAACATAGTACTATTGTTACTGCAATTATGACACAGATATGAACAGAAAAGGCAAAGGAAGAAAAAATGTGATTTCAGAATATGTTTAATGGAGAATTGGTCTCATTTTTACAGATGAGCAAAAGGAAAACTAGGCAGGTTAAATAACTTGCTCAAAAATCAAGTAGCCAGTCAGAAGCAGAACTGGAGACAAATTCCCATTCAGGTGTTTTGATTGAATGTCTCATTTTCCTACTACTCTACTTTTTTCTTATAGCCTTGAGAGCACATGGAAAACATCTAGAAGGTTAATGGCCACATGATGGCCCTGGTCTTGGGAAGGCTGGAGAAACATTGAAGAAGTGATCAGAGAAGGCACCAAAGGATGGCAGATATTGGTCAAGTGTTGGTTGAGATAGTTATAAAAAGGAAGGTAGGTGGTAATAGAAACTTTTACTAAGCAATTTCTGACTTACCAGAGTTTTTAGAACTTTATCTCATTTATCCATCACTACAATATAATTTACGTCATCTCCCTTTTGTAGTCGAAGAAACAAGACAAGAAGCAGTTAACAGGCTTACACAAGTCCAGAGAGGTAATAGATGTGGGGGCTGTGATGAAATCTGGGACTGTGGAACTCTGGGTCAGGCCCCTGATCACTCTGCCTCATTCCACAATTATCGATAAAGGTTATAGAGGAGGTGAGCCCAATGGAAGAGTATTAGCTATTTTTAAAAGACTATTTATAACTCATGTTCAAAATTTAAAAATAATTTATCCTCACTAAATATTTCTTTCTGAACTCATAGGGTAAAACATTAGTAAAAAATCTCAAGATGGACTCATGTTGGGTATTTTCTATTTGAGAGTAAAGAACCTGGGATCTTCACTGGGATCACTTCTTTAATTTTTTTTTTTTTTTTTTTTTTTAAGGAGGGTGCAGCTCACAGTGGCCCATGCAGGGATCGAACCGGCAACCTTGGTATTATTAGCACCACGCTCTAACCAACTGAGCTAACCAGACACCCCTAGGGTCACTTCTTTAAGATTGATGACCTCAGGATCCTCCTCTCAGAAGGATCAGAACACGGGGTTTCAGTCCATGAATAAATACTAACACATAGTAGTCTTTGGATACAATTAGCCTGGCATGGTTTATTTTCCTGTACTAAGTAAGTTTCAGAATGGTGATACTATCTAATACATATACAGAACTTTCTAAGTACTGTTCTGAGAAGTTACACATCCATTGAATTTTCATAACTGTACGAAATGAGTTCTATTATTACCTCCATTTTGCAAATGAAAAAACTGAGACATAGAGAGGTCAAGTAATTTGTCCAAGATCAAACAGTTAAAAAAAAAATGGCAGAGCTGGTGTTCCAAACCAAGGCAGTTCAGCTATCACTATTCTGTGTAGCATGTTACGCAGCGCTTTGCACAGTCTGTCATCTAGGACTTCATTGAAAAAGCAATCTTGCTGCCTGAACTAAAACTTTCAAATTATGGAGTTGGACAGATAAGGACTCATTTGTTCATTCAGTTATTTGAATATTCATTTATTCATTAGGTATTATAATCCTACTCTGTATCAGGCTCAGTAATAGGAAAAAATAGATGTGGTTTCTGTTATCCTAGAACTCAGAGTCTACTGGGGAGACACACTTAAATCAAATAATTGCACAAATAAATGTAAAATTACAAACTCTCATAAGAAGCATGAAAGAAAGATACAAGATGCTATAAAAGAACTTTAAAGAAATATCTGTCCTAGTTGAGGGAGGTTCCTGAGGAAATGACCTTTGAGCTGGGATTACAAAACAAGAGACCTTGACTTATTTAACATTTCTAAACCCTCGGTCCTCACCTGTAAAATAGGGGAGTGGACTGTCCTAAAGTCTTAGTGAGGTAGTGCAGAAGTTATCTCCACATTTAGTAAATAATTAATGATAGTTTGGGGCCTGGTGATTTTTACTTTTCTCCTTATTCCTTGACCAGTATCCAGTTAGAGAACAGGATAAAAGAAACAAAGATTTAGAAAACTAGCAATCCTAAAAGTAGAAAGGATAAGGGAGAAAAAGAAAACATTTTGAAAATGCTATGGATTTTAATTTTAGAAAAGAGTGCTTCAGTAAAATGAGCAATATATTGTAAGCAACCAAATGGGGAAATAAATGGATACAGGAAATCTAATGCTTTGTTAATGTTTTTCTGACACTCCCAGGATTTTGTCATGATATTGCTTATGTCTACTGATAGCAGTGCTTTTTAAGTATCTCTTTCATCAGTAGTCCTGGATGGACTGATTGATTGAAATGCTCTTTTACTCAGAGCTGAACATTGCAGCATATAGAAGAAAGGGTTAGACTGACTTTCCTTGGGTGGGTATGGGCCATGGGAGTGATTGTTGCGAACCTGTAGCTCCAATGAGAAAAGATGTTTCCAGGCTAATAAATGGAGCACAGAGAGCTTCCAGCTGGATTGCTCTCTGCTTTAGCTTAGCAAGGAAAAGAAGGAAAACAGTGAGTTAAGTTGAGGGAATCTCATTTACTCATTTCTGAAATGTGAAGTGTTCCTGGAAGAATCTTTGGGGTAGTGGGAGGATGAGTTAAGTAATGCCACATTTTTCAGACAGAAATTTGCTTATGCCCCCTTGGGGAGAGCATTCAAAGGTTTAAAGCACAGTTGGAAAAGCTCATTAAAGACTACTGTTAAACTCAAGGAGGTATGTGCCTGGAAATCCATGAGTATACAGCCAGACCAGCAGGGAGGTGGGGTGCTCGTGTGGGGCTGTGCTGATGTGGACATGAGCACATTCATATCCAGAAACCAGACTCCACACTGCCTCATTGAGGCAGGGGAGGAACTGTGTAGACAGAAAGGGTACTGGGGAAAGGGGCCCATGGGAATCATCCAGGGCCATCTCTTTGTCCATGCTAAGTCTAAACTTTAGTTTTCACCATCCCCACCTCCCCAGTTTAGCCCATCTGGGTTTGTCCCCATGCAGCCCAATCCTTGAAGATTCATCTCTCATGAGTTTAGTTAAGGCAGGTACTCTGGGGAAAAAGTTTCCCGTCTTTGATTCCTTTATTCCTGGGCACCTTTAACCCTGGAGTTTCCCTCAGTAAAAAATTTGCTTTCCTTTAGTCTAAAAGCAAATTTCAAATGTGCCTAAACTCCTCTCTTTTATGCCTTATGGAAGACATTCTAAAATATTAAAGAGCAAGGTTACCTAAGAGATATGGGACATTTAGTGTAGACAGCCCTAAAAAGCCATCATTAACTATGAATGGAATTGCCATGTTCCCTTTATATGAAATGGTGTTTTTCTCATCATCAGGAATAAACACTGACGGCGTCTTGTGTTTCCACAGTGATTCCTAGAAAACGTACCTTTCATTGCAAAGGTAAGTTTTGTAATTACATGTGCATTTTCCCCCCTTGTAATTAGACCATTGTATCTGAGGGTGGACCAACGACAACAGAATTTTTGTCCTTTCCTCTTCCAAGCACACACATATATGCACACCTACTGGAGGGGTGGAGTCGGGGGTATAAAGACCAGTAAAGAAATGAGACAGGAATAGAGCTATACAGGCATAAGGTGGCAATAAATAGAATCACTATGGCAAATCCGGATCTGAGAGAAGCTTTTAAAGGCAAAAGTACCTCCAAGCAAGCCTCTTTCTCCAGAAGCTTCATTCTTCAAGTCTCCTCACCACACAGGCAAAGAAGACAGGTGTTGTTTGAGTTACAACAGTGGGACTCTACTTATTTCTAATTCTTAATCTTAAAACCACACAGCAAAGAGGATGCGTTTTCCTCCCTGGAATTTAAAGAATGTGTTTTAAAATATATTTCTGTGTACTTGTAATCGTTGGGTTGTTTACCATGCCTTGCACCTAGTAGGTAGTAAGTAGTTGTTGAGTGAAATATACAACATATGGAAAAACCATAGGTGTTTCCTGATGACCAGGGAATTCACTCCTGCTGCCTTCTCAGGAAAAAAACAACTTGAATTATTTGTCGTGTGTCAAAAACGAAAGGCCCTATCACACAGGTCTTATGGCTAAGGTCTGCAGAAAAAGGAAATAGGAAACCGCTTCTCTATTTCTTGACCTATGACTGCTGTATCTGGAGCTTGGCTCTAGAAATAAAAGGAACATAAAATATCTCTGAACAATTCATATATATATACATATATATATATATGTACGTATATATACGTACATATATATATATATGTAAAAGAAGGACACCTCCCCAATGCTGTTTGCTGCCACCTTCTTTTTTGTTTCCTGCTTCCCTCTTTTCAACTTGACATCTTCTCAAATGCTACCTGACAGACTGCAGCACTCACTCTGCGAATGTAAGTAATTTCCTTATTGACAGCCTCCCATTCTCTCTGACATCTGCCAGCACTCCCTGACACTTGAATAAGCATTAAGACATTAACAGTCTGGCACAGGTTTAAAGGGCTGGAATAGTAATGCTTGGCAGGACTGCTGCACAAAGCCACATGCAAAGAAACCCCCCCACACACACTCATTCAACTCTGCCGTCCTTCTGGTTAGAAAACGTGGCAGAGCCCAGAGTAAATGCCGATTATTTGCTCCACTGCTCTGGCATTTTGGTGTCTCCTTAGGGAAGATCGTACATTCAAGAAAAAGAAAAGAAAAACAAGAGAATGCCTACTTGTGAGACAGTCTAAGTGAGAAGAGAATGTTCACAAAAAGGCAGGTCTTTGCTCACTGGGATGAGTTAATATTTTAAAGGGGTTGACTCTGTGCTTGCTTCTGTGCCACAGATACTGAAAGGATTGACTTAGAATAAGAAGCAAAGTCAAGCTCCCCTGCCTTACACATAGAATAATTTGCATCATGCTTTTTTTATGATAATATCAAATTCTTCCCAAATACTAGCTGGCAAATGCTATGTTTGTACCATAGATTTTTGCATGTCAATTTTCAGATCCTCACACAGAAAATTATTAGGAAAGAACACTACAGAAGGCTTGGTTGCCAGGTTCTGTTCACTGAGAAATGGCAAAGCCATTAACATGCTTGATATTAAACTGTTAAGTGAGTCAGAGAGCTGCCTCCATTCTCTTCTAAGTAGGATCAGAAACCTGTAGTCTGCATAGGTAATGCTAACATTAACATCAAAATAGAAGGGGCAGAAATGTGAATATGACACTTTTTCTTGAGTGAAAAATGACTCAATATGGCTTCACTTGTGAAACAAAAGAAGAGTGAAAATAGGTTTTACGTAAGTTCAAAATAGTCTAATTAAAGGGTCAGACAAGATGCTGCCCTTGGGAGTATTCTGGGGCTCAAGGCTTTGACAACCTCTGGGGGCTAAGAGCCCCGAATCTCCCACTCCTCCCACTGGCCCACTGTTAGGACAAAGAGGTTGCAGAGAACAGCTACTTACATAGTGATTCCTTCTGCAGACGCCTCATTTCCCTGTTGTTTGATCTAAGCCTGGGGTCATTATCTCTGATTTGCAAATGAGAAGGAGAGAGAAGCTCAAAAAGAATAAGGGTCTTTCCCCAAATCACACAGGTAGTGAAAGGTGGAGGCCCAAACTCACCCTGGGTCTTGATTCCCTCCTGGGTTGGTGTGTTTCTATCACGTTAGCTCCCAGACCAGGGAATTTGTTCATTATTACTAGAGAAAGAGACAGTAAACCTAGAAGGACAGTGACTAGCTCTCCAGAACCAAAAGAGCGGTCTGTGATCGTAATTAGGCTGACTGACTGGTGTCTGGGAGGAACCACAAATCCTGCTCCAGTCCACAAAAAGGTGCTGCTCAGGTGGGCAGGGTGGTTCCCTTCAGACTGAACTCATTCCTTCATAAGGACAGCAGAAGAACCAGGGCCGGCCCCACTGTGGAGAGGGGAGGATGGCTAGTGTGGACAAGCAGAGGGAGTGACCGTTCTTAAACTAAATTACAGTCATTTGCTGTTTAACGACGGGGATATATTCTAAGAAATATGTTGTTAGATTTCATTGTCCTTTGAACATCACAGAGTGCATTTACACAAACCTAGGAGGTATAGCCGACTACACACCTAGGCTATAGGGCACATACTGGCTCCCAGGCTATGAGCCTATAGAGCGTGTTACCGTACAGTACAACCCGAGATTAAATCAAGTACAGGAGAAAATGATGCAACCAAGAGAGACACTAAACACCAGATGTATGAAGCTGCTGCTGGCCTAACACAGCATACTGCTTTATAGCAACCGTTTTTTATATATAAGTAGAAAGAGGACACTCTAAAATAATGATTAGAGGTATAGTACAGTAAATACATAAATCAGTAACAGTTATTTATTATTATTGAGTACTATGTACTATACATGATTGTATGTGCTCTACTTGTATACAACTGGCGATAGGTTTGTTCTCACCAGCATCACCACAAACAAGTGAGTAATGCGATTCGCTATGATGTCAAGATGGCTACCATATCACTAGGTGATAAGAATTTTTCAGCTCCATTATAATCAGTTTTTAAAAAGATTTTTATTCAAATATAGCTAACATATAATATCATACTAGTTTGAGGTGTAAAGCATAGTTATTCAACATTTATATACCTAAAGAAGTGGTCCCCCTGACTAGTCTGGAACCATACATAGTTATCACCATATCATTGACTATTGCCTATGCTTTACTTTACATCCCCAAGACTATTTTGTAACAACCATTTTGTACGTTTTAATCTCTTCATCTTTTTCACTCTTCCCCCCAACACCCTCCCACCTATCACCCCGATAAATCTAGTATCCATCTGACACCATACATAGTTATTACAATATTATTGATTATATTCCTCATGCAATACACTTATGGGACCACCATTATTTATTTGGTTCGCCGTTGACCAAAATGTTATTATGCAGCACATGGCTGTAAATGCCACCTCCAGTTTTACTACTCCAAACCTTGAATATTTAAGAGTATATGGGCTTTGGAGTCAAGGGGCATGAACTCAGGTTCTGCCTCTCATTAGATGGATAGGCTGGTCTAAGTTTAGTTAATGAAATCTCAGTTTCTTTGTTTATAAAATTGTGACGACAACCATATTTTCCTTATAGTTTTGCTGTGAGGACTAATTGAACTAAAGCTCACCAAATGTTTAGCACACTAAACGCTCAAAACTAAATGTTAATACGTTTTTATTATTAATTGACATAGACAGAAGCCCACCTAAGGCTACAACCTTTGTGATTGTCCACTCAACACCTCTCTTTGAATGTCCTGCATTTACTTCAAATGTATGCCCCAAGCCAGTGTATCTTCCAGGTAACCATAATAATCATAACAAAAGCTATTGAGAGCTTAATCTGTGTCCTGTGCATTGTATGTATTTCATTTAATCCTGAAAGTTAGGGGTTATATTTCACTTTCACAAAGGGGGCAACTGAAGCATAGAAAGGTTCAGCAACCTACCCAAAGCTTTATACCTGGTAAGTGTCACAGCAGACTACTAAGCTAGGGTCATTTGATGCCAAAGCCCACTCTGTATACTTCTGGGCTAAACCACCTTGCCCCTGCCCGAGAGGAGGCTGCAAACCACAGCAACTTCGATGCTCTCTTCTATCTTGGTACCCCATCCATACAATCAGGAATTCCTCTCCTGCTAGTCCACCTCATGGGACTCTTTCACATCTTGTCCAGGCTTTCCATTCACTCTGACTACCCTGGTCCAACACACACACACACACACACCCCTGACTGATCAAGCTTCCAAAGCCTCGCTCTCATTATGTCTTCCCTTCAGAAGACCTTCAATGACTCCCCGAATTCTTCCAAGGAAAAATTATACTAGTCAGCCTGACAATCAAGGTTTACTTCTTACATGAATGTGCAATTGAGCTTTTTGATTCTCACTACTTCTCTTTGAGTACTTAGCACAATGCAGAATCCATGGGAGCAGAAATCTGTGCTTCTTGTCCACTCCTGCATCACCAATACCTAGAATAATGGCTTGTTCGTAGTAAGTGCTCACTAAATATTTGTTGGTTGAACGAATGAATGAAAACAATTTTCCCAGCCAAAAGTACTGTACTTTCTTTCCACCGTGTTTTATTGTAGGGCCTGTTGGACAATGACAGACAAGAGATCTGCTTTCATTTTTTGAAGCTGCTGGTGTATTTTTAAAAAATGAAGAAAAGCCAGAATAGGCTTTTAACATATTTGATATATTTTAGAAGGTAATGTTATTTAATGTTTTTAATGTTTATCAAGCATAATGTAATATAATTGTGCTATTCAACAATAATTATAGGAGTTATAAAAATAGTCATTCCTAGTTACTATACACAACGTGATCCACTATTGGGACACCAGTTTGAAACAGGGTGACGAAGGGCTTATTTACTCTTGCCAGTATGTTGCTGAGACAAGCATACTCTCTGAGGCCCCTGCTGAATGTGTGCCTTGCACTAAGGGCTCCGATGCCCCTGCTCATCCCCTCAGGCCGTCCTCATACATTCCATTCCTTCCCCTCCATCTGCACATTTTCATTCCCAGCCTCTCTCATTCTTTTCTAGCCCTCCTACCTCAGAGGAAATCTCTTTTTATTTCTCCATAGCACTCTAATGGTAGGTTCCTATGTGTTTAGAACTTATCAGTTTATTTCATGCATTTTAGTTATACGTATAACCTTACTAGGTTTCTGAGAGCAGGGACGATCATCTGGTTCTGGTTTATCTTTTTAACCACTCTCCGCCTACTGCTTTGGAGCATATCATGCTCACAGAAGCTCGATATACACTTTTTTTTTTAAGAAATAAGTGAATGTGGCAGGTAAAAATAACATGGCAGAGGTCTTGGCATTAGGCATTAGATAGACTTTACTAGTTGGCAGAGGAGGGAGGAGGGGAGCTGTGTCAGAGGGTTATCAGATTAAAGGCAGCATGCTATGAAAAGCAACTTGTTGATTATAGCCTATTGAATAACTGTGGGCTTTTGAGCCAGACTGCTTGGGTTCAAATAACAGCTGTCTCTTAATTGTTGTATAAACTCTGGACATCAGATGATATTTTTACCTACCTCATAGGATTTTTCTAATGATTAAAGGAGCTATTAAATGTGAAGTGGTGATTCCCATTGTGGTAGATTGCAATTTTATTTCCAATATTTTTCTGCCTTTCATGTTACATGTGTACACACACACACACACACACACGCACATCTCTGCCTATTGTCACATGACTTGCTGTGTTCCTTTCATTGGCATCAGGCTTGGCCATATGACTTGCTTTGACCTATGCAATTTGAGTGGAAGTGACATATGCCAGTACTGAGCAGAAGCTTCTCCTTTTCTTCTGCTACAAGATTAACATATCTCAAATGGGTCTTCTCATTCACTCTGGATCTTTTATTGAAGAATCCATGTGGGGTAAGCCTCGGTCATTACAACCAACATATAACTCATGAGAAATAAACCTCTGTTGTAAGCCACTGAGATTTTGGGATTGTTGCTGGGATATAACCTGGTGAAGCCGACTCATCGGCCAGTAAAAGTACTCCATCCATGGAAAGCACTTGGAACAGTGCCTGTACCATCAGTAGAGTGCAATAGGGATATGATTGCCAAAGTACTGTGACTTTTGACAGGAATTCCTAATTTGCCCTCACTTGTTTTAAAAGCCTTATCTTGGGACTCTTCAAAGTATTTTATTGTAGACAATTATCTGGCTAAGAGTTGGAAGGTGTGGGTTCCAGTCCTAACTTGCTTTTTCTAAAACTGTGTTTCTTCATAGATAATCATCAAGGTTCCTTCCCGCTCAAAGAAGTTTCAGAGTCTACAGACAAGCAGATGCCAGAATCTTACACATGAACAAACAAGCGCTGGCTCACCAGTTACAAAGCTGGGTGATTTGGGGGATCTTCTTTTCCCTTCACAGGGCTTGTGTTAGGCTTTTGTCATTGTCAGTTTTCAAGGGAGTGGCATTTGCACAGGCTCCTGACGCATAGTATAGTTTTTTTGGGGTTTTACATGTGTGTTTTTTCTAACATTGTTAGTCATAAAATTCTTAGCTAGAGAAAAAAGTGATTTCATAGAAAAGGAGTTATAAAATAAACCTTTGGTTAATCAAGCATGTGTTTAACTTATGGGACTTAAATAAAAAGCAGGGTACAATCAGAAAAGAAAGGTAGGCTGCAATGGTGGGCAAAGCTTCAGCCTAAAAACCTAAAAACTAAAGTTTTGGGTTGTACCCTTCTTTCTGCCAGTAGTCAGCCAGGTGACCTTGGGGAATCACTCATTTCTCTGGGTTTCAAGTCTCCTATATGTAACAATACAGGATCTCCAAATTCCTGTCTAGTGCTAATGTTTTATCACTATATTTCCATCAAAATTAATTGGCAAAGTTGTTTTTTTTACAAGCTTTAAGTGTCAATTTTCTGAATTTGCTGAGATGGGGAAATACACTAAAGAAAGAAAATGTTAACAGGGGAAGGCCAGCCCACATAAATCTGAATTGCTAATAAATTTTTATCCTAAAGGAGAAATAAAAGAACCTGATTTATAATCATTTAACAAAACAAGCACTATTTGGTTTGCCAGAAGAACAGGTGGCTTACTATCTTTTTCTGCCCACTTACGGGAGATTTTTCTGCTCCAACAAAGGAAAGCTCATCTCTGCCATATTCCTCCCAGCTCTACTGAAATGTATCCAGATCCTCAAAGTCTCAGCCAAAGTCTATCAAGTAGAGTGTGGCTACCAAAGCTGGTCCATTGATTGATGTATTATTGGTTTCAAAAATCAGGTCCTCTTCCCATCGCTTGGGATGGCAGATGCCTACTGTTCTCATGCTGTTGGCCTTGGCAGAGCTGGCAGATAGTCCAGCTTCCATACCGCCCTTCCCCTAGATTCCCACCGCCATCCTCTGTCAGCCCATCCCACGCCTGCTCTTGGGCAAAGATGGTGCCAAGATTGACTTTGGTAAATATACACTCTAAGTAAGACCGTGTGCTCTAAGTGAAGTCCCTAGCATACCCCCACAAAAACATTTTGTCCCTCCCACATAGATTCTATGATTACTAAAACCTGTGAAAGCCCACCCCTAGTCTCAGAAGGGCATTCCTGAAGAATAGGTCATGAAGGTACCCTGCTCAGAGAAGCTGTTACGGAGCATAGTTGATTGACAGCCTCCGACTGCTGTGTTTTGGATCTACTGAAGCATTCACTCCAGGCCACACTTCCCCAGGGTTCCTCCTGGCCAATGACAGAGCACACTGGGGAGACTAGAGCTGGGCCATTCCGGTCTCAAAGGGGATTTCTTGGAATGGCACTTATGGCTTGGGGACTCTCCATCAGGATGGCCAAAACTTTCTCAGAACTGTGCTGTGGTCTGAAACTCTTCCTACTCAGTCCTTCCTTCCCCTTTTCTTTTCATGGGTCTCAGGCTTGCATCATGGGCGGAAGGCTCCACATGCCTACTCCTGCTCCTTCCCACTTTATCCCTTATCCTTCACAGGCACTTCCCTCAGTAAAGCTCTGGCACAATTAATTCCACTTGGCATCTGCTTCTAAGAGAAGCAGGGCATGACACTTTCAAAAGTTTCTGTGCCTGGCACACTGTTACCAGGGTTCTCCAGAGAAACAGAACCAATAGGATATATTCTATATATACACACATATATAAGTATACATAGATATAGCTATATAGATATATATGTTATTATAAGGAATTGGTTCATGTGATCATATAGTCCGAGAAGCCCCAAGGTCTACAGTTGGCAAGCTAGGGACTCAGGAGAGCCAATGTGTAGTTCCAGTTGGAATCTGAAGCCCTGGAGCTGATGATAAAGCTCCAGTTGGAAAGCTAGCAGGCTTGAGACCCAAGAAGAGCTGATGTTTCAGTCCGAGTTTGAGGAATGGAAAGACCAATGTCAAACTTGTCAGGCAGGAGGAGTTCCCTCGCACTCCAGGGTGGTGGTGGTGGTGTGGTGTCAGCCTTTTTGTTCTGTTCAGGCCTTGAGTTGATTGGATGTGGCCCACCCACATTGGTGAAAGCAATCTGCTTTATTCAGTCTACTGATTAATCTACTGTTAATCTCTTCCGGAAATACCCACACAGACATAATGTTTCACAATACCCAGAATAATGTTTAACCAAATATTAATGCACTCTGTGGCCCAGTCAAGTTGACACATAAAACTAGCCATCAACCCGTGGAGTCCAACAGCTAATCAGTTAAATCACTTTTGCTAAAAAGTCATGATGCAAGTCAAGTTCTCATGGTATGAGTTGCATTTATATTTATATCTGTCTCTTTAAAAGTCTATGAATGCCTTGAAGGGGAAACCATGGCTTATTAATTGTTAGAGCCTCAGTACATAGAGGAAATTCAATAACTTATACTTATTGAATTCCTACTATGTGCCACACATAAGGTGCTAGTGGTATAGAGGTGGGGAAAAAAACAGGTCTTTGTGCTCAGAGAGCTTCCATTTAGGTGAGACAAACAATATATAAAACAATTGAATATATAATATAATGTGGCAGTGATAAGCGTGAAAAGGGAAGAATAAAGCAGGTGAGGGGATAGAGAGGGATGGAGAGGTATCATTTTACACAGGTGCTCAGAGATGGGCAATGGAATGGATGAAAGACTGTGAATGAAGTTATCATGGAGGTTTGGGGCAAGCAGGACTTTGGAGCTACACAGAATAAAAGGAAGGCCTCCTCCTCCACCCAGGGAATCAGCTCAATTAAACTGTTATTTCCCCCAGCTCTGACCTGTGGAGTGTTCTTTGCTTCTCTTACTCCCATTTTTACAACTTTTCTTAGAGTGTCTTTTCTTAAGTGACTTCCTCACTAGGTAGATTTTTAAGTCAACTTTATCACTTGTATTGACCTTCATCAGCATGAGGGCTTGGGGCCAGTTTCCACTTCTGAAGAAATTCCTCTAAAAGTGGTGCTCTGGAGATACTTCAGTAAATGAAGATAGACTTGGCAAAGAAATTCCAAGCCTCCAGGCAGATAATTAAGAGAGATTTTCAAAGCCTAGGGGGAAATCAAAGACCATTATATATGTATGGTTTGCTCTAAACCACTTTTATTGCAATTTGAGCTCTGTAGAGCTGTGCAGCAAGTGAGGGGGGAGAATACACGGCCCATGAAAAACTAAAGCCACATGGATTGCCACCGTTCTAGCAGCCTATGAGAGCTGTACATAAGTTAAGTTTTACAACTTGTTTTGAGGAATAAAGCCAAATAGGTAATTTTATTTTGGTTCTAAGAAGGAAATAATGACGTAGCAGTTGAGTAATAAAAGCTTAAAATTTCCCTTTTCCTTTTTCACGTCTCTGACTCAACTTCTTACTCTCGACAGGGATGTGGTAAGAGAAATGAGATGTTATATGGACTCATCTGAAGTCTCTGGAAGGTTTAGTGGAGGAATCTGTCCTTTTAACCAGGCAGGCCTAGAAATACAATTTAATTCTGTGAGTTATGAGCTGTGAAATCTTAGGCAAGTTACTCAGTCTCTCTGAACTCCAATTTTCTTTTCTGTAAAATACTTGCTGAAGTGGTGATGATCACATGAGATGTGGTAAGAAAGGTGCCTGACACATGATAGGTGCTTAACGAATGATGGTTCATCTTCTTGGAAAGTTAGTTACTTAAGGAACTCAAAAAAGCATTTATCATAGTGTCTCTCTTGTTACTGATAATAAAGATTATGATATCAAAAAATTCTTTGTCAAGAGCAGTGATCACAAAAGCACATGCCTTTGGTAAACTTATAGTAGGATTGGATTTGTGATTTGTAGAGAACTCTGGCAAATTGAAGGGCCCATGCCTATCTAAAGGGGGTGACTGGAAGGCCCATGTCCCATCTGAAGGGGGCAACTAAAGGATTTATGCCTGAAATAAAGGGGTCCACCCACATCTACCGGAGGACCTTAGCTGCATCTAAAGAGAGCAGTTTCTACTTAACTCCTACATAGGGGTAGTGAAGACCCAGGATTCAGATTTTCTTTTTGATTTTTTTAAACAGGACTTTATTGGGAAACAGTGTGTACTTCTAGGACTTTTTTTCCAAGTCAAGCTGTTGTCCTTTCAGTCTTCGTTGTGGAGGGCGCAGCTCAGCTCCAGGTCCAGTTGCCGTTGCTAGTTGCAGGGGGCGCAGCCCACTATCCCTTGTGGAACTCGAGGAGTTGAACCAGCAACCTTGTAGTTGAGAGCCCACTGGTCCATATGGGAATCAAACCAGCAGCCTTCAGAGTTAGGAGCATAAAGCTCCAACCACCTGAGCTACTGGGCCGGCCCCAATTTTTATTATTTTTTTTTAATCCTGAAATCTCTTTCTATGTGAAATTTCCAGTTCACATAAAATGGCTCTGAAGTCGATTAATAACAAAACACATAGACCACAAAAAGTATGTCGGCAGGCTGGATGTGGCCGGTAGGCCACAGTTAGCAACTTCTGGAAGAGGAACATTCCATGATTGTATTCTCATTCCTTGTATAGTAAAATATTTTAGTTTTAAAATAATTCTTCAAATAATTCCACACTGAGCAGAGTTCAACATAGAAATAAATCTCTTTCTGCATATTTCTATATCTGGGACATCAAGGGCCAAAAATAACTTTAAAAACCTATGAAGGATATTGTTGTTATTTATTCCTCAGGATTCAGCTGATTGCTGGTGGGCAGACTGTTCAACGTCTGTGCATAGGTAAAGAAAAGCTGATGCCTGCTAATAAAGCTATTATCTAGAAATGTGCTTGTAAAATGTGATGGTCCCCCCATACTTCCATGATATCATAGAGGGGTTAAAGCATTTCTGAACAGTCCACAAAGTGTTGCCTTCAGATCTTAACAAAGAGGGCAAAAAGAGCTTAGAAGCAATTATTTTGTTTTTTAAAGACTCTCTCTATTGGCTGCAGATGAGCTTCACAATAACAAAGAATGCTCCAGAGAAATGCTAACTGGAAACTATCAGTAGCTGAAAAGTATTAAGCCACTAATGTTTTAATGGACTTATGCCACTCAATTTCTGATTTACAGCAAAGGAAAAAAAGGAATTGTACCTCAATATCCAAAGTCACAGTAAATGTTAAGCTCCATTTTTCATTGACAGTGTCCCACTTATTCATACACCCTAAAACTAGCAGCTATAAGCTTACAACATTTGTAAACCCAATGGATTTCTAGAGTATGTGACAATCCAGATATCTGTTCATTGCTGATCCACAGAAGCCGTCTCTTGTGAGGAAATGTGCTATGACATCCATATTGATAGGTAATAGGTACATGAGGATGGAATTACCTCAGTTAGAATGTGACTGTGATAAAAAGGAGAGAAGAACTACAGGGAATCATTAAGAAACATGCTCAGTTCCCTTAACAGCATATACAGGGATTCGTTCACAGTTGGCGGGGGAACAATGAATTATTGATACTTCTTTCCAAGGTATCTATGTGGTATGCAAATATATCATCACCAAATAATTGCTCAATCTCTAACTATCCAAATAGTATTGGGCAAGTATTGGATCAGAAGTCCCACTGATTCATTTTATAAACTGGCCACCTTCGTGACAATACAACAAATTAATTAAGTACTCCGCTTCTTTTCCCCTGTTTCCAATACTGAATTGAAAACAAATTCTGTAAAGAGAATGTGGCCTGATGATGTTCATGTTGCTATTTATTCTTGAAATGCTAGGTTAGGAAACAGCAATAAGGATTCATAGAAAGGGACAGAAAAATTATTCTATGAAAATGATGTTTCAAGGATGTGCTATTTAAAAAATGGAAGGATTCTCTGTTACTAATGGGAAAAGGCATATTTCTGAAGGTACAAGATTTAGAAAATAAGACACAAATATAAAAGGATGTTTTTGGTAAAAGCATAGTTTTTGGTAAACATGTTTTGGTAAAGCATATTGAGATTTTTGAGACGCAGGCACTAAAATAAGATAGCACTACTGTAAAGTAGCACATCAAGTAGAATTTCTATTTGAAAAACGAATCGTCAGTTACTTCTCTTGTTTCCCACAGTCTCTTTTCTCACGACTCCCTATCTCTAATATTATAATGACCCCAATAATAAAAGTATTTTGCCTCAGAAATATACTCATTTGAATGTCAAATATATTTTAATTATGATATTGAATATACTTTAAGAAATGCTTTTTTGGAAAAGATGAGTCAAATTCAATTAAGTGTAAACCAATTTTTTTTTTTTTTTTTTTTTTTTTGCCACCATGTCCCCTAAGATTATACTGTTCCCAAGATGTTTCATAATCTCAATTGGGTCAACACTGCAGTTGGCTCGAATGGCAGAACTCCAAGGGAAGTTTGGCACTTAATGATGCTGGAGTTGGGCAGCTTTCCATTGAGAGAGCAACCCATTATGGAAATGGAATCCCCAGAGTAGGATTAAAGGTGGTGAAGACATTGCTTTGCAAGGTCAGTGAAGATCTGGTTGGCCATTTGGGTAGAAGACAGAACACAGACTCTAATTGGGATGGTGGTAACATCAGTGCAGACTATTGCATTCGGCCCAAATTCCTGCTGCCATTTCAATGAGAATTTGTGGTCTTCTTTCTTACCAGTTCCCTCAAATGGGTAGTGTTGCTGTGACCTGCTAAGCATGTATAGGTTTCCTTAATAAAGACAGATACATCACAGCAGTGGGTTAAGTGATATGGCTAGCAGTTAATTCTTGCTTCATTAAAGACAAACCAAATAATTCTCATTTAAATAAAGAAAGTCATTCTGCTTCCCAGTAAATATTTGGTATCAGAGCAGCAATGAAAGCCTATGCTACGTAAACCTTACTTCTCTCTAGGGACTCCTAGGACACTTCCACTAGGACCCCATTGAGAATGAAAAATAGTCAAAACACAATGACATTTGTTCAAATAAATGGGGAAAATAAACTTTGTGAAATGTCCTCATAGAGTTTGTGTTTTTGAAAAAAAAAAAAGTGTGTATTCACTCTCTTGCTCTCTTGTTCAATTGTGAAAACGCTGTAACCCTCCATAGGCCTCTTTGCCATTAGTATGAATTAGACGGTCCTACTGAATAATCCCCGCAAATCACCCTGTAGAAAGTGTCTGGGCTTTGCAGGCCAAGTGCACTTCATACATATAAATCATTATCGCTTTGGGATTGATTAGAACAGGGCAAGTATTTTGCAGCCTTGGCAATGTGTGTATGCCTGGGGCAACTGATTAGCTATTTCAAATTAATAGCTTAAAATTAAAACAAGCCCGGGGTTAGAATAAAAGGAAATGGATTTTCTATATAAGGAAAGCATCAAACTCCTCAAAAAAGTCCCTTCCCTCCCCCTCATCCTTCTCTTCCTCTTCTCTATCCAGCCTCAGAATGGTATCTGTCAGCCAGAGGACTTCCAGTGGTATGACTTATCACATGAGTTGCCAGATCTCACCGGAAGGAAAGACAGTGGGAACAATCGAAAATGAGATGTCAATAAAATGTATTTTTCTGTAGTTATCTCACAAAGGGGGCTTGAAGGTTTTTCAGGGGGGGTTGCCCTGCAGTGAGATGGGCTGAGTCCTTCCTTCTGTCTGTGATACACCATCCTGCCTGGGTCTGGCAGCTTCTGGAGGCACAGTGGACTTTCACCGAGTATGCCCACTACAGGGCATACTCCCATTCAGTGAGAACCACAAGAGAAAGAAAAAACCCAACAGAGAAAAACTGATAAAAACAAACACATACTCTGTTTCCAAGGTAGGTGGTGGGGCCCAGGAGCAGGGAAAGCGGGTAATAAGGTTGAGGTTTAGAGTTGGAAAGAGGATCTGAGTTTCAAGACAGAATCTTTTTTTGTTCCCCCAATCATTTTGCCTTCTTGACATACTGGGCCTAGATTTTATTTTGGAAAGTTTTAGAATTAAACATGTACTATTATCTTTGTTTTCTAAAGTTACACGAGAGATAGAGAGGAAGAAAATATCTGGGTCTTTGCCATACCTCGATATTCTTGCTGTCTCTCCAAGAAATTGGGGAGCCTAATGTTTGTCTAAACTCTAAATAGTTTGTTTGAATACCTAAGGTGGGCAAGGCTTTATTTCATTATTGACTTTGTTTCTCTCATGATTCTCCATTGTTTCTATATTTTATTTGATAAAGAGAAGCTTGTCCCCTATGTAATTTTACTTTTATTTTAATAGAAAGATAAAAATGCTATTTTATAGGCAAAATTAAAATTTTTTCATCAAATTACCCACTAAGAATGCATACTAAATTTTATATTCTCCTGTCTTAAAGACTGTTACTACAGTTAGCTATTAGTAAAATATTGCATGGAAAGAGAGAGAGAGAAAAGAAGCTTTGACATCTAGCAGATTGTTTTCAAATTCCAGTGCTGCCACATACCAGCTGTGTGAGGTTAGGTAAGTCACTAAAGATTTGTGAATATCTATTGCTTCATCTCTAAAAGATAAGGCTAATAATACACACTTGGCAGCATTTTGTGATGATTACATTAAAGAATAAACACCTACAATGGCAGATTTTATGTATTCATTTTATTTATTCTCTTCCTCCCAATTTAAAAATGCCTTCTGAAGATCCCGTTTAATTGGTACTCTTACAACACCTACTCAGTCCAGCTAGCTCTGTGGTAGGCATTATGAGAAACAATAAAGAAGTAGAAAACCAAGAACATTCCTTCTAGTTGAAGAGACAAGATGTATAAATAAAATGTAACTGGGAAGCAATTAGGGCACACATAGACAAGTATTAGATGTAATGATATAAACAGCAGGTGCCAAGAAAGATTATGGGAAAGAGATGAGTTTGAGTTAAGTTTTTATGACATATAGAATTTTAATTGGCATAAACAAAACAAGCCACTTTAAAAACAAACAAACCTAGGGGATTTTTTTTTTTAATGGGAAGAATATGGTTTAAGATTTGAGGGTAGAAATGAATAGAGAATATGTCTTTAGGACACTGACGGACCTGGAGCAGAAAGCTTGACTGGGAAAAATGGTTCAAAAAGAGTACATTGGGACCAATTGATTAGGAGCCTTGAATATTTTCCCAACTATTAGAATAGAGTCTATCTATGAGGTTTTTAGAAAGAAAATGAAACCAGAGTTCTGAGTCGTTACTGCTATTCACGATGAACTGGGGACACGGGTTAGCCACAGGAACTGTGTTAGAGTCATGTGAGTGGAGTCTTTAGAAAGAAAATGAAAGCAGAGTTCTGAGTCGTTATTGCTATTCAGGATGAACTGGGGACACGGTTTAGCCACAGGAACTGTGTTAGAGTCATGTGAGTGGAGGTGAAGAAAGTGTGCTTCACAAGTGCTTTTTTCTAGAGTGTTCTTCCAAGCCACAGACTCAGTGAGTCTTGAAACTTGTTTTCACCAATTTACCTGTAGGTGATTTGATCCATATTAACTAAATTCAGGAGAGATGATTCATAAAGAACCAGTGTAATAATTTAGAAAGCTACAGATGCTTATTAAGAAGAATGGGGGGGGGGTGTATGTCAGGCAATTTAGCCTATCTAGTTCCTCTCTAATAGGAACAGCATTCTGGAAAATTAAATCAATATCAGGAAGTTTATTGGTATTCATTCATCAATGTATGAAACATTTAGTAAGCATCTACTAAGTGAGAGACACTTAGATAAAAAAAAAAAAAGCATGGAAACACAGACCTGCACGTGGTTTAGTGATGTTAGAGACGGGAAGGGTGTCTCCAGACGGCCATACGCTTTCTGCTAAAAAGCTAGGCCTTGATTCTCTGTACAGCCATGTGCCATTGAAGTGTTTTGTTAAGTTTTGAAACAATTCTTTTAACTTCTAAGTACTCATTATTTAGTTTGATATAGAATTTGTAAATAGTATTTTACCTACTACAGAATACATGTGTTTGTACCAATGATGCTACTGGACTGAAACAATCGTAGATAGAAAAGTAAATGAAAACCAGGTAGAATAAGGTCTCAGAAGCTAAGTTTCGGTTATAAAAATGAACCACTGGCTGAAGAATTACTGTTATTTGTAGGAGAGATCTGTATAAACAAAGAAATTGGGATACTTATTAAGTGTTTAAATCAAGGAATAAATTAATTCCAAAGTAGATTTAAAAAAGAACAGAATGGAATAAAATCAATATGTGGGGGAAAACTACTATCATAAAATTGGGTAGGCTTGTCTACTAGGGTAGCTCTAAAATCTATAGGTCCCAAATGAAGCCTCGTTACAGATTTTTAATTTAATTTTTGACAGTTAATATATTTACATGTTTCAAAATCAAAACAATATGAAAATAATATTTAGAGAAGCAACATTCCCACTCTTGTTTCTGTCTACCCCATACCCACTCTCCAGCCCTTACCATTTTCACCTAAAATGGTAAGGTGATTTTTTCACATAAAAATCAATAAAACCATTTTTATTGATTCCTGTTTGTTCTCTTTCACTTTCTTCATGCATAATCCACATACACTTTGATAAATGTGAAATGTAGTTAGAAAAAAAAAAAGAGGAAGAAAATAAACCGATCTTTATTGGGCAACCACTACTTGCCAGACACTGGTAGGTGTTTTTCCATAAGTTAGGTCACTAATTCCTTGTAACAACTCTGTAATGTTGGTCTTTTAATCAAACCTCAAGGCCAGACCTCATGTCAGGTGGGCAGAAAACCCAGCTCTTTGCTTTGTACTTTCTCTTTACTCTTCAACCTCCAGTGTTTTATATGGATTAAACACACCTTTTGAGTTTTAAACTTCAACTCACTGCCCCACCTTCATAACAATTTTAAAATACCTGCCTTTCAGGGTGGTTTTTAGGATTAAACGGAGTTGCTGATGATGTGTGTCGCATTATAATAAGAGTTCTATGAATGGAAGCTGTTATTATAAAGTCTCTGAGAGAACTTCCTGTGTCAGGATAAGCTCATTCAAAATGTACTGATTTCTGTTTAACTCGTACAGAATGCCCCCTTTTCGGATTTAGTTTGTTGTGATGCTGACCTTCTCCCTGCGTGAGTAATAACCTTTGTCTATTCCTTATGTAATAGAAATAAATCTAGGTTTTAGGTGATTAGATCTTCTCTTGGGCAGCCAAGTTTAAAGCCTGTGAAAAAGAATCACATTTACTCTACATCAAGTGCCAGCAACCTTCTGTAAAGGGCCAGGTCGTAAATATTTGTGGCTTTTTGGGTCTTTGTTGCAACTACTCCACTCTGCATTCTACGAGATCAGACAATTAAGTTCGTGAATTCATCACAGAAAACGTGCTACATACCTCATTGCTGAATATCACTACGGTCACCTTCAAAGTCCTCCCCTTGGGAAGCTATGCACTGACACCAGTGCCAAGTCCACCCTTCAAAGCAATTTTGAAACTCTTTTTCTGGAATGGCCATCAGAGCTGTCATCGTACCGTGTTTCCCTGAAAATAAGAGCTAGCAGAACAATTGATTCTAATGCGTATTTTGGAGCAAAAATTAATATAAATCCTGGTCTTATTTTACTATAATATAAGACTCAGTCTTTAATATAATATAATATGGTATGATATGATATAATATAATATAAAATATAATACCGGGTCTTATTTTACTATAAGACCTGGTCTTTAATATAATATATAATATAATATAATATATAATATGATATGATATGATATGATATGATATAATATAATATAATATAATATAATATAATATAATATAATATAATATAATATAATATAATATAATATAATATATCTGGGTCTTGTATTAATTTTTGCTCCAAAAGATGCATTAGAGCTGATTGTCCGGCTAGGTCTTATTTTCGGGGAAACACAGTATTACCCTTAATGTCCTGCGTGTCATCAAAATGTCTTCCTTTCAATATTTCCTTTACCTTCAGGTAAAGAAAGAAGTCATTGGGGGCCAGATCAGGTGAGTAGGGAGGGAGTTCCAGTACAGTTATTTGTTTACTGGCTAAAAACTCCCTCACAGACAGTGCCATGTGAGCTGGTGCATTGTTGTGATGCAAGAGCCATGAATTGTTGGTGAAAAGTTCAGGTCATCTAACTTTTTCATGCGGCCTTTTCAGCACTTCCAAGTAGTAAACTTGGTTAACTGTTTGTCCAGTTGGTACAAATTCATAATGAATAATCCCTCTGATATCAAAAAAGGTTAGCAACATCATTGCGACGAGTTTGCAAATGTAACTGTAGACCTCGTATCACCAAAGCATCACCACAGAAACGAATTAGTATAGCTGTATTCCAATCAACCTTTATCATGGACACCAACATTTGAATTTCATATAACTTACAAGAGCCACAAAATAGTTTTCTTCTTTTGATTTTCTACAACTATTTAAAAACATTAAAATTACCTTTTGATTTTCTTCAACTATTTAAAAATATTTAATATTAAAAATATTAAAATTAGCTCCTGGGCCATAAAAAACAGGTGGTGGGTTGCTCTGGCCTGTGGTACATAGTTTGCCAACTCCTAGCATACATGACTATGATTTGATCAAATATCTCTTCACTTTTATCTCTCTCATTCTCCCTCTCCCTCTCCCCCCGCAGGGAAGAACAGGCCAACAGGGAAAACAAAGGGCCCTTTTGGATGAAAACGACTCACCCAGGGAGCTACAATTTTATTTCTCTCATAAGCAGCTTAGGGTTTTGTAAATACAATCTAATGGTTCATATACAAATTTAGATACATGATGTCAATGAAACATGAACTTAATGCTGGAAAACCAACCGTACACAATATATCCAGCTGCTAAGAAATTATGCAGCATTGGCACCTGAAAGTGTGTGATCACTTTATTTGAAAGCCAAATCTTAGAGGAGATTAAGGTATTCTTGCATCTTGCTACCTGTGTCCTTCGTGACGCAGAGCTTCTGCACTGCGGTGCCAGTTTGGGCGGGGCATTCAGGGAGCTCAGAAACTCCCAGGGTCTTTGTCCTGGATGGGAGCCTGGAAGTCAGACTCCTCCAGGACACAAGCAGCCAGTACTACCTCTCTGGGATGCTGTGCAGCAGCCTCTGCCCCTTCTCGAGACTTCAGCAGTTACCTCTCCATCTCCTACCTCCAACCACCTTCCTCTCTCCCCTCCCACCACCCTGATTTCCTCAGGAGCTCAGGCTGTGGAAACAAAAGTCAAGAAGGCAGATTGTCCAAGGAAAATTTCTGCTTTCTGCAACATACACTTATCCTAAGGCAAAGGAGTCCAAAAGCTCTGCTAACTGAAAATGGTCAGGGAAAAATACTTCCCATAATCCCAGAAATTATCCTGTGACACAAGCATCTCTTTATCAAAGGGACCTGTGGATTTTTCAGAGTTACAGACTCTTGGAAAGGAGACCTGGGCTGCAGGGGTGACCAGTGAAGGTTTTTAGAATTCTTTTTAGGTTCTTTGTTCTTAGCACAGACCCTAGCCCTTCACAGTCATCAAAAGAAGCCTAAATGTGGGAATTTTGAAGAAGAAATATTTAAACAGGGTCTTAAAGAATTATAATTGGTGAGAGATGTGCAGGGAGTAGGAAATAAACAAACACATAGGGAAATGAAGCCATGAGATATTTTAAGCTCCAAGAAAGCAAGGACCTTGTCTATCTTATTCACCTTGAAGTCCTTCACCGCCAGCCCTTGGAAGGGTACCTGGCACAGTGAATATTGGACTAATGAATAAATGGACTTGTGTGTGTGTGTGTGGGGGGGGGAGAAATAAAACTAGAAAAGACAGTCTATCAGTCAGGTCTCAGTGGGAAACATAATTCCCCAGATAATTCAAGTGTGACTTTAAGGAAGGGATGACTTAAAGAGATATGGTTAAAGGAAGAAATAAGGGATGTCGAAGCAACCCAGAGACTAGCAACAACAAAGTGACAGTACCACTATGGCTGAAAGGGCAGGAGCTTGGCGGAAAAGATGCATGCAGTTAAATTATTACCTGAGACAAGCACTGAAGTCGGGAGGGCACGAGGAAGACATACACTGAACTCTGTTTCCTCCAGCCCTCCATTTTCCTGCCAGTGCCTCCTACCGGCTGTACCGAGCTAGAAGTCTGAGAGCACAAGAGTGGCTATGGAGAAGCTTGGAGAATAGATCTGGAAATGGGGGGCAAACAGAATCACCAGCTCATAATGTGAACTGAAACTGAAAGCTCATTTTAAAAATTTTCGTGTCTTCACTTCCCTACGCCTTCGTTCATTCCCTGCTCTCCAAAGATATATCCTGGCCCATTCATCTCTTGCCAATTGGATTGATAGGCTATTAGTTGCCACGTAAGATTTTGGATGAGGAAGTGGCAAAATATAAGGCTTTGGAAAGCCTGATCTATGTTCACATTCCAGCCTTGCCACTCCTTAACTGTAAACACAGGCTACGTAAAATCTCTGTGCCTCAATTTCCTTATCTACAAAATGAAAGAAATTATGGTAGCTGTTTCATAAGGTTCTTATGAAGATCAACTAGGGCAATCTAGGTAATGTGCTTGGGTCGAATACCACTGTATTTTAAAAGCCTATCTTGGATCAGGTTTAAGCAAATTCGCCTCATATTGAAGAATTTACTACCGAATCAATGTTAGAGTCAGGCTTTAGTGAATTTGGCAATCAGAAAGAAAAGACTAGATTCTTTTTATGACTTCATGACTAAGCAGTTTTACTCTCCTTCTGTCGACTCAGGCTAAGAAGTTCCCTTCCATAGGCTCTGGTTTTCATGCCTTTAGACAATATGAGAGTGTTACGGCGGCTTTAAGTAACATCAGTGGAATCCAGCCACATGTGAAACACGGAATTCTGATGTAGCTACCAATGCATTTCTGAAAATTGTTTTCTTGGCATTTCAGCATTTTATTTGGAAAAAACTGAAGCAGAAAGAAAATCAAGCAACAACAGGAGAGCTCCGTTTTTAAACTCACTAGTTGGCAAGGTACAAATATGCTTAAATCGGTTGGGGTTTCAACTGTAAGAATTGACTTCTGATATGAAAGGCGGTAGCTACAATTAAAAAGTCTGAAGCACATTTTCTACCCTTTCCCCCACCCACTTCCTTATTTTTCTAACAAGAGTGTCATGTGTCTTCTTAATAGGTGAGAGGTGTAACGCCTGGTGTGCAACACACTCCTGCTTGTCATACTCCTGACTGTCATACAAGTTTAAACAGACATACATTTTAGGCAAAGATTCGCTATAATCATGACTTTTCAATCCCCTCCCCATTTTTAATGTTTAGCATCGTTATAAAAGAAACGTTATTCTTACTGAGTTCTTGATGAATACTTGTGGAAATTTCTAAAATTGTAAATTCATTTACAATTCTGATGCAGCAACTTAACTTGCATAGGTAAATAACAAGAGGATGTAAAAGTATTTAAATATCATTTTAAACTTGAGACTTCTAGTTATTTCCATATGTAGGTAAGCTTTCATAATGACTCCTAAATATAAATTGCTTATTAGTATAATATGCACATCATACAAGTAAATGACTACTTTCCCAGGGAGTTAAAGTTTCTTAAATGTACCTAAAAAAATGGGTCACGAAAGCCTTGAAAGCCCGTCAGCAAAGATTTTCAAGGACTTCCTGTGATTGCTTAATAATATTCAAGGCCACACACTTCAGAATTACATGTTAAACATTGTACATACAATATAATTACAACTGTGTTTTAAAAACAACATAGCAAAACCAGTGGCATAGAAAGATGAAAGGAAATGCGACAAACTCTTGACAGTAGTTATATATGGGAGAAAGAGATAAAACAAAGATTTGAAAACAGTACTAACCCCTTCCCAGGGATTCCCGATCTGATCTGATATTCTTTTTTCACCTTTCTTTAAGAATATAGCATTGAGTGAATGGGGGGAGGGGGGTTCACAGTATGAGGGATATAAATGATGAACGTCTAAGTATTACCTTGTTTTGTACACCTGAAACTAATAAATAAATTAATTAATAAAAAAAAAAAGTAAAAAAAAAAAAAAGAAAAAAGAAAAAAAAAAAAAAGAATATAGCATTGGCGGCAGTGGTGAAAAACATGGGGTCTGGGTTAAATCTGGCTTCATCACTTGCAACTGCATGTCTGGGCACAAGTACAAAAACCGTTGTGCCTCAGTTCAATCATCTGTAGAAAAGGGATGATAATAATATTTACCCTATATAGTTGTGAGTTTGAGAGAGTTCATGCAAATCAGTTAGAGCAGTAGCTGGAACTCACTTGGGATACATAAGTGAGACCTACTATTTTGTTATTTATATTCAAACTCTTCCAGTAGGTTTGACCTACTGAGGGCATTGATAATCCTGCTATACTTACCTTCTGTATCCCTGGACCTTAATGACATATCTAGCAAATAAGAGATGCTCAATAACAATTTGTGGATACATGAATGAAAGAATTTCCCATGTAGTATAAAGTGACATAGAATGCCATTGTTTCATCAGTAATGATCTAATTGGAATCGTTCTACCCCTAGTCTACAACCTGTATTTGGGCTGTCACTGTTGAGCATCTGCTCTGGAACTATCCCAAGCCCGTGTGCACTGATCCAGGTCTCTAGCGAATGGTTTGACTCATGATGAGACACGTACAGACCAACAAAAAGGACTTAAGGAGAGTGGTACTCTATATGCAACATAGCAGCCTTCCTAGTGTTAGAAACTTTAGTCACTTTTCTAGGTCACATCTATAACTAAGTCACAGCTAAAGTGTAAGTTTGATAGAGTCAAAAGGCATTTAGTCCATGCATGTGTAAAGATAAAGTTTATAAACCAATCAGTATTTCTCTTTGATATCACTCTCCTTTTCAGCAACTGCAGCTCAAAGCTATTGGGAAAAGGTGCATTTGCCTCAAAAATGTTCTGGGAAGAGTAGGAATATACATAAATGGTGGAACTACACCCTTCATACACTATGAGTTTGCCTGAATTTTCTCCAAACCTCATTGGATTTTTAAAATTGATAGCATTTTACAAAAGTGTTACAGGCTTAAAACCTATTCAGAATTTCTTGTAATGAAACAAAAATGATCATGTTCAATTAATAGATGTTGTGATTGCTAATATTTGTCTCTCTTCAAAGTTAGTCATTGGTAGGAAACAATCTCCTCAGTTCCTTCTCTCCACAGGTCCAGTCCTTTTTCCTGCCCTCTTGCTTATGCAGAGGTCGAACTTTAAAAATGTTAAACACACATACCTGTGGCACACCTATATCTCCCCTTGTTTGAGTAAAGAAGAAATGTATTATATTCCTACTCTCCCCTTTTAAGATAAGGTACCTAAAGCACCCAGAAGTGGGAGTGAATGAATCACCTTAGGGAAGTACCTTACAGATCTTGAAAGGGCTGCACCCTAGAATCCCTAACTGCCCTTTATTAACCCATTATGGGTTATTACTTTATTAAATGAAACTATTAACATACCCAAGGGATGAAGTGGAAGAAGTAGATTGGTCAGAATTTGTAAGTACCAAGTAAATAAGGTGCAATGGAGGGAATTCAGTGCAGGAGAGAAGGGTAAGAGATTAGATCACACTGACTGGTATTTGTATAATGCCTGGTCATTTACAAAGTGCTTTTTACATACAAGAGGATAATAAATGAAGGAGTGGAGAAGAGGGTAGTGAATTAGTATGGGTAGAGAGGCTCTGCTAACACGTACAATCATTAGACCTTAAAATTGACGTATTGTGATTTTAAGTTACACAGAGGTAATAAGACATATTGGGACTACAGAGAAATCTGGATAACCCTTAATTAATTTTAAATGTAAACTAGGTGGATCAAAATCTGCCTTTAAATTTTGTGAACTTTGATATCATTACTCTTTTTATGACAAGGAAATTTAATTTTTATAATTCTAAATCCTGGTTCATAAAGGGGGTTTCCAAGAGCTTTCATTCATCTGTTTCACAAGGTTCCCTCATATCATGGACACGGTAAATTCAGGTATCACAATAGAACTGTAGTACCGTGTTTCCCCCAAAAAAAAGACTTAGCCAGACAGTCAGCTTTAATGCGTCATTTGGATCAAAAATTAATATATTTATATTATATCTTTATAATAATTTAATACAATACAATACAATACAATATAATGTAATATAATATAATACCAGGTCTTATATTAATTTTTGCTCCAAAAGACACATTAGAGCTGACTGTCCAGCTAGGTCTTATTTTCGGGGAAACACGATATAAGGACAAGAATGATCGCCGTCCCTCAAAAACCTGAGGTTGACCAGGAAGACATTCATTTTTCTGAGCAATTATTCTGAGACAGGCTCTGACTCTAAGCTGGGTCAAGAAGCAGAGCAGTATTTCTACTGAGAGGTCCCAGGCACCCCTTGATTCAGTGACAGCTTGTCTTCTCAAATCACAGCCCAGAAAAAGGCTCAAATCCCAAAGGGTTCAGTCTACCACAGTTCCCCCTAGCTACCCCGTTCTGAGGTATAATAGTTATTCTGTATGAAACTTTAGAAGAAGGAAAGTGTGAAAGTCTGAGAGCCAAGCCTACCCTCCACCCCAAAGGGCCATTATGTACCATTTTACTGCAATTTCTCTTTGTTTTGTTTTTTCCAATGATGCATTTAGCTCCAGTAAGTAGAGAAAAACTCTATTCAAGAGAGTGGGGTCATTATCCACACACAAAAGGCCATTTAGAGAAAGAACAGCTCAGTCATTTCAAGCTGTGGCTGCCAGAGTCCAGACACATTAGAAAAAAGGTTAGCTGTTTAAGTGGGAATGTGAAACAAAATGTAATAATTAGGGTTAACTGGGAACCCTCCCCCCTACCAAGAAAGCTGCCTGGGATCATAAACTAATTCCCAGAAAGCTCTAAGCTTAGGGGAAAGCAAATCATCAACTCTAAATGACAGTTGAGTTGTTAACCTTTACCCTAGAGGCTAGGTTTTCATTCTTTTTTTCTTTTTTTTTTCTTGTAGGTATGTTTTTTATAGATGTCACTTTTATAGGGTTGGGCTGTTCTTTTTCTAGCTCACCACTACTGACATGTTTCAGATCACTGTGTGTGTGTGAGTGTGTGTGTAAAAACCATAAAAATATATCCCCAAATTAATCGTAGTTACCCTTAGTGATGAAATATGGGAACTGGGAATTAATTTTTCTTTGTTTCCCCCTGTACTTCCTAATTGTTCTTTTATTAAAATGTAACGTAAAAGGGAGAAAAAAACGACATGAAATATTTCAAATAAAATGTTCTACCATGTTTCCCTTAAAGGAGAAAAACCAATTAGAGTTCCACCGTGATTAATCGAGTAGGAGGTCTAGACCTCAGAGAAGAGGCAGTGAGTGTCATGAAGAGAAGTGACATGAATGTCAACCAGCCTTCTCCTCTCTTCTTCAGCCATTTAGCAGCTTCTTGAGTAAAAGT
This sequence comes from Rhinolophus hipposideros, assembly GCF_964194185.1. Taxonomy (NCBI): domain Eukaryota; kingdom Metazoa; phylum Chordata; class Mammalia; order Chiroptera; family Rhinolophidae; genus Rhinolophus; species Rhinolophus hipposideros. Next base: position 59,457,885 of record NC_138047.1, read on the forward strand.
CATTTTAGACAAACATATATTTGTAGTTGTTTGTAATACAGTAAATTTTTAGCATTTAGCATGCGCAGAGGCAGTGTTCTGGTTAATAAAACAATGCTAGGATGAGCACATGTTAGTCATTTAATAGCTACTTCTTGTCAGATTGATCGGTTAGAATATTCTAGTCACTAGAGGATAACTATGTAACAGGCACGAATAACCAATATTCAGTAAATAAGATGAGCCTAAAATGCTATTGAAGATTTAATGTTTAATGATTCAGAAGGCACTTGGGGATCTTGTAAGCTCTTGACTAATTATTTTGAATATTAATGATGGATATAACAGAATGATAAAAGTACAAATTCATAAGGAATTTCTTTTGCTAGATTATACGAGAAATTTGCTTTTTATGCAATATTTCTAAAGTAACTGATAGATAAAATGGAGATAGAAATTAATTGCTTAGCAAATAGAGATTAGGTACTTACACCTTTTTGGACTTTCATTAACATCTGCTTTCATTTTTATTGCTCTCATAACAAAATATTTACTGAGTGTGGGACATTTAATCCAAAAAGCATGATTCCTGTGTTCACATTGCTTAATTAATAATTTAAAAAGGATGTATGGGAAAGGCATATCCTTCAAATCGCATGAGACTTCTTTTAAAATTGTGCCTCATAAAGTTTTGTCTAGGTAGAAGTAGGGGACAGGGAGAAGCTTTACATCTATAATTGCCTTTTTGGTTTATGGGAAAAGAGTAGATTTGATTTGAATGAAAAGGTACAGGCCAATCAAAGGTTGACCAAAGGACACCAGTTTAATTCATTCAACAAATATTTCTGAAGGCCTACTATGTTCTAGGCACTTGAGATACATGGATTATACTCCGGGAGACAGACAATAAACAAGCATCATAACAAAGCATCATTAAAATATAAATGATGCTAGATAATGATAAAAGTTATTTAAAAATAGAGCAGGATACAGGAAATTTGGAGACTGTTGCTTCAGAAATGCTAAATCGTGTGGTTAGGGTAGGCTCCATTAAGGAATCTCCTAAGTGCAGCCCTAATGAAGGTGAAGGGGTTAGTCACATGGATATGGGTAGGTGGGGGAGCAGGACATTCCAGGCTACAAACAACAGATAACAGAAAGGGGAAACTATTCATTGAGGAAAATAGAAAGCGCAGAACATGCAAAGAAGAAGAAAAGGACAGTCATTTGAGGCAAGTAGGCAGCTAGGAAATTCCTAACATAATATAACTGAAATGCTTGGCTTTGGAAATTGTGATTGGAAGAAATAATAAAAAATAATCTCTTTGTCCCAAATACGATTAGCATATTCGACATGGATCTACAAAATAAATAGATAAATATGGTCCACTGGTACACACCTAAAGATCAGCATATTTTTAGTTAGTGGTTAGGAAATCGAATGCAGTCATTCTTTTCTGATTTATGTTCTGAGAATCACATATCCAGACACTGTGTTAGGAGTTGGAGTACAGTAATGAGCAAAGGAGACGGGATTCCTACATTTTTGGCAGCGATGTACTTTAATTAAATGACATATTTGCTATCTTACTATCAGTGCTGTGGAAAATTACACAGAAGTAAGATAGCGTACTATAGAGTTTACTGGAACTACTTTGGAAGTCAGGACGTGATATTTGAGCTGAAATCTGAGGGATGAGCCAGTGTTAACTACGAAAAGGGATCGAGTCTTGTAGGCAGAGGTGGAAGAATGCATGGAATATTGGAGAACTGAAAAGCCAGTGGCTTAAGGAGGGAAGAGATTCAGTCAAGGTTCTAGCAGAAAACTGAGCACACTCAAATGGGGCCACTGAGGACAATTTAATAAGGGGACTCTTTACAATGGTGTATAATGGTTAAGGAAAATCAACAAGGGATGTACAGTTTCCAAGAATAAAAAGCTGCTCCTATGCCTATATTTATCAGAGAAAACAGCTACAGGAGAGACCTTACAGTAGCTCTGTGCAGCCATTCTGAGGCTACACAGCAGGGAGAGATTCAGAGGAATAAATACTGTGCTGCAATCTCTGGCCACCTTCCCATCTCCCACCTTTCTTTAGTTAATGAACTGTAAGTCAGATGGTGAGGGAGCCCTTTGATGCAGCCTATGAATGTCAGCTCCCTGGGCACAGAGTGGGATGGAGAAGGATAAAGTGGATCTAGAGAGGCAAATGGAATACATCCTGCAGAGTAGGGGCCAGGTCATGCCAAGTGAAGGACTTGGGTATTTGTTTTTCTTAAAGTGATAGACAGCAAGGAAAAGATGTGATCAGATGTGCATTCACAACAGAAGGTCACTCATGCAAAATGAGCAGATTGGAGCCACTCCTGAAGGATGCAGGAAGCTGGGCTGGAGGTGTTGTGGTGGACCCAGGGAGAGATGACGGTAGCAGCTACTGATGTGGTGGTTGTGAAGGTGGGGGTGGGGGGTAAGGGATGACTCAGGAGGTAACCAGGAGTATGTGTGGGTTTGGATATGGGAGGTGCCGAAGAGCGTGTGGGAGGCGTTAAAGATCAATTCTAGATTTTGGTTTGCATAAGTGGATGGGTAGTGGTGCCATGCACGGAAGGACGGCCGGGTTTGGGAGTTGGAAAAAATCTTGAGCTTGATTTTGGACATCCTGTCTTTGAGAACACCAGCTGTTAAGTGTCAAATTGGCACCCACACTTACGTAGGTGTCTAACAGCCTACTTCCATTGCACCCCAGCAAGGCACTGTGCTAGCCATTTTATATACAATATTTTCTCCAATCTTCAAACTACCAAGGCAGACATTATTTTTCTCATTTTATTGTTGAGAAAACAGGGTTGGGAAGTTAAATATCTTGTTTTACCTTCAGTACTCAAACCCTGACATTTTTAACTCCAACTGGAGCTCTTTCTCTTTTATACTGTTGTATCAAAGAAGCAACAGAGAAGCCTGTAGAAGGGGTTGAGGAAAAATGAAAAACATTCTGTTATGAGGTCTTGTTTCATTTTGGGGAAATACAGGCTTTGTCACATTGGAGTCTAGAGTCACACTGACTCACGTGAGTTTCAATTAATCAATCAATCAGCACTCCCTGAGAAATTATTCTGCACTTAGTATCTTGCTGGCCATTATAAAAAAGATTATAAATAGTATAAAAAATGACCCTCGATTTCAGAGGCTTAAAATTTAGTTGAGGAGGCAAACACACTCAGGAAATAATTTTACATGTGATAACATTATATGCTGATAACAAAATGCCATACACTGTATGGCTGACAAACTGAGAAAGGATAAGATATGTCATGATAAGGTCTTATTTAAGGGAGTCTTGCGTTGTGTGTACAAAAGGAGACTGAAAAAGGAGAGAATACTGTATGGTAATGGTCTAAGAAATTCCAGCAGCTGAAGATTGGATGTCTTCTTCCCAGGAAATTTCTTAAGACATGAAATTAATTACAGTTAGCTAAATGAAGTATGCATCAAATGGTCTGAGAGTTGACGTTTCTGGGAACCTATTATATTTAACATTTATTTTTGAAATTCCTGCAACCAAGAGTGCTTTGCTTTTTTCTGATAGACAAGGGACAGTAATCTGTTCATATCTTTGCTGAAGGAAAAGCTGAAATTGCACATATGTTTAAATCTGATGCAATCTAAATCCTTATCCCACTAATGAAAAATGCCATCAACAAATCTTACTCGAAAATCTTTGAGGCTCCATAAAAATTATTCTTCATGGGAAAATCACCTCATGTTTATTTCCAAAAGGAAAGATAAGACCTTTCTTAAATAATGACATCTGGAAAATAGAATTTTTTTTTTTGGCAGAAGGTATTATAATAAATGACATTTGAATAGTAGGTTATGATTTGCAAAGTACTTTATATACTTCATTTAATTTGATAACTATGCAAAGCTAAACTTTTATCAGTAAATTATGTTGGATATGTAGTTCCCCAAAGAGGAAAACGTGTTGGCTTTAACAAATTTAGAAACAAAAAAATTAGCCTACACTTCTTACGCAGTAGTAAGAAGGAGGTCATGGGTAGTCACATAATATAATACCTGTGTAATAATGTAGTAATGATGACAGTGATAAGAATAGCATGGTTTGGGTCTTTGCTATGTACCTAGTACATGAAGAAGATACTATTGTTATTTCCATATTATAGATGAGGAAACTGAGGCACAACTTGCCAATGTCACACACCTTGTAAGTGAAAGAGCCAGGCTTTGAATCCAAAAAGTCTGGCTCCAGCGTTCTCCCTCTTAATCATTAAAGACTCTTTCCAAAATGTAAATTGTTTCTTTTATGAACATTATTTCTTAAATAAGAATTGTGAAACAGCCAGTGACTTACAAAGAGGAATAATGGGAAAAAAGTCATAGGCACTACTGTGAATGCTAATCAAAACTCCTTAACAGAATTATATAGAAAGGAAGAAAAATAATGAAAAAAAATCTGCTTAAAGAATTAGAAATTGAAATATTTCTAACTTTTTGACTAGTCTCTGAAGAAAGAGAAAGAAAGGTTAAGAAGGAAGAGACTAATTTATGATCCATGAATAACCCAATGTTATCCTAATTATAAAAATATGGTTTTAATCCTTTCTAGAAATATTTCCTGCTTTACTTGAAGAGGACACTAGTAGTTCTTCTGATATAGAATAATTCCATTACCAAGCAAGAGAGGTCTAGAGACAAATAATATTCTGAAATCTTGGTACCTCATTGAATGTCCCAAACTCTTTAACCCATTCCTCATACTGGATGTGAGAGGTGCAAAGGGGAAGGTGACAAAAGAATTGATCTTTTAACTTGGTCCTCTTTGGGGGTGAGGATATCTGTTATGTAGGCCAACCCAGCTTTCCATAATTCTCTTGTAACAGGAAGGAAACTCTATCCCTTGAGGTTTGAAGATATTTGTAATTTGGAGTGGAAAATGACAAATCCCATCAGCTCTGATAAAGAATAAAATGGAGTGTTTTTAGGGCTGCTTTTCATTTGAAGAGACTCTTCTCCAATGTTCCCTGCAAAGGTTAAAATACAGAATGTTTCCTAGTGTCTTTACGCTGTCAAAGAGAGAGGTGTAGACCACATGATATTGATATCTCTTGCCTGCTGCTTAGAGTTAGAAATTCCCAGGGGAGATGCCCAAGGTCTGTGGGTGCTTAGCTTTCTCGCTCCTAATCTGGAAAACCACCTATTACCTCCTATGACAAAGGAAAGGAAAAAGGATTTTGCTTTTTCTAATGACAAAATTATGGATTTTGTCACATTGTTTTCCTGACCCCAATAAAATTCATAATATTAAACATAAGCATGCTATACGTTTTGACCTACTAATTCATTCTTCACTGTAAGGCTTTGAGCAATGATTTACAAATTATGATCTGCAACACAGGATAATGAAATCAATTTGGTAGGCCTCATCAAAGGCTACTTAAGCATTAAAAAGTAAAAATGAAATCAAATGGACTAGAATAGAAATATCAGAGTACATCACACATGGTAAAAATAGTATTTCATAAAACTTTGTTTCAATTATATATACGTGTATGTGTACTGAGATACAGTATTAAATGTGCTTGCTTTTGATAATAATAATTTTTTTTAAAGCCAGTAACCTGGAGAGACTGTTGGACGAGCCCAGTTCTGATTGTTAATTCTTTACTCATAAACCCCAAAATCTACTGTCACAAGTGACTAGCTAAATTTTGATATAGTCACACAGTGAATATTATACAGCAGAGAATATGAGTAAACCACAGCTTTAAGCAACAGTACAGAGGAATCTTAAAAACACAGTATTGGAAAGAAATACTAAGATGCAAAAAGATACATACAATACCATTTCTATGAAGTTCAAAACACCAAGCAAAATTCAATTTTATAGTGTCTAGTGATACTTGTTTATATAATAAAACTGTTAAAATAAAGCCACAGAGCAAACATAAAATCTGGGAGCACGGTTACCTGTGTGAAGGGTGGAGGACAGTGGAGGAGGCTGGGGAAGAACATACGAGAAGTTTCTATTATTTCAAATGGTGATGTTAATATTCTAGTTCTTTAAGCTGGAGTTCGGGCTTGTTATGTTTCATAACTTAAATATATTACTCAATTTGTATTACGTTAATTTTTTTTTTTGCTTGTATACAATAGAAAGTGAACTTGTTACAATAGTTTTATAAGGAAATGAAGTACTTTTTCTTACATTTTGTTTTTGGTAGACTTCTGACAAGTAACTTTATTCCTAAAACACACCACCTTTCCCAATGATGGAGTAGCCAATACTATCCAGACAACGACGCTTATCTACAAATAAGATTAGCTCTCAACCAGCTGCCTGGAAATGTCAGAATAAATGAAGATCATTTTCTCAAAATTGGAGGCTCCCCTCTGTGACCCTGCATAATGTTCTTTTTCCATTGCCTCAGTTTCTCCAGCTACAAAGAAAAAAATGTGTATAACTCTGGATTCCCACTCCCTCTCTATCGTGCTCTAATCTTCAAAAAATAAGACCAAGTATTTCTAAGCAATACTTCACAAACTTGCTATTTGATGCACAGACCATCACAAAAGACTTCTGAATGGCTGCCAAAATATCTAGGCCCAACTCAGACGGCACAGTTCATTTCATAGTTCAGCTCTTTTGCTATAAAGGAGCAAAGTGCTTCCTGAATGGGCAGGAAAGCAGCTGCGTGCAGTTATCTGTCTTTAGAGAATTAAATTATAAAAAAATGTTAAGTGCTCATTCAGCAGTCAGACAGTAGTTTGTATCCGCCACCTCACTTCACTTCCTCAATACAAGTATGTACAGAGTCTATGTTCCCAGTTCATTGGCAACCTGATTGTTTGGAATTTAAATTATCCGTTCCAAAGGAGACCATGTTAGAAATGACGGAGTGACTCTCTCTTCAGGTCTCTAAAGGAGAAAGTACTGAAAGCTCCCCTGGTCCTTCTTGCCTCCAAGGTGAGGGTCAAGGATGAAGTGTTTGGTGAGGAAACACCGAGGGGCAGGACTGTACAGTCAGCAGAAACATCCAATAGGGAGAATCTGTTGGATGGCAGGTTGGGGAGGGTCCCTCTTCTCAGTGACGCTCTACCCTGGACAGCTGACAGTGAGCGTGGGGTGGGATAAGAAAGGGACGGCCTTGCAGTGAGAGATGCCAGCATCAACGGAGGCTTTCAAAGTGAGACAGGCCAAATGGGACTTCCAACAGGCATATAGAGGACCCATGTGTACGTATTAAAGAAAAAGCAACCTTCAGGAGTGTTGGAAATGTAAAAGTATGCCCAAATGTTTGTCTACTAAACGGTTCAGGGCTCAGAGAGAGAGAAAACTATTATGATTGGCTGAGGACTTTTCTTGTCCTTTTTCCTTTTGCTTCTCTTTAATGAAGGGACAAATATCCTGCGTGTCTAATGCCACAACAACTCCATTCCTGGTGGTCAGACAGCTGAAGGCTGCAGCCCTAACCTAGAGGCGGATGGAAGCATGGCAGTAGTAGGGAGACCAGAGTGACACTGGCAGGCGACCCCAGGGGAAAGACCGACAGGCCATGGAGACTTCGTATGTGCATTCAACACTAGTCTCCATTGTCACCAAAAGGAAATGATTTCTTCCCAACTAAAGAGTTCATTTAGCTGGCAGGGCTGCTGCATGTGACCACTGAGTGACAATGCCAGGAGATCCCGGCATTTGGGAAGCAGCTCGGCCCTCAGAGTTTGCCAGTTTCATCCGAAAAGGTCCAGGTAGATTTTCATCGACAACTGAATCAATGTTGATGAAACCCTTTTTGTATTTTCCTCCCACTAGTCAAAGTAAAAATAGATATGTTAGGTAATTTTCAAAATTGGCATTCTAAAATTCAAAGGTTTAATAATGAAGGGGGAAAAAAACCCTCAACATATAATCTAAGTCTATCTCAACACAATCATACAAATTGGCAAAGAAACTAAAACTAGGACCTGATGTGTTAGATTACATCTTAAAGAAACCTGTTTGTAGGAAAGTAAGAGTTTTAACACCAATTCCCTTCTGTCTCGGGCCTTGTGACTATTCTGTGGACGACTATTTTGAGCTCCCAACTGCATTGTTTCATTTTCTTCTTTCTTGCTTTCTTTCTTTCATATAATAGTTATTGAGAACTCATACAGTGTTTGGGACAATGGAAAGGGATACATAGCAACAATACGAAAAGTTAAAATCATTTTCTTGAATGGAACAGAGGAGGTAAGAATTTTGCTGATTGTAAAGAGACTGTGCAGCTCCAAGGTGATTTGAAAACCTAAAGAAACAGTAGAAACTACCATTGAATAATAACTTCCAAACTACAGCTTCGTGTGATTCTTTACAAGTTTGATATTGAATTAATTATTAATCTAAAAAAAGTTTTTGAGGGAAAAATAAATAGTCTAATAATTAACACATCTATGAGTGAGGATATATTATTTTAATAGCTTATTCACCAGAAAGTCAATACTTTGATTAAATCAAGACTATAACAGCACTTGGAAACATGCAAACATGCTCAGGTAAAGGCATGTTAAAGTACTTTACAAAAGATTCAGCAATACCAACCCACTAATAGATTTAACTAAGAATTTTATAGGCACCAAGATATTTCTTAGCCTCACACTCTTCAGTTACTCATGAAATCAGCACTCTCAAAGTCTTCATTCAATCAGAAGTGTAAATGGTTTGATTGATTCATTCAAGAAACAGTTACTGAGTGGCTTTGCTTGAGTGTCTGTGAAGGATGCAAAGGTAAATCAGATATAGACCACATTTTTCTAGGGAGCTTCATAGGCATAAAGACAGGTGCTGGATGGGTGAGATCAGACAACTAGAATATAAGGAAATACCCACAAATAACTAGAATATAAGAGGAAAAGTGGTGAATGTCACAGGAGAATTGCAGATGACAGAGCAGAGAGCAGATCTGGGAATACTTAAGGAGAAAAGAGATGTACTGGACATTTAGGGGTAACAGGAAGCATAGTCCAGGTGAGGGAAAAGCATAATCAAAGGCAATGTTTGGGCAATTTCAAGGAGCTCAGTTTAGCTGGCCAGAGAGTAGCATGAAGGGGAATGCCTGAAAATGTGGTAAGAAAGGAATGAATGAATCCTTCATGAAATGAAGGATTAGGAATTTCTAATTAAGTAGATATGTTTGGACAGCTTAGATTGCAGCTCACAGGCAGCTCCCTATGCTAGCAGTGTCTCAGACATTGTTTAAAAATTTACCACTGAAATACAGAAGCTCCTCCACTTACAATGGGGTTACATCCCAATAAACCCATCCTAAGTTGAAAATAGTAAGTCGAAAATACATTTAATACACCTAACCTGCACAACCCCAAGCTTACCCTAGCTTACGTGAAATGTTTTCAGAACACGTATGTTAGCCTACAGTTGAGCAATTATCTTGAGTTTCATGTCAAGAGCAATCACCTTCTTCTTCTTCTCACCAGAAGTAGGAGAGACAGATGGGTGTTTTGTAGATGCCATGGGATGGGAAAACACAAAACACAACACCCCTAACATGCTGGCAACACAGTACACCGTAGAGTGTTGTTTTCTCTTGTGATCACATGGCTGACTGGGAGCTAGGCTTCTGCCACTGCCCAGCATTAGGAGAGAGCACTGTTCCACGTATTGCTAGCCCAGGAAAAGATCAAAATCCAAAGCACCATCTGTACTGAATGCATATCGCTTTCGTACCATTGTATAGTCGAAAAATCATAAGTCAAACCATCGCAATTCTGCGACCACCTGTAACTCTTTTTCACAGATTGAGAGTATAGCACATAAGAAAATATATTAGGAGATTGTAAAATAATATCTCATTGACTCTTTACCTACTTTAAATTCACAGATTAGTTTTGCTTTTACTTCCTGTTTGCAAAGAAACAATGTGACATAAATACTGTTGAACAAATTAATGTGTAAGAATGGGTGCGTGGATGGAACGGTGGGTGGTTGTAGGTAGGTGGACATGTGCTAGACATGTGGTAGAAGGGGTGGGTGGAGATTGGATGTGTGAGTGGATGAGGGCATAGTGAGTCAGGTGGACGGATAGGTGAATGGTAGTGGGTGGATGAGTAGGTGGAAAAATACTGAGTGGCTGGCTTGCTCGATACCTAAAGCAGTTGGATGATTTGCTGTATGATTTCATGATTAAGTGTTTGACAGCTGACAAAAATGTCAATAATATAAATCCAAACAATTGTTTGCTAGTAAATTTTATTCTGGCTATTGGGGTCAAGTATGCATTTAGTGTGCACGTAAAGTGAACACATCCTTCATTGCACACTGGAATACAACTCAAGAGATGTTTTCTTTCATTTTTTTTACCCTTTCCTGTAATGATATAGTTCTTTAAGTTTTCCCAAGCATAACTTGAGTGAAACAGGGCAAAGCCACTGACAAGGTAAAAATTAATTAGGTAAATTTAGGGTGGTTTAAAAAAATGACACCCACCTATCCTATACATCCCACCATCCTATAAAATGAGGGGATTCAGCTATATTAACAGTTTCAAAAATTGTAGATCACTGATGTTTATTTTCAAAACTAACAAACACCAACCAACAAGTGAGACAACCAACCAACCAAAAGTCTCAAAAGACCAACTGTGTGTAAAGGGCCATAGTTCACTGGTAAAATAAGATTTGATGAAAGAGACTCTTTCTATTCAAAGTGTAATCCTTGGACCATGAGGACCAGTGCTATATGCTATTCTTGGAAATTAAAATGTATATGGTGTTATAACTTGCTAAATTTTGTTTAATCAAATGAAGTTACTGGATTATGGATCCCCTTTTCAAAGGACACCCAATTAACATCACATGGAAATTGTGAGACACAGTTTGGGTGATAATGAGCTGAATGAACACTAAAGTCCTCCCAAATAAAGCATTCTTTGTCTGTGTTAATTACATAAATCTAAATATGCATACATATGTACATGTGTATCTATCTATCTACACACCTATGTATGCAATAGAAAATAACTATAATTCTATTTATACATTAATGAAAACAAAAAGGAAAATGGACTTAGATTATAAAGAAATGGTGGAATGCAACGTTAAGCTCTTAGTGAAGAGAAGGAACTTTGTGAAAATGAACCAGTTCAATCAAGCGGTCAGTGTCTAGGCGGGATGCTGATATGGGGCTGGGATTTCCTTCCAATCTCCAAGATCTTTTCCAAAATATACATTCTTTATTAATGAGGGCTAATTTTTTAATGTACTTTCTTCCACTTGTCCCTATTCAAATATTTTATTTTTGAAGGAATGTTGTTTTGGGGGCTGTTACCATTTCCACAGGCTCTTAGGAATGTTATTAAAGAATGTTAGCTTTTAGATGAACTTTTCTTGAGTATGTACAGACTGACATGAAAGATCTGGACTTAATTTGATGTTACTGGAAGTATAAAAAAAATAACACTTCCTAATGGTGGTGGCTCAATCCTTTAAACAATATTTTAAACAGGAAATGTCATTGGATTTGGCCTCATGTGCTCTTCTGCCTATCCAAAAGCACATGGATGCTTCCTGACCCTGCCCTCCCCCCACCGAAAAAAATTGCATGGATCCAGGATGGTGGCTCTTTTTAAATTTTATCAAGAGACTAAACACTTGAGAACAGAAAGAGCTTTGTGATTGCAAATCTTCCTTTATTCTGACCGACCTAGGGGATGAGAAGGTGCAAGAGACTAGTAGGACTGTAAGGAAGCCAGAATGTACATGAGATAATTTTAGGTGGTGATATACAGACATCTTTTATTTTGATAGTCATGAAATTATCTTTATGTTAGAAAAAATAGAATCAGTATAGCAAATGTGCCACTTCCTAGATACAATCATTTAGGATCAGGTTAAGTTGAAAAGGTAATGCCTTTTTTAAAAAAGCAAATAATATTACAGGTGTGTATACAATAAAAATTGTGACAGTGGCAATATAAAGGATTGCAATGTGGGAAATGCTCCCCTAATCGACTCTTTCTGTGCTGCTGATGAATATGAAGCCCTCGATATGTGGTAAGTTCATGGGAATGAAAGACTAGGATTTCTTACTTCTCAGAATCAAGTTGATAGTGATAGGAATAGTCTCAGATAAAAGTACCTGAAGTGTATCTGCAACATCTTTGGGATGTAGAGCTATTGAACGCAGTGAATGTCTGCCTCCCCAGATATTGGACAACTAATTCTATGCACAATGTTCAGGATTCTAAAGCATTCAGATGCATGATCACAGTAAAGTGAAGAAGTCCCTCTCTCAAAACAGGCTGGGTTTGTCTTACTTTAGGTGTGAACTGTCATTGAGGCTTGCCTCATTCCTGTTACCACCTTTTTGAGAGTTGGTTTTACCTACCATTTTCAAATAGAAACGTGAGCAAGTAATGATTCTGTCTCCAAGTTCTTTATTATACAAAGCATATAGAAAAAAAGACTCTTTACGCCATTGAACTTTCCAATGCCATGATTTCCCCATCTGCGGAATACCACTAACTGATCAGTAAGGTAACATCTAGCCTCAATGTCTTATGACTTTATAACCGTTAAAAACATGTTATATTAAACCCAGATAGCTGAGCTTTCAGGGAGAAATATGTTGCTCGCTAACAAAACTGGCAATTTTCAGAGCCTACCATATTACAAGTACTCAACAAACATTGTCTTGGTTAATCCGTTCGGCACACGTGCATGATTCCTATTTCACATCTGTAGAAACTGAGGTCCAGAGGTATGCAGTAACTTACTCAAAATCACACAGCTAGTAAGCATTAGAGCCAAGGTCAGAGCCCAGAGAGCCTTTTGTCAAAAGTTCACTCCTGTCCTCCACTACATCGAACTACCTTTGATGATCAGACCATTGTTATTGTTACCTTTGAGATAAAGCTACTGGTGCAGGATTGCAGAAAAAATGTCTACTTGTCAATTTGTCAACATCCTAAGGGAAAACATTCTAAGGATTGCCTAATTGGTGAGAATATTGAGAACCCATGTCATTTTATAACTAATCCCTTAAATACATGGAGTAGATTAATGATGTGAAAGTTTACGAAACTCAATTCAGATACGAATTTGCCATTTGAAAAACCTAAACCCTAATACTGATCCAGGCTACAGAGATTAACTGATATAAATGTTATTCTTGAGAGGAATAAGAATAGAAATCCTATAATTATTATAACATGAATAAAAGTATTTCCATAGTTTCACAAATATATTAGCTTCCGTTTCAGTGAAAATAGGAAACAAATATTGCCACTACCTGCAAGAGAATAAGTAATTGTTTATGATAAAAAAAAAAGCAAATAAGCCATAAAATTGGGGGAATGTTTAAAATTATAATCCTAATATTTATAGATGAAAAGATGAATTTTATAGCAAAATACAGTTTTGTATATGTAAGTGTATATATGTATACATTTCAGTGCTAAGTCAAAAACAAAATTTTTAAAATGTATTAAGTAGCATCTACTTGTTGGAGCAGTTTTCAAATGTAAATCTGCATACAGATTTGGCCTTATCTTTTGCAATAATAATTTAGCTGAAAGAAATTTACTTTGAAACCAAACAGTTTTGATGTGCAAGATGGTTTTCAGGTGGCAAGAAAGGGAGTTCTTTAGGACAGAGAGAATCAGTTTTGAGAAAAAAATATTTTAAGGAATAAACCTTCATTTCCTGTTTGCAGGCTTGCTTTTTCATCATATTCCAAAGTCAGGGCACACAGAACAAAAAATGTCAAATTGTTGAATTAGCACATTAACGCTTCATAACAATAGTGGCTTTCTCATTTCAACTGGTAATTCTTTAAATAGTAACATATGAAATGAAATGGTCAGTATCTCAAGTGAATTAATCAATTCATGTCCCTACTATGATCACCGATTTTGGACGAGGTGCTCTGATGAATGACTGCTCAGATGGAGAGAAAAATGAGAATAACCATGATTTTCCCAGCAGCCATCAGTTTGTGAATATGAATGAGACCACCTAAAATACGGATTTAATTTTCACTGGCTTCACCTACACGATGTAGGTCCTCAATAGCCATATAAAGCTTCCTCATCCTCAAACATTTCTGGAAGCCACCAGTCAGTGTCTCGTCTTTACATATATAATTATGAATAGACCCCTGTTGGGCACTGCAGCCCCTCCACCAATGCTCAGCATCTCCTGCTGTTCCCCCAGGCCCAGCCATTCCTGGCATGCTTCACCAGTGCTTCATGAGTCTCACTATGCTGGCTTTTCGGGGGCACATGTCATGCCTTTGCCACTCCCCTGCTGGGCACTGATTCCCGGGACCTTGACAGTGTCAGGGTAGTCTCTCGGGTGTATGGGAGAGGAGGTTACCATCCATCCTGACTCCACACCAGATTTCAATGGAGAAAGTACAGACTCTAGGAACTGATAGCGAATTGATGACTACTTGTGGGTTTATTAATGAACCAGAGTTAGTAATGAACTCGGCAAATGCCCAAGATGCTCTATAAACTCTGATAAATTTTGGATTGGAGAAAGCAATTTGGATCTAAAGCCAACGTGTTTTATCCTATCCTTACCCAAATGCAGGCCGGGAGCCATCTGGAGCCGCGGGGGGAGGGGGGGGGGGGGGGTTGGGCGGACAAGGGAGAGATGAGTCTTCAGGCCGGAAGTTAACTCTCTCCCCCTGGGCTTTCTCCTACAGAAACAGAGAGCTAGAGAACCGAGTGCCCACTGCTCCTATGCTGGTCCTAGAGAGCAAGGGACTTGTGTAGCAGCAGTCACTCTCAACACAGGGACATTCTCCAGGAAATGAGCTACCCTTCCTCCTTTGTGGGGAAGCAAGTACGGGGTTGGAAGAGAAGCTAGATGCTTTCTTTCAAAACCACAGCCTCCCAACATGAAGATGTTGGGAAGGGAAGAAGATGAAGATGAAGGGAAGAAGATTTCTTCCCTTAAGACTATGTAGTAGAACGTGATCAAGTGCGGGTAAGGAAGGAGCAGAGGGAGAATGACTGACCCTACTTTGTGTTGCACTCTACTTGAGGGGTCTCAAAGTACTCCCAAATGTTAGTGTCTTAAGAGACTTCTTCCAGCTTTGGCTTATCACCCTTTTGCCTTCCCTGGGTCAAATGGGCAGGCAGGGAAGACAACCTAAGTGCCAGACCTGCCTGAGCACAAAATCTCCTTCCCTTCCAAAGTAAGGAAGGGTGTGCCATTGGCTTGGCTTTTCATGCTTGCCTATTTTTCCTTAAAGTTAATTCTCTTCCAGAAGATATCACCCGCCTTCCCCAACCTGAAAATCTTCTTTGGAAAAGACTCAAGAATTTGCCAAACATACCAACATGTATCTAATCCCAGCAGTAAACATAGTAAGAGTTTTTCCACCAAGAGTCTCTTCTTCACTCAACACAAAAAGGCAGCTGTTGGTCTGTCCTGTGCGTGAACCAGACCCTGCCAATCCTGCCTGTACTCCAGCAGCGGACCTGACCCAGGCCCAAGGTGTCATTCCCCACTTTCCGCTTAAGTCATAATCTACTTGGGAACTGGCTAACTTACATAGAATTGAGTTTTGAGACACTTAAAACATGAAAATAATAAAGACAATGATAAACAGGAGTTTCAGAAGGTCATTTAAATGCAAGAGTCCATTATTTGATCCATTCATTCTTTGTTTTACTCAGCATTTATTTAGTAATAATGTAGGTGCCAAACACAGCGTCTGAGACAAAAAGATAAATATTTAGTCCCTGTCCTTAAGAGCTCACAGTCCAGGTATAAAGGCAGACATGCAAAGAGGCAAATGACATCTGTCATAAATCCTTTCCACACAAAGGCGGGCCCAGCATATTTCATAAAAATGCAACACGAGAAATGATATAACAGACATATAAAGTCCTGTGAAGTACAGAGGAAGGGACAACTAATTTCATATAATCATTAGGCCTTCTCTAAATTGAGAATATTTGTGAACATATAAACGATGATAAATCCTTGTACTTAATTTTTTGATACATGACTATTCCCAGGCCTGGATTTTTATGATAGTATCTGTTTAATGCGATTATATTTTTGATTTATTTATGACATACTCATGGTAGCAATGACCACTAATGAACTTTTGCTTATGAAAATAGATCTTTAATAAAGTAAATTCATTTACTGGAAAACCATTGGCACATCTTGGTCCTGTGGAAAAACACAGTTATGTGTTTACTGATAAATTATTTCCTGCTTATGTAACTGACCTGCCACATAAAAGCAACATTTTGAAAAATCAAACAAATATCCTTCTCCATAAAGAAAGGTTTTTGATTTCAGGTTTTTGTGTTTATTTCTCGCTTTTGTTCAGTTATCTTAGAAAAAAATTAAAGAGTTAAAAAGCATTTCTTTCAGTGTGGAATTTTAAATTACTTGGAAGTCATTCTAGCTCACTTGATCTATATTATCTCTCTGGGCTGGTGGGATAAATCTCTAAAACTATTCATAGAGGCAGCTTCTAAATATCAATAGATTAAAGGATTTGGGAGTACCCTCTATTGACTCCACCATACTTCTTTTTTTTTTGCATTGCTTTCCTTTCCTTCTCTTTATTTCATCTTACTTTCCAGTATAGTTTCTTGTTTTTAACCTTGGTTGTTCATGCCTCAGGCTTCTGAGTAGTACATTTGAATATTGTTCAGCTCTTTGATGGACCTGTTTTAGGAAGTAATTCCATGTGTTCCTCTTGAATAACTTAGTATAGGCCTCTCCTTAAAGATTATATTCAAATGCAGAATAGATATATTTTGTGTAAGGTAGAAATTGTAATAGCGTAGTCATTAAATCTAGTGCTTATGGGAGTTCATGCTGTTTAATATAACTGATGATCATATATGGTGGATATCTGGTGCTTCTCCAGCTAGTAGCACCCTGATTTTTCCTTGGAGACTCACCCATCCCTAACTCAGTCCATACAATTAGGAAGCCACTGAGAATGGTATATCACAGGACCATAGTGCTTACATCAGAAGTAGACATGTGACTCAAGAAGGGTTAATCAGAGCCAGCCCTCAGACTTTAGCAGGAACTAATGATGGGGTTTCTGTTTTGGTGGGAGTAAGTTTGGAGCTGTTGGAGCCAACCTGCTGCCTAAGATTGACACTGTCACAAAACGAAATGATGAAAGATGGTGAGAGAGAAAGACTCCCTGGTCCTGATAACATTGTTTGAGACCCTAGATCTAGCTGGCACTGAGTCTAGTATAACCTTATATGTTTTAGACAAGGGAGTAAATAAATTACTAAATTTATTGTAGCATATTGTCCTTATGCCTAAAGTTCACATTTATCACATTGAATTCTTATTGTCTCTTCTCTGTTTCCTCCACTAAATTGTAAATGCCTGGAGATAAGAATTCCCTACTGCCTGGCAAATACCAGACGCTCAAATTTTTCTTTAATGAATAAGTCAGAATCTATCTTTAAAATAAAAATCACACAGCTATAGATTTTATAATGACCAAATTACAACGTTCTAGGCAGGAAATGGGATAGTAGTACTTGGTATAAAAATGTTGGGGAAACACTTCATTTCTGCTTGTGGAATTGCAAAATAAAATACATATGTGGAGAGAATCGACACTTTCTATTATAACTAAAGTTACTAGCATTATAAGCACAGACTGAATAGATACTTGCATGGAGTTCCACAATCTACTTCCTACTGTGCCTCCCTAATAAATTCATTGCAAAATTATGTAACATATAAGAATCCTGACATATAGTTTTACTTTACTCCCCTTAACTCTGTTAGGGTGGTGATAACTATAATATAATGGTAGAAATCATCCTTTATTCAACTAAATATGTATTTAACAATTTGAAATTTCCCCTTATGTCCCACCCCTGAAAAGTCTACAAATGGAAGACTAGAAATATCACTACCTGTCTCTGCTTTGACAGTCTACTGGCGGGGTCTATATATCCATGGATTTCTGGATAAATAAGCATTAATAACTAAGAAAGATCAAGGACTCACAGAACACGTAATTTGTCATTCAAGATCAGCAGTGTTGAGAGTGGCAGGAAAAAAGTAAAGGCTAATCATCCAGCATTATTAGAATGAAGAAGTATGTAACTAACCTACATTCCACTTCCTTAATCATGAAAGAGTCAGATGTGAAAGGAACAGCCATACAAAAACGAATAAACCAACATTATACCATACTTCGCAGGATCACCCAGTATCTTTCCTCTCCCTCAGATCACCTTGTCCTCAACCCACATAAGCTTTTAGTCAAAAAAAGGGTGAGACTCACCCACTAGAAGGTGTGGAATTATTGGATATCTCTCTCAAGGTGGCTGCTTCTAGGTTTTCTTTCTCTAACTTGGAGTTCTGTTTTAACTGAGGTCCAACAGAAAGTTCACTGTCTAATGGCTTCTTGCCAACAGAGTTCACCTTCAAGATTGCTTGACTTCATTTTAGAAAAGAGACATTTTTTATCTTACTACCTCAAATCTAAACCAAAATTGAAAACACAAAGCCTTCTTTATTTTATGACTGCCTTTATCCTTCCTGGTTTAGGAAAAAGTTGAGTTCTGTGACATTCTGTGGTCTGATGTTTGGCATCTCTGTTCTTTAGCGGTGAGCAATTATACAGCCAATTCTTGGCATTGTTTGTTTTCTGAAGTCTAATTACTAAGGCAAGACAAGCTTACTTTTTTATTGAAAGTCTCTGCTTCATATGGTTAACATTGATTTTTATGAATATAAGTGTGTGTTTTTTTAATAAAATTCTATTTGCTTGTTCAGTTCTTCTTAATCCTCTGGGTTTAGAATAAGCTCTGCAAGTTCATTACTAGTAGAACAAACCAATTCTTTACCAAGAGGCTTCGCTTTACTCTCTTGCAATGAAAAGCAGACTCCTCTTTTTTATGATGGGATTATAATTTTACTAAATAAGTAACAGTTTCCAACAACTGTTTTTTTCTGAAATATTGTAGGATACATGTTGGTCTCAATGTTCCTGGCAAAAGTGCCTTTGAAAATATTTTGTGGAAGGTGCTCATATCCATATGAATAGGAAACAAATGTAGACACTTATCTTGTATTGTTGGGTATTGCTTCAAGCATTAGGACCTCTCAGCCTGAATCCTTTCAATATAATACACCTCTCCTTTCACTGTTATATGAATACTTAAATGATATGTTACCAGATAATATGAACTGCTGTGGAAGTCCTTGAACTTCATGCAGATAAATTTTGAACCACATTCACTTTCTTTTTCACATGACTTTTATCTTATTCCTTAAGATATGTACAAGGTGTGATCAAACAATATGGTGAATGTTTAAGTTTCAAAATATTTATTACAGTAAAAGACACATTGCCATTAATCTCTTCAAAATACTCCCCTTCACTTTGAATACACTTATCCCACCATGCTTGCCACTCTCTGAAGCAGTTCTAGATGTCCTCTTTCGTGAATGTCTTTACTTGTGCTGTCATGGCTGCCTTGAATATCCTGAATTGTTTTGACTTTGGGGAAGAGCCAGAAGTCGCATGGTGCCAGATCCGGTGAATAAGGTAGATGAAGACACACCGTAATGTTTTTATTTGACAGAAATTGCCATACCAGAAACAATGTGTGACATGGAGCATTGTCATGATGGAGGATGATTTATGTCACACTTTAAAATATACCTTCTCTCAACAGTAGCTCACACCCAACTGACTGCACCAAACAAGTTGAAACTTGTCACACACTGTTAATAAGGTTTGACATACTGCTTCTCGTATTGAAGGTCCCTGCCTTTCTGTTGGATAGCATTTGGCAGCAGCATTCACTGAATTTACTGATCACAATGGAAAAGGCTCCCATTGTCACACATCACTTCTGGTTTGGCAATTTCTGTCAAATAAAAATATTACGATGTGTCCTCATCCACCTTATTCACCAGATCTGGCACCATGTGACTTCTGGCTCTTCCCCAAAGTCAAAATGACCATGAAAGGCAAACATTTTGAATCTATTCAGGACATCGAGGCAGCCACTAGAGCACAACTAAAGACACTCACAAAAGAGGACTTCCAGAACTGCTTCAGAAAGTGGCAAGAATGATGGGATAAGTGTGTTCAAAGTGAGGGGGAGTATTTTGAGGAGAATTAATGGCAATGTGTCTTTTACCGCAATAAATTATTTTTTATTTAAACATTCACTGTATTTTTTTATTACATCTTATATACTTACTGTTTAAAAATTAGAAAGACACATAAATAAATAAAAATCCACTTGCAATCCCCCACTGTCTCTTTGCATTTTAATGTTTACATATCTAGATTTTCAGTATTTTGGAATTTGTCTTTTCAGTTAAAACTAAATTGTGAACAACTTTCCAAAATGCCATTTTCTTTTAAATAGACTTGCTGCTTACAGAATGTACTTCACAACCTTGAATCTATAAGCAGAACTCTGAGGTAATCCCTCATGGCCTAAGTAGGCATGGCTATATTTTTGGAATAAGTTCCTTTTGTTTTCTGCTGACTTACCAAGAGCTGTCTTCCTACATATCATGGAAAAAATAATTTGGAAGCTGCTGTTTGGATTTATATGTCATTTTATGATGCTGTCTCCCCAACTCAGGCTTTTCCTGGGTCCATGAAATTTTCCCAAGTAATTGATTCAGCCATGAGGAACAACCAGAGAGCTTTACCAAGGCCTCCACATATAAGGAACTCTGATGAATATCTATAATGGTCATCTGGGTCCGTGAATGACTGACTTTATAATATTTGTGCCGACACAGGGTAAGCCAGCAGTAAGTGCCAATGATAAACAAAACAGAAGAAGCTACAGAAGAAATCCCACATTTATAATGTCAATGCTGGTTGGTGCCTAAGCCCCAGAGGTTATTAACTGTTTTTCCCATTTAAATCTTTGACTAACATGAGCTACTAATGAAAAATTATTTATCAGGTAACAATTCTATAAAGTAACTCGAAATTGATTATACTAGTAATAACCAACATTTTTAAGATTTAATATGTATCTGACATTAAATATATATGAGTCTTAAACGTAGTATTTCACATACATGTTTCACAACTCTATGAGGCAGGTGTTTTAAATCCCATTTTACAGATGAGGTTTGGGAGGCACAGAGGTTAAGCAGGCTGCCCAACATCGCCCAGGTAGCAAATGGCAGAGGAGTGTCAATCAAGCTTTATGTGACTCAGATGCCCTTTGCATCATTAGTACAATGCATGTCGCATTCCACAGACGTTTGTATGACTCCAGAGTCTATTACATTTCCACTGGGCTAAACTTCTTGACATCCAGGAAAGCAAGGAAGTGAGAAACTCTAATATGATTCATATGTAAATCCCATCAATGGGCTGTCCAGAGATGCCCTTCTTGTGAGGTTCAAGTTAAAAGGCATACCTGTCAGATTATGAATCCCAGAATACCAGTGGCCTGATAGTCAGGTATTTTACTAAGTACTTGAAAATAAACTGCAATAGCCATCTCCTTCCTTAAGAGTATCTCTTCCCCTGCTCTGAAAACACTGTAAATGGGGTCGTAGTAATAGCAGAAAATAAAGTGAACTAAAGCAAATTAATAGAATGCTATTAAAGCTAATACACATATAAATAGTTTTAAAGGGTAAAGAAAACCACGATTCAAGAGAAAACAAGCAAATTGATATAATATGCATTATCTGACCTAGACAATACTATGGCAGCGATAAAACTGCTGCAGCATAAAGAGAAAAACGGCATTTCTAAGGCTGCCCGATGAGTCACTGAACACAAATCCGGCTGCCTCTAACCTTTTAGAAGCCGATTTTTTTTTAAAACATATTGCTAACAAGCTTGTGACTCATTCCACATCAAAGATGAACTCCACAGAGCAACCTGACTCAAAAAATAACATCTCGTCTCTAGGAGGACTAACTGTGGTGCTGTTTGCTCCAGTGGTGGAGAGATAGCCTTTCTATCAAATTTATTTTCTTCTTGTTTTCCTGGGACACTATGAATTGTCCACAAATTGTAGTTGTCAGCACTATTCTAGATGCCAAAGTTCAAAGAGGATCCTTGGCACCTTAAGTACGTCTCAGGCTAGTCGAGGATGGAAATAGGAAGCAGCAGACAATTATGATACAATGGCAGGTGCGAGGATGGCCATAGTCACTCGGGGCTGTGTGTCTCCCCGGGTGCACAGTGTAGGAGAACACGGACAGAGCAGTGGTAAAAAAATAACTCTTGAGAGATTTCCGTAAGGACACATGTGGTCCAGGTAAAGAAAGTGGTGAGGAGTGCTCTCGGTTAAGGAGGCTACAAATACAGGCACAGAGGTGTGACAAAGCATCCTTGAGGAACCAGAAATAGTTAAGAATGGATGAAGGCTTATGATACAGATCGTAAGGGATGAGAGGAGGTCAGTGTTTCTAATTTGGTCAAATATTCTGTACCTTGGCTATTTATTAGGTGATGAACTAACCCTTGAAGAATAAACATGAATACAGCTTTGCCGTTTTGTTCATGTGTTCCTTCCTGTATCTCGGTTTGGAGTGTGTGTTTGCACTTGAATATTCCTTCCTACTAAGTGGTTAGTTATTTCCTTGCAGATAGGGGCCATGTGAATTCAGAGAATGTTCCAGGCTGAGCATCATCCTCAAAGTTATCAGGGGTGTAAAAGTGGTCCCTTTAAAGGAACACAACATGTAAAAATTGAGATAAATTAGAAAGCATCTTTCAAGTAAATTGCTGAGTGAAACTATAAGGAATGTAGAATACGTTTTAAGCACACAGGGAGCATGAAAGCACATTCATTAAAGAATGCTTCTGGTGGGGTCGGAGGGATGTTGGATTTAAAAGAAAAGATAGCCAGGAATTGGCATGACGAACATTTATTTATAAAGTAATAGAAGTGGGAAGCCTCACACCACGGGTGGGTGATGGCACATAGATTTACTTACACAGTAGATTGGGACTTGTCAGGAATCAATGAGAAGGAAGACAGTATGACTGGATTAAGTTAACTAGGTGAAAAGGCTGATCTAATTAATACTTATGGAAAATGGGTGGTTATAAACTATAAATAAATAAATTAAGTTATAGTGTAAGATCTGATGGTCTGACAGAAAATAAATAATTGGATTGAAACCAAGGTAGCTCCTGAGTTTTTGACAAGGGAAAAATATCATGACTGAACAGATGTTTGAGGAAGACAGTGTCTGGCAACAATTTACCTCTCTCCACAGAATGGAGACACTGGACGTATAAGATACAAGGGACCTACGGTCTCCTTGTGTTGATATGATCGATTCCATATCAAGAACTGAGGAGACAGAATAAATGGACCAGTGTGTTTTGGTTCAAGCCTAGTTTTCTCTGTGCTACTATTTCTCCTTTCCAGCCTGGCAGCCTAGATCTTTTGTTTGTTTGTTTGTTTGTTTGTTTTTCACCTCTTTTCATCTCTACTTTGGTATGTTATCTGGGGCAAGTCACCTCAACTCCCTGGGTATCAGATTCAACTGTAACATCCTGAGGTGGTACAATCCAGATGACCACCGAGGATACCTTGCAAATTTAGAGTTCTATGAAATTGCAAAAAATTAATAAAATTCAATCCTGCCAATTTTCCCCATTGATAAGAAAACTCCTATTGGTTCTATCAAGGGGAAAACAGGGGAGCTAGATGGCTTAAGGAGGGTCCTCCGTGTGAATGATTAGTCCAGTGTTGATTTTGAAATGTATTTTTTTCATGCTTTAACATCTCTGAAATTGAACTATGTCACGAAACTGATGGCATTTTACAGTCATAATTGAAAAGTCATTTTTTCTTTCTTAGCAGTTGATGGAATAATGGCGTGTTATACAATTGAAATTTCTTCTAACTCCCAAATCCGGTTAATGTTATAGTATATATAGAAGTAGAGCTTCCAAACATCTATGGCCACACTATTTAGATGAGTCAGAAACACAGGTGAAATGGGACAGAGTCTCCAAAGTTGTTGTCAACTGTATCTTAGAAAATTCTCCTGAACTGTAAGTAAGAGAGTCCCTCCACATCTTCTCCTTCTCTAAATAACTCTGATTCTTCTAAATATGGCTCAGGGTTCTGTTGGTTGATGCTTTTATTGTATTATTATTATGAACTATTATAATAGTTGTCATCATCATTATCATTATCATTAATCTCTAGGCCAGACTGTGGACTGTAACCTATTTGTAGATTGCAGTCAATACAGTGGGTTGCCATAGCATTTTTACAAATCAAACAGCACAGTCTAAAATAGAAAGTCTCAGAGTACATCCCGTATGGTGAGTGTATCATTTCCTGAGACTCTTTTTGGATGTATTTACTTATATACATACATGCATATGTGAGTGCACATACGTGAGTTCATGGTTTGTATCACAGAAATGTATTTCTATTGTGGATTGTGGTAAAAAAAAAGATCTGAAAATGCTAATCTAGACCCAGCCAGATTCTGTTGAAAATAGCTTGAAGCATGAGCAACCAGGCAGAGAAATGCTGAATTGGGGGCAATATCTTTGGCCCTCAGGAACGGCATATCTATCTCCATCCCGATTGGAGATACTTTGGATGGCCATGAACTAGCCGTAAGTCTGTGATGAATCAATTCTCTTTGCAAGCTATCGTTATGACCATCCTTATTCAAGAGCTTTTTCTACTTGATAGCTTCCTATTTTAATTAGTACATTCACAGGCATTTATAATAAAAAAAAATTCCAATTGACCTCTGACAGTTGGTGACAACATTTATTTCTATTATAAGAAAATTGTTAAGGAGGTTCCACATTGAAATTTTCACTCATATGTTTATTACGTGTAGGGAGATCATGCAATTGAGGAAGGTATTATTTGAGGAAGTGGATATTGTTAAATTCTTTTCCTGCCAAATTATTCAGAACAATAAATAGCCAGGGCCCCTTTGCAGGTATATAGGTTTCACTGGGTGTTTTCTATATCGCTTGGAGTTTCTGCTTTTGCTGCCATTTCAAGCATCCTTCCTGTATGTCATAGCAGGGGGTTCCTACAAAGAAATGAAACCAGCAGCTGTGACAATGAAAGTGGGAAAGTATTGTGTGTTTTTTCCCTACAACCTCTGTAAGTGGTTGAGCCAGTGTCTTAACTGAAGGATATCCTTAGATATCCTTCAGATGGATCATATTCTAATGCTGACTCTCTTTTGAGATGCCATTCAGGTATAGCCTCTTGTGATTCTCTGAGATCTCCTCTTGTAACCACTTCATTTTATAAGGAAACTCGTGACTAGCCCAAGGTCAGAAAGCCTGTTACTGGCAGACCTGAGATGGCTAAAATGTCCCACAGCAGATAAGTTACTTTAACTTACTGTATTTAGACTCTTTCTCAAGGATACTGTCAATCTTTGGAGAGGTGTAGTACCTGACTTAAATATTTTAAATCTATTATGGAGTTCCCAAATGGAAGTGTATCCTCTTATAGAACTTCATGCTAGACAGTTAAAAATAATAAATTCTAATGAATTTGGTAAGTCATCTAATTTGATTTTAAATTCCTTGCAATTTTTTTCATGTATTTCAGAAGCAGAGTAGTAAAAGCTGTACTTCCTTTTCCAAGATATCTGTGAGGAAAAATAATAATGAGCAGATTTCCCCGCAGCATGTACATTTTATAATAACAATTTTCTTGGTCCATTTGGAGGCTGGGAAGTAATTAGACACTTTTTTGTCTAATTACTCCTATGGAAAAGAAAACTAGCAGTTATTTAAATAGTTCCTGAAAGGTCTTACTATTAATAGTAGGTATCTTTGCATAATCAATATAGTGGGGTGTGTTTTTTTTTGAGATACTTGTTTTTTTCCTTGTTCTGTACTTTTGAAATTTTGTAACATAACCATGAATTCAAGTTTTGAGAGTAATAAATATGTTTTGATTATTTGGGGAGCAAGAATCTGTCCTCCCTTTCCATAAATATTATTTTCACTGTCAGTTTGTGCTCAATAAAGCTTTAACAATTAACTAGGACTTCTTCAATGTGTGTTCAAATTACTTCATTTTCCTGCATTCACCTGGTAGTCTCTGTTAACAAGATCATAGATGAGAATATAAAACAAAACAAAAATCCAAACAATGTCACAAAGTTCACACACTAAAACCAACAGTCTGACAAATTTGATACACTGGAGTGCAGAGCCTATTTCCTGGTACCTTACCCATAATTTTGGTCCATGTAGCTATTTGACTTTCAAGCCCTTACTAGATTACAGACAATAAGTTTGAAGAGGACAGTAGAAAAGCTGCTGACAGCCTGGCAACAAGGAAAGGAACAGAAAGAAAACTCAAGAGAGAACCTTGAAACATCCAGTTGATCTAGAGACTGAGCATAAGGGCAAGAAGTTTACATTCTTTCATGGGATCCAGATTATCACCACATAGTTGTAGAGGAGAGTAACTTAATTTTAACAATAATTAACACTGAGTAATAAAAGAAAGGCAAAAATATAGCTGAATACACTCTTTAAGAAAGAGTAGACTGAATTATATTAATATGATTTCCATATAACACGGCTATAATAAAAATATGTTCATGCTTCAAAGGACGAACTGTCAACTATAGTGAATGACTCATCTCAGGTGTTTCTGAATGACTTATTTTCATTGCAATGTTTTAACCTTTGGGTACATTTTCTCATCAGTTGGGAACACTTTCTTCTTGGCAAGTGTTGGCCCATTATTAAGACTATTATTACATGACTAGCTCCTATACAGACTGATAGCATCTAGACAGGAAGGAGCTGCACCCAAAGACAAAAATGTGACTAAACTGTCCCATCCTTGCTTCCTATGGTGTTCATGGTGATATCTATTGTAGGCTAACAAAATGTTTTAGACTGGTACTTCAGTAAACTGCTCCTATGTGGCTAGTACTTTTGGTGCTTCATGTAACTTGCTATGTCATTCCCTTTGACACAACCAGTTGCTTGCAAAGTGCAGATCGTGGTTAGAATAATCTGATGGCCAAAGCTCAGCCTAAAAGATAAAATTGGGGGATTAAGGATCCAGGACACGGTAGGTAACAACACCAACAAATGGCTGACCCAGACCCCCCAAATTCTTCATCATCACAGAATAAAGAATAGTCCTTAAAATGAATAAGAAGCACACCTTTAAGCCAAAATCCAGTTGAGTGTATTCTATACTTGTTTCAGTTGTCCTCTTACCTTTGTTCCCCAATTTCAGCACCCAAGTTTCTCTACTATGACTGTTTCACTTTTGCTAACACCAATCCCCTCTTTCCTCTTCTCTCTCAAAGTTTCCAGTTCCCTAATATTCTAGAGGTTGCTGTGCTTACTCCCCGCCTCCCACAACTCTTGACCACAGCCCGAGACTGGTGGGTGAAACGCTGCTTGTCAGGGACTGTCTGGGTCAGAAGTGACGGGGCTGACGCTGAGCTGGAGACACGGAGGCCAGTTCCAGCTGCACGCCCAGTGGATAAAGGACTCTTTCAGCGCCGGCTCTCTTGCTCCTCCTCACAGGAAAAGGAATCACAGAAGTTTCACCATTTCTGCCTTTTTACTCACATAGAATCTTGAGGCGACCCATCATTTATTTATTTGCACCTGGAAATTAGCTACCCAGAATTTATATCTTAAAAAAAAAAGTGTCCTCTAAATCAATCAAAATACTCTGGATCCCCTCTTGTCAAGTGTCATATCCTATTTAATTTCTCAATTTCCACTGAATTTCTGTCCAGTGATTTTCACTCCCATTTCTCTGAGAGCCAAAGTCAGCCCTCCCTTAATTATTTGCTGAGGGAGGAGGCCATTTCTCTTCAGTAGACTGTTTTTTTATTTTCAACTCAGTTCCTCCTTGTTTTGATTTCTATTTTTCTTTCCTCTTTACACTTATCTCTAAGTGCTTGCTCTCTGACCTTGGACTAATTCTGTCTCCTCTCCTGGTTTCTTTCCATGATGTTCTTTACTCATTTTCCCAGGTCACTTTCTCTAACCTCATCCACCTCCCTTTGTAACCGATTCCCCTTCTCATCTTAATCTTTTCCCTTATTCTTTTTGGTAATTTCCACTCGTGCTTATCTTTTCTGTCCTTCATGTTCTTTGTCTTTCTTTTCCTCTTCCAATAAACTGAATCTAGAGAGAAGAAAAGACATTTCCTGCCTGTGAAATTCTGCCATTCCACTTTAACAAAAATAAGCACTGCCAGTAAAATTGCTTAACATTAATGAAAAATAAATATTTGCAGAAAGATAGGGAACAGGACAAAAAGTACTCATTTGTGATGGTTGAAGTTAAAATTTGAAACTGTTAACTCAAAAGGAGACATTTCTTCAATAGATAATGAGCCAACGTTGGCAAACTCAACGTTAATATACTGAGGGTCTATTACCAATTCTGTCCTATTGAGTAGTTTTATCTAATATTGGACAATTTATCATTTCTTCATAAGATTTCTGTTTTTTAAATTATTAAAGAGCTTTCTTAATAGCATAAGTCCATTGTAAAATTTTCTTTTAAATACAAAAGGATATACCATGACAAGTTATTCTCCCATTTACGCAAACCCCAGGCCACATTCCCAGATGTTACCACAGTTTAGGATATATAAGAAATCTCCATTCATAAATAATAATGTGTATTATTGTCATATATACAGAGGGTGCCAAAAAATGTATACACATTTTAAGAAAGGAAAAAACTGTATTAAAATTGTAACACTCAATATATACCAATAACAAAAGATGAATACAAATCATGCACATAACATTTTTTTGGCATCCCCTGGTGTGTGTGCACTATATATATATATACATGTATATATACACATATATACATATATATGAAGCTACATTACTATACATTTTTATTCCATTTTAATACAAATGGAAGCATAATATATATACATATATATAAAAATAATAATACAACTCACTTCATCCATTTAACAATATATAATGGAGTGAACTCCAGTAAGCACTTATAAATTCCACTGTTGATAGAACTACATTTTATTGATATACCATAACTCAGCAATTCTCAAACTTTTGGTGTCTGGAAACTTTACACTCTTAAAGATTACTGAAGAGTCCAAAGATTTCTTCTTATTTTATTGATACTTATGTAATACTTATTACGTGAGTGTCTATTTTTTCAGAAATTAATTCTGAAAAATATTAAATATAAACTAATTTAAAATGAGAGTTATAAGCCCACTGCATATTAACATAAATGCATTTTGTGAAAATTAATTCTATTTTCCAGATTTAGTGTGAAAAATTGCATTGCTTTATAACTTTGTAAATCTCTTTAGTGTTTGAAATCAAACGTATTCTCATATTTCCTTTTACGTTCAATCTGTTGCAAAATGTTGTTTTGGTTGAAACATAAAAAGAAAATTTGGCCTCACATGGGTATGTAGTTGGAAAAGGCATGTATACTTTAAGAACCATTTCAGATAATTGTGAATAGTCTCTGACTACACTGAAACTCAACAAAGTGGGATTTTCTTAAAAGTTAATTATAATACAAAATCTGAAACACATTAATAAACTTTTCCTTCTTTGTTACATTAAAATCTATTGGTCTGGCTTACACTTTTTTGAAATTAAGGAATAATTGACATACAACATTATATTAGTTTTGGGTGTACAACACAATAGTTCAATATTTGTATATATTGTGAAATGATCATCATAATAAGTCTAGTTAATTTATGACACCATACATAGTTACAGAATTTTTTCCTTATGATAAGAACTTTTAAGATCTACTCTCTTAGCAATTTTCAAATATGCAACACAGTATTATTAACTATTGGTAATTCCACACTTTAAATGGATCATTTATCTGTGCAGGATTTTGTAGTGTGATGCATTAATTATTAACATTAGGAAAATAGAATTCACTGAGTTATGCAGATCTTGCAAATGTTGACATATTTTATTTTGTTACATCAAAAAATAATATTCAATAATATTCATATTCATAACATCACTACCAATCTTCCCAGAACAGTCTTTAAGTATTGAGAACTTGTCAAGTTCCTGGGAGCTTGCTAAAATTCTAATTTTCTCTTGAAAGCTCAAATTTTACCATTGGCAAGAACTGTGGTCCATTGTTTTCCTTAAAGTGATAAGTTCACTTCATTTATTTTTGAGGAAGTAGCTGCCAAATACCCAATTCTGAGTAACTACATTTTACCTGTCAGTCAATTTTTCAAGTAAAGTGTTCCATTATGGTTCAACTTACAACTCAAACAATTGCATAAGTGCTTTTCTTTGAGATAAACCTCATACTTTAGTATGCAGTGATGCTTTTTGTATGCTTCCCATTTTGGCACACAGAATATTAAAAGACAAGTATTTAAGGGTCGTCAAGATTTAATGAACTTGGTAATTTGTACTGTTTCATCAAGGACACTCTTAGGTAAAACTGGCTTTTTCTTTTCTTTTCTTTTCTTTTCTTTTTAATGGACATGCATGGTTGTGAAGAATATAATGACTGTTAGCACAGTTTGGTGCCACTGCCTTGGTTCATGCGAAGGCACCAGCATTTTTACCTGCCATTGCTTTTACGCTATCAGTGAAAATGTTAAAACAATGAAGAAGATGAATAATGTCTTAGTATTATTAAGAAGATAGCTTTGACATCATAGTCAATCCCATGGATCTGCGGTCACACTTTGGGAACTGCTGCCATGATTTATTTAACCAGTTGGATATTTAGATTTTTTTCTAGTCCTTTGTTAACACAAATTGTTGTACAATAAATATCCTCAAATAACATTTCTCGATATCCCATTTGTAAAATGATTTAAGCTTCCAACAGTATTAAAAGAGCTAAAAATTCCTTATTTTCTGTCTCTGTTACAAATACCAAAGTATCTACTGGCAGCTATTATGAGATCTTGTTAAAATGGAAGGTCAAACACCTTCTAATGTTAAAAAGGCACCCTTGGGTATATGAAGATGCCAGCTGACCTGTATTCTGAGATTCATAGACTGAGACAATTTTATTCTATATAGTTTATATAGAAGGAAAACCATAGAGGAATTTTAATAGAATTATGCTATGATCCTCATTATTTTGGTTCTTTGGAATTTTTCAGACACAGTAGAAAATGGGAATTGACTTAGAATGTTTTTTATTTGGGGATAATTGTATTAACAGAGAAACTGTATCATTTAATCATTCAAAATTATTTTCTGAGGTACCTACTATGTTAAGTAAATGGTACTAACACCATGCATTGCAGAGACAGTAAAAATGTATTAAGGGCAGATTCTGTTTGGAAAATTACCAACAGTGGTTGAAAAGCTTTTGCCAAGAAAACAACTACAAAGACCACATCCAACTCTCTGTTTAAGAATGTAGAGTAGATTGGGAAAGACAGTGCAAAAAAGTGGTCTTCTATCTAACTAACAGGGTGATTATACAGTCCTGGGTTTATACTGTTGTCTCAGTGTAATTAATAATAGCACCTCCTTTCACTTTCAAAAGTGTCCAGATTTGGGCAATAGTTTTCATTGTTAGGTATGAATAGTGGACTTCGAGTTCCCCTCAAAGTCTCACCTTATAATTAGATCTTTGATATAATCCACCAAGGACCTTAGGTAGAAAACGAACATTTATTGAGCACTTACTAGTTTTCCCCGAAAATAAGACCTAGGCCATCAGCTCTAATGCATCTTTTGGAGCAAAAATTAATATAAGACCCAGTCTTATTTTACTGTAATATAAGATTGGATATAATATAATATAATATAACATAATATAAGACTGGGTCTTATATTAATTTTTGCTCCAAAAGACGCATTAGAGCTGATGGCCTAGGTCTTATTTTCGGGGAAACACGGTAGTATATGTTCTATGTGCTTTCTATACAAATTTCATTCTATATTTCCAACAACCCTATGAGAGTATTACTGTCTATCCTCCTTTTACAGATGAGGAAACTTGAGACTCAGAGAACGCAATAACTTGCCTAAGTCTACTAACAAATAAATGGTTGAATTAGTATTTGAAAACTTCTGTCTAATTTCAAAATCCACGTTCTTTCCTCTATTTTTCAAAGTATGTTTCATGGAACCAGCATCAAAATCACCTGAGTGTTTATTTTGAATGCAGATTACTGAGCCTCACCCCAAAACTACTGACCCAGAATCTCTTGCAGTAGGGCCTGGATATCTACCATTTTAACAACTCATTAGGTAATTCTCATGCATTGGAAAACTTGAAGACCACGGTTTTAGATTTTACTACCTCCAGAGCTCAGCCATCAATTATTTCTTCAAACAAAAGAATATGCTTTTGCAATATTCAAATGAAGTAGTGGGATCCAAAAAAACAGCACAGATCTTACTAGTAAGCTCCAGTTTTCTTAGATAATAACCAGGTATATGCGAGCTCTGACAATGAAGTTCGCGAGTTCGCGAACTCATCCTAGAAAAAGTGGTACCTACCTCATTGCTGAATATCACTATGGTCACTTTCGAAGTCCTCCCCTTGGGAAGCTATGCATCGACACCAGTGCCTAGTCCCCCTTTAAGGTGATTTTGGAACTCTTTTTCTGGAATGGCCATCGGAGCTGTCATCGTACTACCCTTGATGTCCTGAATGTCATCAAAATGTTTTCCTTTCAATATTTCCTTTATCTTTGGGTAAAGAAAGAAGTCAGTGGGGGCCAGATCAGGTGAGTAGGGAGGGTGTTCCAATACAGTTATTTGTTTACTGGCTAAAAACTCCCTCACAGGTAGTGCTGTGTGAGCTGGTGCATTGTCGTCATGCAATAGCCATGAATTGTTGGCGAAAAGTTCAGGTCGTCTAACTTTCTCATGCAGCCTTTCAGCACTTCCAAATAGTAAACTTAGTTAACTGTTTGTCTAGTTGGTACAAATTCATAATAAATAATCACTCTGATATTAAAAAAAGGTTGGCAACATCGTTGCAACACATTCGCAAACTTAATTGTCAGAACTCATATGTTGGCAACTTTGTACAGTTGTACAATGACGATTACACTGACCATTCATTCTCTCTGTGAACTGTATCCCTTTTTGAGAGTTTTTCCCAGGCCTCTCACAAGATTAGGTGGAAGCTTTTTAGTAAAAAAGCCATTCTCTATGTTTCATAGCGTTTTCAGCAATGTCAATTGTGGTTATATAATCTCTCAACTTTAGAAAAGGGCCTTAGGGTAAATTATTTTCCTGATTATTAATAAACTATAACTAAACTGAAATTCATCTGGCACTCATTGCAATAGAATCATTTAATGGCTATTTCTAAATTTTTTTGACACGTATTACTCTATACCAGCTGAATACATCCAATTTACGTAGTTTATTATAGAGAATAATAAAGATCAACTAATTCCATGTGATGTGATTTCTACAACACCCTCCTTGTTTGCAATGTAATGGATTTTGAAGGGCATAGTTTCTTAAGCTTGCAACGCCTTTGAGTCTGCATACAGAACGTTATGGTTACCTACTGTAGTTTCTCATCAGTAAGAATATCTGAAATGCCCTAGATCACCAGTGCTCTTGAAAAGCTCCCTTTCCTTTGGGTTATGCAATACTCATGCACTGGAATTCTAGATCTCAAACGTGGTTTAGCCAACGCCATGCTGTGATAGAAGCTTTTGCCTGGGAGAAAAGACCAGTACCAAGTTGGAAAAGCTGGGAAGGATTGCCACATCAAAGCAAGTGCTGAGAGAAGCTGAGGAACCCCTACCCAATCTGGGTCAGGCTCAGCAGTCAAAGAGCTGACAGATCTGAGGGGCTTTACGAGATCATCTTGTCTGGGTTTTGAAGTATTTGGCTCTAGCTGGTCATGGTATGAATGTTTGGTTAATCTTGGAAGCCCAGAATGAGACTAGTAAGGGAGATGAGAAGCAAGGCCCAGTTCCACAGAAAATGGTCATATAGAAACTTGTTGAGAAAGTTATCTAGAGCTAAAAAGTTAAAGGAGTTAACTAGTTCCAGGGACCTAGGAGATTGTCAAAACAAGCAGAGTCACCATGCTCACAAAATTTAAGGGAGTCTGCACACAACTCAACACCCAAAATAACTAACAATCCAGTTGGAAAACGGGCAGACGACCTGAATATACATTTTTCCAAAGAGAAATAAATGGCCAATAGACATATGAAAAGATACTCAATGTCACTCATCATTATCAGAGAAATGCAAATTAAAGCCACAATGAGATATCACCTCACATCTGTCAGAATAGCCATCATCAGTAAATCAACAAACAAGTGTTGGTGAGGATGTGGAGAAAAGGGCATCCATGTGCATTGCTGGTGGGGTTGCAAAGTGGTGCAGCCACACTATGGAAAATAGTATTGAGGTTTCTCAAAAAATTTAAAATAGAACTACCTTGTGACCCAGCAATTCCACATCTGGAATTCTTAGTTTGTTATTAATAAAACTTGTATCAGGAGAGCAGAAAATATAAATCAGTTTTTAAAAAATGGAAAAAAAAAGTGGAAGGGAGTCTGTGGCTCAGGGCACACAAGGGCACTAGGCTGCAGGGAAGAGGTACATACAACACCCCTCTGGCTCTCATTGGCCTGGGGCCTCGGTGGAGTTTAAATGGAACACTATCATTAATAGTTATTAAGTCATTTGTATATTTTAATATAGTCTCAGAGCTGGTGCCTTTTTCTTAGGCCATGATCAATGGCTTACTCAGATTCATTGTCTAGGATGTTAAGTGGCAGTCTTTTGTTGAATGCTTTATTGAAGCTGGGAGAACTATTACACCCAATGTTGATATCCTAAACTATCTACTAAAGTGGACTTTAATTTATTGTATGCCAGCTCCAAATGATATTTTGATGTTTGAAACCTTATCTGATTCACCTCGTTATTAGAACAAGAATGCACATTTAATTTGTAGGAGTTCAGATTGATTCCTGTCAAACTGGGAGACGAGAGAAGTCAGACCCTCTTAAAATAATAGCATGATTTCCTCCCTAAAATGCATCATTTATGAGCAAGGCATTTATACTGATGGCTTGTGAACAGTTCATATTTTATCTTAGCCACACTATATGCAGAATACCTGACAACTATTAAAAGAAAATGTTTTGGGCAGAATTGACGTCTAGTAGTCTGGAATAGAATTTGAGAAAAAAAATATAAAGGCCAGGGCTATAGTAAAGCCATAGAAAGTGATTAAGAATCATTAGACAGAAACCTGTACTAATTTTGCAGGATTGTAGAACTTTCTTAATTATGATGCAAAATAGCATCAGTATTTTTTATTCCATCCTTCACATTAACAGTCATGACTATATATGTATATAGCAGTGGTACATGGGAATTTCTGGTAATAACTTTTGTAGTTCTGTTGGCTTTCAGGTATGTGTGGTCAGTTGAAACTTGCCTGGGTCGACAGCATCATGCTCTATGATATGAGCATGAAAGCATGCTGAAAGAATGAAATGGCCTGGTAAGGATATCAGCAGTGAACATGCTTCATTACACTCTAAAAAAGACAAGTCAGTCTTGGAGACTTATTTAAATGATCTTAGATAAAAGCTTGTAAAACAAATAAAGGTAAAATGGATGCTTTTGAGTCTGCTCTTCCTCTCTGCTCATTTATGACACAATTGTTAGACATCACAAGGATCCTACACAAGAAAAAGCTAAAGGGGCTCATCACTACCAAACCAGTATTACAAGGAATGTTGAAGGGACTGTCTTAAGAAGAATAGAACAAAACAAAAAAGATAAAAAATATGAATAATAAAATGGCAATAATTACGATATCTATCAACAGTTACTTTAAATGTAAATAGATGAAATGCTCCAATCAAAAGACATAGGGTGGCTGAATGGATAAGAAAACAAGACCCTTACAATATGCTGCCTACAAGAGATTCGTTTCAGATTAAAAGACACAGACTGAAAGTAAAGAGATGGAAAAAAGATATTTCATGCAAATAGAAATAGAAAAACAAGCGGAGGTAGGAATAATTATATTAGACAAAATAAACTTTAAAACAAAGGCTATAAAAATTGCCAAAGAAGGACCCAGCTATTCCACTTTGGGGTATTTATCCAAAGAAACCCAAAACATCAATTCGAAAAGACATATGCGCCCTGTGTCCTTTGCAGCATGGTTTACAACAGCCAAGATATGGAAAGAACCATAGTGTCCCTAGATAGACAAATGGATAAAGAAATGGTACACATATACAGTGGAATATTATTCAACCTTAAAAAAGAATGAAATCTTGCCATCGGACACAACACAAATTGATCTAGAGAAGGGGTGTCCAAACTGTGGCCCGCGGGATCCATTTTTTATTGGCCCGCAGCAAATTCCAAAAATATATTTAGTTTACTTAAACAAACCAGGTGAGGCAATACGTACTGCACTTCGAGTAAGTGGCCAGGCTGTGTATTTTACCACACGTGGCCCTTGGTGAAAAATGCTGAAGAAAGTTTGGACACCCCTGATCTAGAGGGTATTATGCTGAGTGAAGTAAGTCAGGCAGAGAAAGGCAAGTACCATATGATTTCTTATATGTGGAATCTGTGGATGCCTGATCATGGCATTGTACACCAGAAGCTAAACATTAATGAATGCCAACTATCATTTTATATATATAATGTGATGGCTCGGTGCGAAGTCGGAGGGATAGTGGATGGGGGGAGGGGGTTCACAGTGTGAGGGATATAAATGATGAACGTCTAAGTATTACCTTGTCTTGTATACCTGAAACTAATAAATTAAAATAAAAAAAAATAAATGAATAAATAAAACAGAAACAAACTTGCAGATACAGAGAACAAATTGGGAAGGAGGTTGAGGAGATGGGTAAAAAGGTGAAGGAATTGAGAAGCACAAATTGCCAGTTATATAATTAGTCACAGGGAGTATAGTCAATAACATTGTAATGACTATGTATGGTGTCAGGTGGGTTCTAGACTTATCAGGGTGATCACTTTATAAGGCATAGAAATGTCTAATCTCTATGTTGTACAACTGAAACTCATAATATTTCATGTCGACTGTAATTGAAAAATAAAAAAAATTATTAAAACATATTATAAGGAACCACGGGCAGATCATCATATGAGTTCCTGCTACTGTGAGAAAAGTCACAGGATTACAAGGGCCAGGGTCCAATGTGACAGCAGGGAGTCCTGTGAACGTGCTCTTTTCAGGGTCACCAGGCCATCAGGCATGCATATTTCAGCCACCTCTGCTTAAGAATCGCCCGGATGGGTAAGATACAGACCCGTGATTTCTTCTCAGATCCCAGCAACTGCTGAAGACGTCTAATATTTCCATTCCCACTAATATATACAGACATAATTTTGAAAAGGGCTCCTTCCTGCATTTCATAAAATTGTATGAACTAAGCAGGAAGGGGGTTGTTATCTGGTGACACTGTGGTTCACTATTATTATTATGCTCCATCTGATTTCTTACAACTGTACCTTTGGTGACTCAGTGCAGGTTTCACCAAGAGTGCCTCAGTTTCAGTGCTGGCACATGTTAAAACAAAAACAGTCATAGGTTATCATTATTGTTTTAAAATAGCTGGACATTCTGAAGTAAAGTAACCTACCCTCAACTGTGCTGTCTTATCTGTTTAAGGAAATGTGTATTCTGAAAAGGGGGATACGAGTCTTTCTAAGAACATGACTCTTACACTTAAGTCCTCAGAATAGAGACTCATGAGACAACCAAACCTAAGCAACAAGCAATGATAAAGATGTGGTCAGCTTGCTAAGTGTCTTGGCTGTTCCCCATTTGGGGAACTAATCTGCCTTTTATTTCTACAGAAAAGGATCACATTTCAGTCCCCAAAGTACTACAGGCTTGGTCAAGGATACCCTCTCCCCACCCTCCTCACCTATACACACAGGTGGATTGTGGTGGTTTTAGCAAATTGAATGCAACTTTAGAGGTTGCTTTTTTTTAATATTGTAAACAACTTTATAAATTTGTAAAAAATACAAAGTAAGCAGCTAGTTGAAAATCAGTCAAGAAGCAAGTAACACTGGAACCTAATTTGCCAGTTGCCTCATGCCTAAGCAGAAGTCCAAAGAACTGTTGGAAACCACTGAAGACTTCTGCAAAATTAACCTCCCATTTAACTCTTTTTTGATCTTAATGCTTAATGTGGGTCAACATCTGCTTACACATTAACTGCGGAATACTCCAGATCAAAGGGCCTCTAATTATAGAATTTCTTCAGAACTTAAATTTCACCAGCTCAACTTGCAAGATAAAAAGGTACCTTAGGTATAAGTATTGAATAAACCTGCCAGGCGTTCAAGGACAGTAGCATAAAGGAAGATCCTTAAAACAAATACACACTTATGTGTTTTCTACTTCACTTAAACAGACTGTAATAAAACCAGTTTCTTAGCTTGCATACACTGAAAGAACCTAACAAAATGGGGGAGCATTAAGTCAAGAGTTTGAAACAGAAGAAGTTCATTTTGGCATTAAGAAAATATCACCCTGCACATTACATGGGTTGTAACTCCAACAACAACGGCGTCCTGGGGAACCATGTCTTTTTCATGTTTGTGTCTTGGACCCTAGTACAGTGCCTGCCTAGCACATGGCAGATGCTCAATAAATGCTTGTAAAGAGAATTTTAAGAACAGTGCTTAAAGAATGCGTGGGGCAACCTTGACTGCTGGTGTTTTGCTGTTATTTTAAGTCATTTTAACATCCTAATTTTCTCAATTTCTACCTTGAAATAACAAGGGCAGGACAGCACTAAGTTAATGCACAGGATGGCGTGAAAACAGGAAAAATAATTTAAATGACTTAATTTTTAAATATCATTTCATATAATTTAACATTAATTCAATTTTTTTAATATACAGATTCATATAATTAGTCTTAGGAGAATCCCCGCCAATATGTGACACATTCTTTAACCTCTGCTTAAACTCTTCTAACAACAGCACACAGTACCTCACAAGGCCCTCTCTCCAGCTTGGGGAGAGCTCAGACCATTAGGAAGACCCTCCTCATTTTGAACTGAATTCTGCCTCCTGTAAATTCAACGCTTTGGTCCTTTATCAAAGACCTCTAACTCCATGAGGATCCTTCAGGCACTTGAAAACCATTATTATAAATTCTTCCTCCTCCCTCCCCCAAACTGAATATTCTTCTCCAAGATAAATATTCCTGATTCCCTAAGACATGGTTTGCAGGACGTCCTTCTTACGTTGGGCATGTTCCAGTCTGCTTGTGCAATTTTTCTACCATAAAATACTAAAACCTAAAACAATTTTGGGGGGATTTTTTTTCTATATTGTCTTGGACACACTTAACTCATATTAAACTTAAAACTGACACCTCCATTTTGTGTCCAAGAAGCAACACAGGCTTATCTTTTATTTGAGTGGTTAATTTTCCTTTGTTTCTGAGTTTAGGGCTTTGTACATTTTTTCATCTCATTTTTTGGGAATGATTTTTCAAGCTACCGTTATAGACTATTGAGTCTTTTTGAATCTTGAGTCTGTCATTCATGTGACATATGTCATATTAGCTCATCCTTTTCTAAGCCAACAGTGAAAGAAATACTAACCGGACCAGGGACTCCTATCTGAACCACATCATGAGCCTCTCTGAGGCTCGATGCAGGAGGAATTTATACACTGCAAGTGCTTTAGAGCTGGGATTATCTCTGAGCATTCTGATCCCCAGAACTGACTAAATCCTTCAGGACGTTTGTTTCCTCCCAGTTAAGCAGGAGCCAGTTTCAAACTGTGTGGGAACCTTTTCCTGCCACGCATGGTATTTCATTTCAGACTGAAGTCCTGTTTTTAGACGAAAACTTAAGAGACTTCTTACTTTTCTTTCCTGTTCTCCCTTAGGTAGATCTGATGTTATGCCCCTCCTAGTGACTACTTCTCTCTCACCCTGCAACCCCCCCCCCCCAAAGGCTTTATTTTGTTCTTAAGAGAATCATGTTAATCCACCAAGAGAAAACACACTGGAGGGAAGAAAGCCAACACCACCAGAGTGGAGAGACAGACACAAGTGTAGAGGAAGACTGTACTTCATGTCTGGAAATTTCCTAATTCCTCTTTTACTTCCCTACTGTCGGTATTATTTTAACATAAAGCAGAGCTGACGATTTAGAGTATGTAAATAGAAGCTCTTAGACAAATACAGCTCATAGCAAAATGATGGTTTAATGAAACCTGGAAATTGGAGTTCAAGTCAGCTGGGTATTATTTTAACAAACTTGCCCAAGTCCTAAAGATTTACAGCATGAGTTACAGTTAGATCTCACAATTAGAGATACATTACCTACAGGCTCTGGCTTGCAATCAGAAGCATTTATCTCATTTGGTTCAGACTAGGCAGTACCATGTGTGGCTGAGCTCATTAAGGAATAAGTCAGGAGACTTGGATCTCACTCACTCCCATGTTCTGGGGGTATGGGTAAATCACTTGACTACGTGGGCCTGTTTCAACTTCTGTAAATTGAAGTGATTTTGAATTACAGTACCCTGAAGTGAAGTCTCTTTTCACTTTAAATCATCATTCTTCTAAACATATATATTTTTTTATTATTTTGAAGTTTATTATGTTTGTGATTATAAAATAACTAACGTGCTTATTGAAGGAACATTAGACAAAATGAAGACAAACAAATCTTTATAATATCGCTACCCAGATATAACTGCCATTACTATTTTGGCTTATTTCCCTAATTCTATTTTCTATTCATACATATTTCTACATAGTATTTAAGGACTAGACACATTTATAATGCTTCTGACCTAGAACTTCTGCAGACTAAATGCATGTAGCTCATGCTTCAGTCATCTGATCTTTCTGGCCACCAGACACAAGACGACCCATTCTTAGATTCACTAAGGACCTATGAGCTGTGGTCCGACTAAGAAAGACAAACTGAGTCAATCCGTTTAGGAATTGGGAGACTGAAAGGTGAAGCCAGGGAGTTGTGGGGGTCGAGAGTGAGTCTCCCCTCAATGTCCACCCTGGCATGCAGATTATTTCGAGCTGAAAACAATTAGAGCCCAAGAAACACAGGCAGAGTTCATACCTCCCTCTTTGCTGACTAAAGATATTCAGATAGAAAGACCTGCTACAGGAAAGGAACGTTAGCATATTCACCTGAGCACGTATGAATTAAGTGTGGCGGACAGGGTGTGTGGAAGAAACAGTCTGTTCCGCTAGACTCCCCTTTGTCCCATTGTTTCTAGGTGTCCATGCAACCAAACATTTACCAATGTTTGCTCTTTGTCATCTACCTGTGAATTGCCTACCTTCCCTTCTTATTCCAAAATGACAATTATATACCTCACTTTGCCTCACTGTCTTTAGAATTTTCATGCTTTTGTGAATTCCCCATGTGCATGCATTAAAATTTGATTTTCTCCTGTTAATTTGCTGTATGTTGTTTGAATTATTTGACCAGCCAGGAGAACTAAAGGGGTGAGAGAGCAGATTTCTGTCCCTGACAGAGTAATGAAGATGAATACATACGAGATATAATAGAAGCTAAGGAAAACATTTTGGACTATGTGTAAACTGAAGTTATGAGACAGCAAAACTATGTTTAAGGAAAGGAAGTTGGTATGAAAGAGAGAGA
Organism: Rhinolophus hipposideros; assembly: GCF_964194185.1. Taxonomy (NCBI): domain Eukaryota; kingdom Metazoa; phylum Chordata; class Mammalia; order Chiroptera; family Rhinolophidae; genus Rhinolophus; species Rhinolophus hipposideros. The sequence continues at coordinate 59,499,501 of NC_138047.1, forward strand.
AATTTGGAGCAGGTATGCAGGGAGATAGCTCAACATGGAAATCCAGTAGTCCTACAAAGGAGCCTTATGCTCAGTGATTTTCCAGATTCAATTTCCAGGAGATCTGTCTATCCATGATTCCTATGCTTTGATTTTCAGGAGACTTCTAGAATATACTTCAAGCCCCTTTTATCTCAGTTGGGTCAATGTTACGGAAAACCAAAAGAGACTTGACTCAAACAATTTAAATTTTAATTGACACATTTTACTAACTATTATAAAATATTTCCAAGTTACTATGTATACTTTAAATATTTCATTTTTAATGGCTAAATAATATTTCATAGTATAGATATACTGTATAAAATACCTAAATGACAACAAAGTTGATTATTGTTAATACTACTAAGATTATTCCCTGGGTATGAAGAAATCTAAGACCTGTGGTTGCCCAAATGAAAATGATTCAGGAAGAGCTCCAATAGTCTCTCAAGAATCCTTCTATCTACCAGAAGTGGCAGCACCCCCCCCACACACACACACATATACACACCAGCTTAGCAGAATTTAGCATGGAGAAATCTAACCTGATTTAAAAAATAAATAAATAAAAAAGTCCTTTAACTACTGTTTTCCTACCTGAACCAGTTACAAATGTTGTTATGCAGACACAGTGGGTATCTTCCAGCTTGCCCGTCAGTGTAACTCAGAATAAGGCAGGCATAGCCCTACCCTAACCTGATCTTAGTCACGGGACAAGAAAATCTGGGACAACAGCCATTGTGAAGTCCAGACAAACAGGTTAGGCACACAAAAACAACACATGTACCTAAACCTTAAATCTACATTTTCTTTCTAATGGAAAGATTAAAAGAACATGAAATGTCATGATGGTCTTTAGTAAAAATAAATAAATAAATAAATAAATAAATAAATAAATAAATAAACAAACAAACAAATGCAGAAATTATCTCAGGTCCTAGATGGTACATACTAACAAGGAAGGAATTAACTCTCCAATGATGATACTAGAATAAACTGGATAATTTTAAAAATAATCAGCCTAGATCCTCATCTCATCCTTACATCAAAAGTCTCTCAACCCATAATTATTTGTGTTAAATGTAAGCACTGATGCTACAGAAAAACTAGAAGGTGATGATATTCACACATACACACACACACACACACACACACACACACACACAACTTGTAACCATAGAGGGACAGAGATATATAGCTACTATAGACACTTAAATGTCAAAAGGTATCATAATAATAGAACCGGAGGTGAGAAGACTCCCTGACTGTGACAACTGGTCACCTAGGTGGGGCTAAGTTATCTGCTTAGTCAGGAGGATGTTCTCTCTGACCTCACTGCAGTGTATGTATGTCTAGAATTACATACACATTTGGTTAAAGAAAATACCTTGCCCAGATAGGAGAGGACTGTTTTCCAGTCAAAGTTTTAGGAGTTGCTATTTCAACCTTCTACTTGTAGGATGTCTGCCAAATTTTCACAAACAAAATTAAACAGCCAACAGGGAAAAAGATTTGTTTAAAACTATCACAGGATTATGTGAGTTTTACCTTAATAATGAACCTGGGTTATCTTATTAAAGCTCATCCTAGCCCAGGGACACATCCAAAAGAAACACAAACCCAACTCCATGACCTTGAAAGATAATGTAGATACTTTATGGAAGATGATTTTATTTTGTTTTGAGGGGCAGAGGTAGCTAACACAAGGTTTCACTGCATTAAACACAGTAGAATTTATTAAAAATTCTCTTTGCCTATCCTTCTCATCGAAGCCTCATCAACCAGAACAGTTGCTCAGATCCCAAATCTTGTCCCCAAACTATAGCCCATTCTGATCTTTGTTCTTGTCTTTCTCTTCTTCCCTCTACTAAGTGTCTCCTACCAAGTGTCTCCAACTTTTCCCTATTTTCATAACTACCATCCACCAGTTATCTCCTATTTCTACATATTTTTATATATTTCCATGACTTTTCTTAGGTACATAAATTTAGCCTGTAGTCTCCCAACCACACCTCACTCCAATTAGCAGAGCTAAAGGCTCAAAATTCCTTCATATAAGTAGAAAAAGGGGAAATGAAAAAGAGAGAAGGAGAAAGGTGGAGGGATTACAAACATTTGTGGCTTAAAACAATTTGTTCTTATCTCTGTTACACATTAAAAATTTGTATAAAAATACTAAAGTTCTCATAGAACAATGGATCAAATATATGACAATATATTTGACAATAACAATATAACAATAATAATATATGACAATAACAAATGGACATAGGGAAAAAAATCAACCCCGCTAGCAAACAACAGCAAATCAAAACAACAACACAGCATAATTTAACCTAGCAAAAATAAAAAATATATAATTCAATGCTGATGGAGGCATAATGAGATTGGCATTCTTACGTAATGTGGGTAGAAATATAGGTTGAAGAATCTTTTTGAAATGCAATTAGGTAGTAAATATTGTGAAAATGTGAAAGTTTCTAACCTTTGCCATTTCTAGGAATAATTATAAAGAAATAATCAGAGAAACATACACAGATGTATGTATAACTATATTCATTATTTATTTTAGCATTGTTTATAATGACAAAAGTTAGAAACAACGAAAATGTCCAGACTTGGTTTGTCGGTAAAAAAAATTTTAAGCTATAGTGATACACTCAGATATTATTATTATTGAGATTTTTGGAATCTATATATGTAATGACATTGAAAAACACTCCTGTAATAGTGTGAAGTTAAAACTATTGAATAGAAAACTGCATATGGTGAATAATTTCAGTTACCTAACACAAATGTATGCATAAGTAGGAAGAAAATACACCAAAATGTTACCTGTGGTTATCTTTGGATTGTGGAAATTTTTGTTTCCTTTGGACCTTCCCTGACATTTCCAAATTACCCATAAAGAGGAAGAATGACAGAGTATTACTTCCATAATCAGAAAAAGAGGATTTTTGTTTTTAGAACCAAGAAAAGACATCCAAAATCAATTGTAAATAATCAAATGCCACTCCTATTTCTCATTAATCAACATTTCAAATTCATGGATGAAATTTAAAGACTAACTCCCTTGTCCCTGGGAGAGACTTTCTTTATGTTAGGGTATAACATTCAGGTAATTTGATAAAGTTGGAGGGAACTAGGAAGAGAAGTGGGGAGAATTATACAGCAAAATATCCATTGCATGGTTTTATGAAAAGCCTTAGTTTTTTGTTCCAAATGATAAAGGCAATGAATTAATATAAGCCATTAAAGATGAATTATTGTTGAATTTACATTTTCCCATTTGTCTGAGACAATAGGTTTTTTTTAAAAAGCACTTTTTAATGTATCATCTCTACAATTTGATCAACAAATGGTCACAGCTTTCTTTGATGTTTTTGGGTTGTTTTTATTCTTTATCTTTTTAAAATTGCATGACCACAAATAAATCATGCTTGAGCACCTGATGCTAAGAATAAGATTTCATAGTGACCAGATATGATTGCTTAACACACAAGCCTTCTGAACACATTAATGTGTACAGCACCTGACAGTTGAAAGGTAACACTGGAGAATAAACTTGGTTGATTTTATAAGATTATAGCTTAACCAATCGTCCACTTCTTTACCCCGCTTTCCATCTAGCAAACACGTGAGATTAGTCACCTAGGGGAACTAGGTAAGAAAATTAAAATAATTAAGGATAAATCCATTTTCACTATTAGAAAACCACCTTAGAGTTTGCCCATTCTTAGAAAGTTCTGATACCAAGTATCTTCATGTATAATATACATGGAGCTCTTCTGGTTGTTAAAAACACTCCATGTAAATGGGATTAAACAAAGGAAAAAAAAAAAACCTCAGGAGATTCTTGGGTTTTCCTGTGGTATTCCAATTTTAGGGTAGTTCCAGACCTGAACATTCCCTCAGTAGCCAATTATACCTCCGGGGAGCCCCCATAGTAAAATGTGAGTTAGTACTTCCTCTTGGGAAATAGCTTCTACCACTATGTACCCTCCAGTCCACTCCCATGCTGTTATATTTCTCTTTGCTCACTCAGGGTGGTTTCAGGCCAACAACCTTATAAAGCAACTCAATGCATCTGGGCGACCACACTGTTGGGAATTTACTTAAGAAAAAAGTTTGCATTATAAAATATAACGTACTTATTAAAAGGACATGAAACACATATGGACGACTTAGAACACAGTTATAAAGAAACACTCATATGGTTGTCAATCGAATTAAGAACATTCTCAACAGCCCTAGAAGCACCTTGTGGAGCCCTACCTTGTCACATCTCCCTCCCTGAGTTTGTTTTTTTGACGCACTCCGTCTTTAGCCTGAGTGAGGATTCTTGGCCAGGATTTTATCAACACGGGAGAAGTGTTAGAAAGACTTTCCAAAAATAGTCCCTACTGTACAGCGCATGACAGTTTTTTGGCATTTAACTAAAAGGCTGCTACTATTTTTAAAAATGTCTCTATTGATCAGAGGAAATGACTGTTTTCCAGGACATAAAAGGCATGTATGTTCTGGAGAATAGCTTGCTTTTACAGTTCAAAAAATTTCAACTTGCTTTTTTATGTTTATTTCTAAAGGGATATTTTAAGCAATTTGCATTTTCCCTTTTGAATTCTATGTTTATATCATTTAGCTATTGGGTTCTTAGTCTTTTTTTCTATCAGCTTATATACATATATGTATGGTGCATGCGTGTATATGAAAATAGATGTTAACTCTGCCATATTTGTAACAAATATTTTCCCCAGCCTGTTGTTTAAGAAGGCATAGCAATTCTTAATTTTGTTTATGTAGTAGATTATATTAACCTTTTCCTTCGGTAACCTTTATCAAGGTTGTTGGTAACCTTTTTACCAATAACTTTCAAATAACTTGAACAGAGATTTCCAAACATACACAAAAACAAAGGGAATATTATAATGAACCCACATGTACTCATCACGCAGCACACTAAACATCAACACTGTGCAATTCCTGTTTCATCTATTCCCTCCCATCCCCCCACTGTTCTTTTGCTGAAGTATTTTAAAGTAAATCTCAGATAAAATTCATGCCACATATCAGTACTTCAGAATATATCTCCAGCTGATAAGAGCTTTTCAAATAATAACACACCTATCCACATTTATAATAACTCTTTATTATCTATCCAATCAGGTTGTTTTCTCTTATTTAAAAAAAAATTGTCATTTCAGAATTGGATTTTGAATCCAGATTCAAATAGGGCCTATATACGATATTTAGCTGACATTTAACTGAGGTTTCCCCTTCCTTTTATATTCCATGCCATTTATTTTCGAAGAAACTGGGTCATTTGTCCTATGGAATCTCCCAATTTCTAGATTTGGATGGCTGCATCCTTGTGATGTCATTTACCATGTTCCTCTATCCCCTGAATTTTCTACCAAGTGATATTTAGAGCCACAGATTGGATAAACTTCTGTTTTAATTTTGGGGGTCAGAATACTTCATAGGTGGTGCTGTGAACCTCCTTTTGCATCATGTCATGAAACACATAATGTCTGAGGGCGCCACTTTTAGTGATATTAAAATTAATTAGTGGTTGCAGGTATTGTCAGCCTGATCTCTCCTTCATAAATTTATGTTTGAGCTAACAGTTTTCACGGTCATTGATAATTGTTTCCTAGGTTCATTAGAGCACTGGTATTCAACATGTACTTTTAAGCTTAGAAAGTCTTACTCTATTACAATAGCAGATCATTAAATATTTTCCTAGGATTTTATTGTGGGTTTTTTTTTTTCAAGCATTGATATCTTAGATGAACCTGGAATACAATTCAGTATACAAGGGAAATGAGAATTTAAACTGATTTCTTCTAGAAAGGATGTATTCCAAAAAGGTCTCCAGACAAGTAGTCAAGATGGACTTTATTACATCATACATCTAACAATGGAATTCTGACTGGGATCCCAAACTGTTTTCCAACAGTCGACAATTTTCCCAACCCTCTCCGGTGACCTGGCATTGGAACATTAATTAGAGAAAGATTTCATTATTTACAGAGACCATACAGCAGGACTCAGACTAAGAATATTGGAGAATATTGGAGTGTTTGTTCTGTCCTTTTACAGAAGTCTCACTTCTACACTAGAATGGAAAACTAAGACTTTTGTAACTACTCAAGGTTCTACTCAATTGCTAAGTTTTTGATCTTGAAAATGTCAGCGTTTTATTTCCTCAAACAGTCATTTTGCCATTGAGGGAAGTAACCTTGAAAAATCTGTACACATGACTCAAATTTAAGCAGAAGTCATTATATTTCCCTTTCTTCTTTAAGAGAAAAAAAAATTTACCTCCCTCCAGATGTTGGCACCTTCTGTCTGCTCCTTAAATTGGCAAAAATGAAACTTATTGGCAGCGTAATTATTTCTTTTCTTTTTTTTTTTTGGTTTTAATCAGGAATAAAAAAGCTACAAGGCTCTGCTCAGTGGTTTCACCGATTCCAAAACTGTCCCATTCAAACTAATGTTAGTCTGGTTGTGCAAAAAATTTAATCATGTTATCTTTCTGCTCAAGAACCATCTATAGTTCAATGCTGATTAAAAATTCAACTTCCTGCTTTCAAGTTTCGAATTTCATTACAGATCCCCCATCATCCAGCCATCCTTGCTCTTACCACTCATTCTTCTCAGTAACTGTTCAATATTGTCATTCTAGTCTACTCTCTGACTCTGTGTGCTCTTGCACATGCTAACACCTAATCTGAATGCTTTCTCATTTCTCTTGCCCAATACAGATTCTAGCCTTATTTCTTTTTATTTTTCAAATCCAGATTGAGTTTAAACACATCTACAAACATCTTCCTGGAGGTGGCCCTTGTAGATCGTTGTTCTTTAAATTACGCCTCTTTAGAAACAGAACGGTAAAGTGTAGCATGGAAATTGTTTCTTTCACTGTTTACACTGTATTTGATATGGTTGTCTTACTAGGTTGTATGAGCAAAAGTACTATGCTGCATAGAACTTTATTCTTAGACCTTATGAAATTGAAATTCCTATGACTTTTTTGAAGGACAGTTTTGATTATGTATTTATAAAATCCACAAATGGCACAACCCTAACAGTGTGACAGATTTTTTAAATGGACACAATTGTCACGTTTTCTTGTATGTATGCCCTTATAAAAGTTACTTTGAAGCTCCTCCCATCAACAGATGGAGTCTATTTCCCCAGCTTTTGAAGGTTGCTGGCTTTGGGAATTGTTTGGCCAATAGAATAAAGGGAAAACGATGGTGTCACTGTCCTGAGCATTGTCTAACTATTACATTGTTTGGTGCACCTGAAACTCATTTAAATAAATAAATAAATAAATAAATAAATAAATAAATAAATAAATAAATAGAAAGACCGATGGAGCCTTTCTCGGTTTCATTTGCTGTCTTGGGACCCCCTCTTCCAACATTTGGACAAGCTTAGGCTATCCTGTAAGAGGATGAGAAACCATGTAGAGGAGAGACTAGCCATTCCAACTGAGGTTTTTCTACACCCACCAGCCCCCAGCTAACCTAGCAGCTTACCACAGATGTATGATAAGCCCATCAAATCCAAAAGGACAACTAAGGTGAGCCCAGGCTAAATTCTGACACACAGAATTAGGAGCCAATTTGTTATTTTTTAATCCACTAAGTTTGGGATGGCTTAATGCATGGCAAACATTAATGAATGCAAAGGGAAAAAAAATTAGATGGCAGAAACTAGATCTTAAAATATTTTAGCATTGTAGAACTATAAACTATACTATTAAGATAAAATATAACTGAGGTAAATACAAAGGAAATAATTCAAGTTCAAAAAACCAACTGTGAATATAGGATAACAGAGATGTAGCTTACCAACATATATGTAAAACACAAGCATATGACTCAACCTTGTGTTTCCACTCTTCCAACAAAGCTATGTCTTTATGCTATGCTCAATGTATAAGACCCCAAAGTAGAGTTTGTCCAAAGGACAGTGACCATGATGCTAGAGGGCCTAGAAACCATCTCACACAAGAAAAAATGCAAGGCAACGTAATTGTGTATTCAGTAGAAAGATTGAGGGCGTAAACTGGATAAAACAACTGTCTTCAACTATTTGAAGAGCTGTCATGTGGAAAATAGTGGACACACTTAGTGTCATCTCATTAAAAATGAGATCCATAAATAGAAGCTATAAGAAAGTGGATTTAAGGTCAATATAGGGAAGAGTTTGAGTTAGAGTCCCTTTAAGTAATTACTTTAAATGTAAATAGCTTAAATGCTCCAATGAGAAGACATAGGTGGCTGAATGGAAAAGAAAACAAGATCCTTACACGTGCTGCCTATAAGAGACCCCATTCAGATTGAAAGACACACACAGACTGAAAGTAAAGAAATGGAAAACAGGTATTTCATGAAAATGGAAACAAAAAAGAAAAAAGAAAAGCTGGAGTAGAGATACTTATACCAGATAAAATAGACTTTAAAACAAGACAAACAAGAGGTAAAAATGGACCCAGTAATCTCACTTCTGTGTATTATCTGAAGAAACACAAAACACTACTTTGAAGGGCCATGTGTATCCATATGTTAATTGCAGCATTATTTACAATGGCCAAGATATGGAGGCAACTTGGGTGTCCATCAATGGATTACAGGATAAAGAAGAGTTGGTACATCTATACAGTGGAATATTACTCAGCCATAAAAAATGAAATATTGCCACCTGTTACAACGTGGATGGACCTAGAGGGTATTGTGGAGTGGAGTAAGTCAGACAAAGACAAATGCCATATGATTTCACATATAAGTGGAATCTAAAGACAAAATGGACAAACAAAACAGAAACAAACTCATAGACACAGAACATTTTGATGGTTGCTGGATAGGAGGGATGTTGGGCAGATGGGTGAAAGGGGGACGGGATTAAGAAGAACAAATTGGTAGTTACAAAACAGTCATGGAGATGGAGGGTACAGCATAAGGAATATGGTCAATAATATTGTAATAACTATGTAAGGTTTCCAATGGGTACTAGATTTATTGGGGTGACCATGCCGTAAGTTATACAAATGTCTAACCACTATGTTGTACACCTGAAACTAATATAATATTATATGTCAACTGCATTGAAAAATAAAATTGTTTTTTTAAAAAAATGAATGCAAACTATGTATTCAAAGCTGGGTCCCCTGCTTATCAGCTGTGTCATGTCGGGCAGTTGACCAACCTCACTAAGCCTCAGTTTCCCCCTCATCTATACAATGGAAATAATAACAGTACCGTTTTATAAGGTTGTGATTAAAGATTACACAAGCATTTTGAAGATAAATTCCTTAGCCCAGTGTCTGGCATATAGTAAGCTCTGAATAAATTTTATTTACTCTCATTAATAGTAAGAACTATATAAATACAAAATGAACTGCCTCAGGAGGTAGAAAGCTCCCTCTAATTGGAGATATCCACAGGAGGTTTGGCAGGTGTCTGTAAGATAGATTTAAGCATCAGATGAGACGCTGGACAAGATAACATTTAAATTACCTTCTGATGCTGAATAAGTCATTCTATATCCTTTAAAACAAAAACCACTTCTTTAATATCTCCCAGAATACTTACTACTATTGATCAAATGATGTTCATCTACTATATTTAATAAAAATCTTCAATTATGTAATTATAAATGTATATTTTTCACATAGTAAGAAGTTGTGTTAGAATTCTTGATTTTTTTATATCTCATCTCCTCTAAAAGAAGTACACCACAAACTTTTATTTTTATAATTACCAGTATTGACTAAAACTAAAGAATGTAAATTTTATTGCTACAAATGCTTCTTGTGGGACATTTAAATTTGCATGTACAAAGCTCTCATCTTTTCATACTTAGTATTTCACTATCAGAATATCTAACTTTAAGCGAGTCAGACATTTTCAAGGTGCAAAGTGTTGAACTTTAATTTCACGACTGACCTCTTATCAAAAGCCCAAGCTGAAGTCAGCACCATGTTTTCTTCCCCCTGGACAGACAGCATCTGAAAACAGCGTCCATGATCACTCTGCTTCTACAGGCACAGAGGCAGTTCTAACTCCCCCTGCAATTCTTTTCAGTACAATAGATCTAGTAGAACGACCTAAATGGGGTAACACGCCTATCTGCCTCAATTATCTCATTGTTATCAGTAAGGAGGAATTCACATTGGCCAGGGTGCTGTCTTCTTGGTCTCTGACTGATAAAAAATCTTTCCTTTTCTTATGATGCGGTCCAACCCAATAATGGGCATTAATCATCTGTAAGGAATATTCTACTTTCTTCATCAATGAAAGTTTAGAGTCAGGTACACTGGCCAAGAGAATCCTAAAATGTGTAAGTGGGGAGAAGAGTTCTAAATTGTGGGTGTGCTCAAGCTCTGAGTTCTGGCTATGTGGTGAAATGAACAGACAAGGCATTCATCAGCACAAACAGGATTTCCAGACCACTCAGTGCCTAGGGCGTGCCATACACTGCACCACACATTGAGGAACACAAAGATAAGAAATGTGTTGCATTAGTAAGAGGAGACAGACAGAGAAGCAAACAATTTCAACAAAGTAAGAGCAATGCTATAATAGCATACAAAGTACTTAGAGGTACTTATTTTAACTTAGAGGAGAGGTTGTAGGCAGGGTGGAAAAAGAATGGAAGTGAAGTAGAAGTGGAAGTGAATTGAAGAAGAGAAGAGATTTAGGCAGGATTTAAGTAGAAGAAACAGCATGCACCATGGCAACAAGTGGCAGAGTGTAGGAATCAAGAGCATGAACAAAGGGAGCGGAGGCTGGGGTTGAGGGGCAGGTACATCACGCATGCCTCACTCTACCATTCAGAGATTCAGACTAACTCAGTAGTCAATGGGAAGCCACTCTACCTCCTAGTCAAGTAAGTAACTTGATCACTGCAACTTGAAAGGATAACTCTGTAGGGGCATTGGTGAGGTATTGGGAAAAGAAGGTGAGTGTGAAGCTAGGGAAACCAGTTAGAGGGTTTATCAGTAACCAGATGAGAGATCACAAAGGCCTTAATTACAGCCATCACAATGGGGAAGGAGAAGTTGAATGTTAAGGATTTAGAGTCATCTCAACTGGGTGGCTGACTGAATGGACGAAGGAGCGGGAAGAATTATGGACCATGCCCAAGTACCTGGCTTGAACTGTTGGGCAGAAAGTAGGAACTTTCAATGAAAGAAGGAAACATTTGTAGAGCAAGAGTATCCAAAGAAGGGAAAGAAAAGCTAACTATATTTAGGTTTGAACATGTTGAACAAATGAAAAGAGAGAATAAAGAAAAATTGTCAGTAACAGAGTGTTGATTTTAAAAAAAAAAAAAAGAGAGAGAGAAGGAAAAAAGTGCACCAAGAATGGAATACTGGGAAATACAAAATTGGAGGTATTATTGAGGGAAGATGAACTAACAAAAGAGACTGAGGTCAGATGAAAATTAGAAGTCAGCTCTCATAAAAAAGCCACGAGAGGAACAATTTTCAAGAAGAGGTCAATTGCATCAAGTTAGAGAAGAACTGAAATGCATTCTGGGTTTAGCAGTTAGGATTTTCCTACTAACCTTGGCAAGATCACTTACCACTTTCACTGGTGCAGAGAATGAAGGAAACAACTTCCATGCCACAATGCATGAGAATTTCTCTCTCTCTCTCTCTCTCTCTCTCTCTCTCTCTCTCTCTCTCTCTCTCTCTCTCTCTCTCGTTTTAATCTCATGTCTGTCTCTTATTGCTGATTATCTTTGAAAGCTCTTAGTGTAAAAATTGCAGTTTCTGCCTTTTGCAAATGAATAGAGCCTTCTAAGAGTTATTCTGTAAGCAAATATCTTTTAAAGTAAAATTGAATTTATTCACTAAGCTATTCACTAGAAAGATTTCAAAAGGCATTTAAAGAAAAGCAGCCTGAACCTAGGTGATCAGAAAATGGCAATCACAGATACAACACTATGAGAATTTCCTTCCCTTTCTTTTTCTACCACTTCCCTCTCCCTCGTAATAGGCAGCTTCAATATGGAAAGAATTATGCTTGGTGCTTTGGGGACATAAATAATGAATAAGGCAAAATCCTGCTCCACCCAAGCCCCCAGCCAAGCTGATTACAAGCCCCTGCAAAAGACAGACATGCACTCAGCCAAACCTAAAGAGAGGCAGGTTAAAGTAAATGTTCGTAATAGTAAAAGCAAAGTTCTATGGGGGCCCAAATGTAATTCCCCATCTCTCATAAAATGCAGGAAATGACCTTTAAAAACAGACACAATTGGGGAGTTCATCGCACCACTAATTACCTCCCTACTCTTCAGACCATAAACTTTTATGCAATCTGCTCTCTGTTCAACTTCATTCGTCCTTCTTTATTTCACCAGACAGCCTATATGAAAAACTTAACAGGCATTGGTGGAAAGCGGAGATTTTAGCTGTACCCTAAGCTTTATTCTGATTCTTTTGTTAAACTGAACTTAATAATACCCTTTTGACTCTTTTCATTGAAAGTGTCAAAGTTCTTAAAATTAAATGCATAGCCTTATGGATTAGATGAGCACTACGCATGTTTCTCCCAGAGGAGATAAACTGGGACACCAAATTATCCAGAATGGCTTCTAAGGAATACTGTTCTGATCTGAGTAACCTCATGGTGGTACCTTCACAGTTCATGGCCCTTTTAATGTTCTTTGAAACTGCCTTTAAAGGGACAACGCTGCATGCTCACACATATTTCCCACTTGTGCAGGGCTGCTATTTATAACTGGGGCCTTTTGGAAAATGAAAATAAAAAAACTGTAGCCAGAGAGGCCCAGAACATAAGCCAGGTCATACTTTTTTGGGCATCCTTCTGTTTCTTCTCAAGAAACTTTGATTATATTTCAACTAGGAATACAAAAGAGATCATCCACACACACACAAATCTCTACAGCAGGCGGTCAGGGCACAGGTTCTTGAGTCAAGCATGCCTGGTTTTGGATGCCAACTCTACCATTTATTAGTCTGTGAACTTGAACAAGTTCTTTATCCTCTCTAGGTTTCATCTGTAAAATGATTAAATGAGAGACTGGATATGAAGAACTTATGTTAGAGTTTGGCACAGAGTTCTCAAACAATGGTAGTATTATAATAATTATTATTGCTGGTATCATTTGTACCAAATTGCCCTGGATTGCTGTTTATAGCACACTGCCTCACACATGGAAGGCATTCAATGTCTGTTTATTTCTGAGTGGATGCTTGCTGGGATAGAATGCTTAGAATGCAATATTTCTAAGAAGGGCTTCCTTTGGTTTTTCTCAAGGGTACCCAGAATATTGGGAAGGTAACAAAACTACATAAATTCTGTATTGATTCTGCTGATAATTCTGCTGATAATTCGTGCTCTTTCTCAGAAGTTAGTGATATTTTTTTTCTGATCTATGTGAATAAAGACTATATGTATACTGTGCTAGTCTTCGTCCCAGACGGGACAAAAGTAAAGTTTCTCTTTTAGTCAATAACAGAGCAGGCCATATTTTTACTCAGCATTTTTCCAGCAGAAGTTCTACTTGATATTTTTCGGCTAGGTTCTGGGAGAGAAATTGGGGCAGTATTAATGGGAAAATGTCAGCATACTGAAACCGGAAAAGAATAAACAATAGTTCTGTAATGCAAATATGACTCCATGACCTTTGATATGGTGCAGAGTCCCCAACAGTAAGGGTCTGGAGATTATGTGTGTGTATGCACGGTGTGTGTGTGTGTGAGTGTGTGTGTGTGTGTGTGTGTGTGTGTGTGTTTGCACTGTTAACAAAACACTTATCTCATGTTTAAACATCAAGTACATTGTGATGTGTCTATACATTTAGGACATACATGCACCATCTATAGTAGCCTTTACAGATAAGTTGTAAAGCAAGATCAAAAGAGCAAAAATGGTCTTTAAAGTTTGTTGTTTCTCCTTTTTATAGTGTATAGGCATCTTCTTGTTTGTGAATTAATGATTTTTATAAACCTAATAAAATATATTCTATTAATTATTCGTATTTCATTTATTTTCTGTAGGTTTTGAGGGCAGTTGTTGAATATTTTTCTATGCTTATAAGAGGACATACAATGAACTGCCAGTGGTGTAAGTATATTTGTCAAATCATTACAATTCTTTGGAGCTTAGAAAGCATGCTGATAGAGCCTTCTAGCCAATTAGAAATGTTGGGATGGATAGACTTCTTGTCCTTGTGCATCAGACTGCATTTCTTACCCAAATGAACCACTTATCCATGGAGCAAATGTAGAAACTTCAGCCTACATTGTGCTTCAGTGGTAGTGAGCATCCAGGAATCTAAATGTTAGGGATACATATTCCCACCTCTTGTTATTTAATATTTACAGAAGAGTGCTAATGATATTGAGTTTAAAAATTCTTTATCTTTGGTAGATATAGTAGGCCACTCACATATTAGGTTGGTGCAAAAGTAATTGCAGTTTTTGCAATTATTTTTAACCTCTTAAACTGCAATTGCTTTTGCACCAACCTAGTAGACTACTATTTCAATAACATTATGAACAAGGATAAAAAATGAAAATAGCTGACTGAATAGCAAACTAAATATCCATATTCATTTAACCATCAATGGACAAGCACCACCACTATTGGTGGTGCTTGTCATTGTGTTAGGCAGTTTGAGAAAAGAGATGATGGGAAGAAATGATATGGACTTTAATAGGTGCAGCAGTTGATGTTTTAGAGGGCTAACTTATTAAGCCAAAATAATAAGTGTTATTTTATGTTAAATAAAACGATAATGGATCTAGGATGAGGTATGAGGTAACAATTCACTCATCCCATAAATTTTTGTGAGATAGAGTTATGGCAAAAGCTGGTCCAGCAAAAGCTGGACCCCAAGATATTTGCCCCAGGAAATCTAAACCTGCTTCAGATAATGAAAGAATAGAATATAATGCCAAATATATGCATAAATATATTTGTAAATATTTTCAAACTAATGACAACTCCTATATACAATAATTATCAATAGAAATGTTATTTGACAAGATAATGGGTTCCACTACAGTGCTGAGTTTGAGTATTTTCAGTAAAAATGTGTTTGCCTCAGTTCTAAGGAGAACTTCACCAAAATTCAGTAGATGATAGACATCTGGGTTTACTACCTTCAGAACTCAAAGGCAGGGTTCTCTGCTAAGCATTAGAGTTCTGCTCATCACCTTGTTCACAGAGTCAGAAGTTAGCCTCTGTATCTCTCCTTCCTCATTCAGACTTGATTTGGGAGGTAGGTGTTATGACTCAGCATTTTAATTCCGTTAACTGATACTTATCATACCAGCCTCTGTCTTCTAACTTCACTGGATTCTAAGTGACTTCCCACAGAGCACGTGGTCCACTGCCTCCCAGTGCTGTAACTGTGCACTAGGATGCTACTGCTGCTACTGGACCAAAGGCCAAATAGTAGTATGTAGACAAGATGGAAGCTGGTTTCTATCTCAGGTGATCGTGGTCTGAAGCAATCAACTATTCTATAGACTCAGAGACCCCAACTCCTCATTGCTGTTTCTCTGTCATCCTCTCTTGATCTAACGTAGCTATTCCAGCTTCTGTTACCATATCGGCATTCCAGCCAGCAAGAGGGACCTGCCTTTCCTATGAAGGATATGACTCAGAAATTGCATACATCACTTCTACTCATATCCCATCAGCCATAATCTCGCCATACAGCCAGATCTAGCTGCAAAATGTTCTCTTTAGACGTGCGGACATATGCTCCACTAAAACCTCCACTGTCTTAGAAGAAGAAAATTGACCCCTTAACTTGACAATTTCTTTCACCTTATTACTAAAATCCTTAGAAGAAAAATGCTTGGCTTCATGCATTTTCTCTCAGCGACCAGAAGCTAACTATATAGAGAAAGAAATTCAGCTAAATCAAGGGCACTCACACTCAAAAAATTAAAGTTATGTTTACCTACAACTGTAGTAATTATAATGGCTTGCTTTACTCAGAATTATTATTATCTTCTGATTATCCCATTACTGACTTTCGGTAGTTTTTTGGAAGCAGAAATAAGTCACAGACAAGTTTATAGGTTGGCTTCTTCATTTTCTTGGGTCCCTGAGAGCCCTAAATACTGAGTGTTAAGTTCCAAGGTATTTGTCATAGAATTGGCGCTGTCTCCCAGATCTAGCCACAATGTAATGATGGAACATCCAATCATCTCAACGGGCCGCCACTTAGAAGACTATCCCTAAAATGGCATGTTTGCCAGGCTAAACTTTCCTTTGGTGAGAGAAATTCCCCAGTGCTAAAAGGAGCTAACGACTAATCTGTAAAAAGGGCCATCTCCATTTCTTTTCTTCCCACAGATGCCTCCCAACTTTGAAATAAAGCAGCTCTATATTTTGTTGATTCTGAGTTCACCAGTTCCTTTGTTATCTGTTGTTTATCCAGTTACTTCCACCTAGCTCCTCCAGTTTCCCTTTCACTCACCCAGAAACACAGAAGGCCTTGTTTACTTTCTTATCCACCCTTCCATTTAATAACACTGCTATCGTTCAAGGCAGTTTATCTCTGTATTTCCTTCTGGTTAAATCAAATAATATGTTAAAGTTACACCTCTTTTTATTGAGGACAAGTTTACTTGTCACCTAAATTCTTTTGAGAAAGGTGGGTCAGCATAGCGATGGTCATGGGCAGCTCCTAATCTAAAATAACTCCATCTACTTGTGGATTCTGTGCAATTTGGCAAGGCCACAGCACTTTACTGGGTTGTTCTGAGTTGGCATGATCTGCACAATGCTTTGCTGAGTTGAAATCATGCTTCTTTCAGCCCAGTCTCTTGTCTTGCCAGTAGCACCAAAGAGAATTTTGTGGGAGAGCCTGGTAGTCGAATTTAACGTCATCGTCTAATGTTACCTATCTCGGCAAATCCCTGCTGTTGTCTCCATCGTTGCTGTCTAATTCCATTTCAGTAGTTCACTTTGGATCTGCCATGAATTTACTGAAATCTTGAAATCCCTGTTGCAACTGTGGTTATCCCCTTGGGGGTAACACATTTCTTGTCAAATACATTCTGTCTTAATTCATTCTCCAGAGTGCCTCCTATAAATTACAAAGAAATTCTTCTGTTTATAACATTGTGGAATTTGGGGAAATCGGTTCATCTCAAGTTTTCTTTCACAACCCAATACTTTGTAGTTACAAAGGCGAGGAAATCAGAGCTGCCAGGTCATCTCTTGGAAATGCCATGATACATATTTTTACCATTTGCATTCTTATTTACATAAATTTGTATGCTCCCTTCAAAAAGGGCTGACTCCAATTATGTAAAATAAAACACACAACTGCTCTTGATCTGAGGGTAGATCACCATACCTTCCAGGCTTGCTTGCCTGCCTGCTGCCCAGTGATTTCTCTAGCTTCTCCCTCTTTGTTCCATGAAGTTTCCTTCATTTATTCCTATCTACTAATCATAACCATTCATGAAAAGAGTTATCATTTAGTTGTAAAATTGGAGTTGGTTCTCAAATATTCTTTTTTTGTAATATGAGCTCACATTGGAATCCTGTTTTCCAGCCCGGGTTTTCACAACACCTTTCCACTCCCGGTAACAAGGAAACATGGGTCCCTGGTCCACATGAGGCACCATACTTTGGGCAGTAGAAATCACCTCTGGGTCCAGCTTACAGCCTTTCGCCCAACAGTAAGGTTTTTGGCAGTGAGGAAGAGAGTTTTAATTCTGGGCAGATTAACCACAGGTTTCAATTATCCACCCCAAATGCTGCTTTCCATTGACCCCTATAATTAAAGCTTGACTTTGCTTACAGTTTCAGCATCGTTTTTCCCCTCCAGGTGAATGGATAACAGCAGATTGCAAAATGAGTTCATTAGCATATTTGACAGCAAGAGTATTAAGCCCAGAAGCCAGAGATATGGAAAGAGAGCAAGAATATCCTTTGGGAGTCATCCCACTCAAACCAAGACAGTCCTTGTATCACTGTCCCGACACTTACTGCTGACTCTGCCCAGCCTGGAGAGAGAGATCTGAGAATCCCATAACGAAATATCACCAAATCAAGAATGGTCATACCATACTTGATTTTCTTCTACTCTCTAAAAAGCATTCCCAAAAGTCACTCTCTACCATTTTTTATACTATTGTTAGTGGTTCTGATCAGGTTTAGGAAAACATCGCGTAATCACAGGGCTGTCTATTGGATTTAAATGAAATTTAGTCAAAAGAGACCCTCTGGGGTTCATTGATTCCTAACAGCCTTTGAAAGGGCTTCTTTCTGTCCCCACAGACAAAGTGCTGGTCTCTTTAGAACCTATATAAATAAAAAATATAAGTGAGGCTGGAGGGGCCAGAGGCAGGGGCAAGACAGTGAATGTTGGAGCAGTTGCCAACATGCTTCAGGATGTTCAGTGTGTATTTTATTTGTTGTTTTAATCTTTGGGCCAAATGATACTCCTCTCCCATGAACTGAAGTCAGCAGAGGGGAAGTGCAGACCTCACAGAAACTCCGTCCCAAGAAGATTTGGTTGTTCCCCTGCTACATCTGCAAAATGTCAGCGTGCTGACAGTACGAGTAGGATGCTTCCTGTTCAGCCAGGATTTCACACTCTGCAGACAACTGCCTTGGCAGGACTTGCCGCCAAGGCAAAGTTACCAGGAATTGCCAGGAAAATAGATTCATTTCCTTTTAAAAACTCTGGTTCTGCCCACATCTATGGATAAGTTGGAGAGAAAAGCCCTATTGAAAGCATTTTTGACTTGTCCAGACAGTGACTATGTTTTATCCTTGTCGTTGGATTGCGTGGCTTGGAGATGCATTGCTGTCACAAAGAACAGGAAGGGGGTGGGTATCCCAGACTGTGGTCCTTCACCGGAGTTTACTTCTCTTTTTAACATATAACACTGCTTTCTGCAACTTCTATGTATTGAGATAAGCAAATTGAGGATGTGTTTCTAAGCTCACTACCATGTTTCCCCCAAAATAAGACCTAGCCGACCATTAGTTCTAATGCATCATTTGGAGCAAAAATTAATATAAGACCCAGTCTTATTGTACTATAATATAAGACCGGGTATAACATAACATAACATAACATAACATAACATAACATAACATAACATAACATAACATAATATATAATACCGGGTATAATATAATATAATAATACCGGGTCTTACACTAATTTTTGTTCCAAAAGATGCATTAGAGCTCATGGTCTGGCTAGGTCTTATTTTGGGGGAAACACGGTATGTGCATTGCTTTTCATTTATTCATTCATTAAATTTGTTCAGTGCTTAGATACATAGTGAACAAAACAGGTTTTAAAAAATCCTTGCTCTTGTGAATGGATATGAAATTATTTAATCCTGATCATAATCCTATGAGGCAGGTACTATTATGATACCCTTTTTTTACAGGTGACTTGTTCAAAGTCACATAACCAGTCAGTGATAGAGCTGGATTTGAACCCAGGCAGCCTGGTTCCAGAATGCTCACACTTTCAACCATACAGCTCTACACTCCCTGGTGGGACCGCTGGGTGTGATTTCAGGTTCAGGAGAGTAGTAGTTCAGGCAGAAACCTGTAATTTCTCTTCTAGAGGCAAAGTCGTTCTTCCACAAGGTAATTTATATAACTAATATGTTTGAAAGAGGTTATATTGTGGCTAAATTTCATACCAATATGTTAAAGGGGATCAGAATATACCACCCCAAATTATGCCACTTTGGCATAAGGATTATTTCGAGATGAAGGTGAAACAGCACACAGTTCATACTGACCAGCTTAAAACCAGTTCTGCTTCCTTAAAGCAGATTGGTGATTAATACAATCTTTGAGTTATTTTATAGACAGCACTGTGCATGTGCCACCCTTGTCCTCAGTATGGACCTGGAACCAATACTCTCCAGTCTATGGGACTCAAGTAACAGAAGTGTGGCTACTAGAGCCCTTTAGGAAGCGAGAGATCCTTCAGGAAGGATGATCCGGTGTCGAAACCAAATATGGACAAATATAGAACTGACCAATCAAACTGCCAGATTGAAATTCCTTTGTGCTTTCTCTTGCCCCTCGACCCTATACCATCATTGGCCACGTTCCAAAACCCTCCAATCAAAACTTGCCCTGCCAGCATTACCTCATGTTCTCCCTAACTCTTAAAATGTGTCCAGACCCCAGATCAGGGAGACAGATTTGGGAGGTGCCTCTTGTCTCCTGCAAGTCAACTCAGCAATAAATAAAAAGCTTTTTCTTTTCTTGAAGGTCAGTGTCATAGTTTTGGCTCCTATGCGCATTGGGCAGCAGGCCCTTGCTTGGTAACAAAGGCAACAGAAAAGCAGATGATACAGGAAAAACTCTCTGCCCTCCCCCATTCTGTCTAAAAGCAGGGAATACATTTCCCTTTGTAAAGGTAACATAAATGTGTAAAGGTGTCTCCTCTTCAGCACCAGGAAGAGGCCTCAATCACTGGAGATGACTCTTATAAACAGAAAAGGCACCAACTTGTGTCTGCATAACAAACGTTACTAAATAACTCACATCTTCCATTAACTTCCCCCACATATTCACCTTCTCACAATTTAAGGCCCTGAGAAGCCCAAGCTCATTTTCCTTTCTCTTGTCACTTCTCCAAAGTTTATCAGTCTTTGGTAAGCCTCAAATATAACTGCTTCTTTGGGTCTTTACTTCTTTTCTATTAAGGCCTCCTACTCACTGCAATAAACCTTTTCTCCTGTTTATCTGTCATTTTGTTTTCCAGTTTAATTTGCATTGCCCCAGGTATTGAATCTGAGAGAGAGGAAAAAGGTTGTTTTCCTCCCCTACAGAAGGGGAGTCCTTCTTTCCTTCTAACAAATTCTGATAGGCAATGGAAGATGATGAGTCAAAGAGTTGAGAAACCAGGATGTTATGGGGTTGGGAACGACATCGACATCGTTGCGATGGAAGTGGAGCAGAAGCTGAAACAAGAGACTCTGGGATCCACATCTCTCAGCTCAACCTTTTGCCTGGAGCGAATGCCACCAGCGCCAACCAAATAGTTCAAAATTGGGATTTTACCAGCCACTTTCATGAGATCTATTCGATTATTTCACCCAAACAGCTCAAGACACAAAGAAATAACAGCTAACAGGCTCAAATCATACCGTTCAACAAGAA
Organism: Rhinolophus hipposideros; assembly: GCF_964194185.1. Classification (NCBI taxonomy): domain Eukaryota; kingdom Metazoa; phylum Chordata; class Mammalia; order Chiroptera; family Rhinolophidae; genus Rhinolophus; species Rhinolophus hipposideros. The sequence goes on from NC_138047.1 coordinate 59,520,686, forward strand.
ATGGATTCATTCTTACTTTACCAATTGGCTTCTCAATCAGAGGGCTTGTAAAGCAGACTGGAGTTATGCTGCTGTACATTGAAGTTTTCCATTGCTGTTCCTATGAGAAAGGAAACACACAGAGAGATTTCAGGGATGTGGCTGGCTTTCCTCCTGTGTGGAGCCATTGCCTTGTTTCTCACAATAGTGCCTCAAGCACTTAAACTTAATAGTTGTCACTAGAAATATCCGAGTCAGCATTTTTGCAGTCTGAGCAAATTCATTTAACCTTGTGCAGGGACATATTACAAAACCATTTATGACATGTTGAGGGGATTCATATACTCATGTTGACATAAATGTAGAATATGTTCAGCCTAATCGGTTAACATACAACATAGATCAGGCTATGTGAATCTTTTTCTTTTTTTTTTTTTTTTTTAAGAAATAACTTTCCTAATATCTCATTGCATATAACTGACCAGTTAAACTTCTGGTTTTCAAATCTTTGATTCTACATGGCTTAATAGCCAAAGTTCTGTACCTGCTTTTCAGAACCCTGAAAAACGTGGCTCTTTTCCACTTTTTCAGTGTCGGCTCCAATTCTGTCCCACAATTCTAAACCTCAAGCCATATCTGGTCAGTGTGTTTTTATTGAACAGACTCTAGTCTATGTTTTTGTTTTTGTTGTTCCTGGTTCCTAAAATATCCTTTCCTCAATATGTGCCTGTGATTTCTTACCTGTGCTATAAAAGCCCAGCTCAGATTCCCTAAGAAACACTTGGCTAATTTTCTCCACTTCTGACTCGAGTCAGAATCACTTTCTTCCTACCACAGGATCCATGTACTATTATTAGAGTACTTGTCACTCTCTGCTGGGAATGTGAGCAACTGAGAACAGGACTCAGGTCTTAATTATCTTTGTATCTTTCACAATCCAACACATGTCTCACATATTGCTATGGTCTGAATGTTTGTGTCCCTGCAAAGTCCGTATGTTAGAATCCTAATCCCCACCCAAGGTAATGGTGTTAGGAGAAGAGGCCTTTGGGAAGTGGTTAGGCCCTGATGGCAGAGCCCTCCTAAAGGGGATTATTGTCCTTATGAAAGAGGTCCCAGAGAGCTTTCTTTCCCCCTTTCCCATGTGAGGATACAATGAGAAGTGAGGATACAATGAGAAGTGAGGATACAATGAAAAGGGTCCTCACCCAACCATACTGGCACCCTGACCTCAGACTTCCAATCTTTAGAACTGTAAGAAATATATTTCTGTTGTTTCTAAGGCACCCAGTCTGGGTTATTTTGTTATAGCAGCTGGAATGGACTAAGACATATATGTAGGTGCTTTTTATTGGAAGACTCTTTGCTTTTGTCAGCTGAATCTTTATGCAGTCACTAATTTCCAAACACCTCACCAGATCTAGCTCTCTCCAACCCCAGCTCTCATTCTCACTACACACATTTTTCACTCTCCATCTTGTTAGAGAAGACAGCAAGAGGCTTGTTATTGAAAAAGAAATAACTGTAGGTACCAATAACCCCATAAAATGAAAATGACCTTTAAAAATGAATTGGCTAGTATTGACCCATCCCCACCTCCTGCTGTCCACTAATTGCCATGTTTCTTGAGTGAAAGAAAGATTTTTTTTCAGTGGTCTTAGCAAAGGAATGGAGTATGACCCTCTGGAATCTCTACCTTGCTGTTACTAATTATCTGACCCTGGGCAAATTACTTGGCCTTTCCACCAGGGTGGCCCTGCCTGTAAATGTGGTCTGTGTTATTTACACACATTTTGCAGGGTGTTTTGAGACTAATTGTGAAGATATCTGCGGCCTACAAAGGCAAAATATATTTCCTGGGGAAGAGACCCTGCAGTTTACCTTCAAGAGAAACCATTTAAACCTCTGACTTCTTCCCATGGTCTGAAAACAGGGGTTATGGCTGGATTCTGAGTGATGTGGATTTCTGTCCATTAGGACTTAAATTGAGACTAGCAACTCATTTCACAGGTCATGTTCCAGCCATCAAAGTGTAATTACTATCAAACCACATTGGCTCAGGTCCTTAACATATTAGTGAATGCATGAATACAAGTTCCAAAGGATCCAGTTACCAAATCCTGCCTCTTTGAGATAAAAAGACATTGAATGGCACCAGGATAAAGACTAAAATAGATCCACTTGAGACAGCAACATTTTTTTTTTTAATGAAAATACAAGGTTCCGTGTTGGTGATCAGTACACATGATTCTGTTTTGAGGAAGTCAATCTGCAGACGTAGTAGATGAATCTAAAGAACTCTGCCCTTCCCTCTGAGGCTGGTCTGGTTGCTATGGCAACGTGTAACTAGTTTTCTTAGGTTGTTGGGCAGCCTGATTTTCTTTAGACTAAAGATTCCCTTGATACATTTGCACAGGGTGTTCTTAAGACTAAAACAATCCAGCAGTTGCAAAACAGATTCTCACCTAGATTTTTTTTTCTTTTTTTTTTTTTTTAGTGGGAAATATGTGATACTTCTGGGCCATCCATTGAAAGGGCCTTTCTGAAACAAATGGGTTCAAATATAAAACACAGAATAGTGAAGGGCATATAATTATTACTAAATAGGGTTTCCCGTTTCCTATCTCTTTTCCTCGTTTCAGGCTTTTCCCATAGGGTCTTGTCACTTGTCTGGGTGGCCAAGTGGTTGGGTGGCTGGTGTTAACTATTGTTCCCATCTAACTCTCCATTTGCTAAATGTGGGGTGGGGTGCTGAGGATGAACTGGACAGAGTGCAATCACAGAGAATTAGAGAAAAGGCAAGTCAGACATCCTCTCCAGCTGTCTGCAAAATGAGGGCAATATTGCCCACCCCCCTTATCTTCCTTCATGTGATCACTTTAAAGCACTCCTGAGAAGCTACAGAACTGCTCAGAGAGCTCCTCATAAAAGGTACCTGGGGTTACTTTTCTAAGACTGGATTCCGAAAAGGAAAACAAAGAAGTGGTGAAGGCCTGAACTATAATTGCAGCCTTCAGTGTTTATTCTGGTGTCTGAACTATAAGAGCAGCTCCTGGTGCAAAAGGACGGAAATAATCGAGGGTCAGAAATAATCCAGGGTGAAGAAGGACAGAGGCAGGGATCCTCTGGCAGACTCGGCTAACTGACTGAGCCGTGGGATCCATCAGGTGACGTCTGCTCAAGGGCGCACCACTGGGCAGCTCAAACATTCCTAACAACTTTGAAGGAAAGAAGGCGTCCTCCCTCAGAAATCTTGATTTTAGTACTCCACAGAACACATGGATGATGCCGGCTCCTCCTCCCCACACCTTGGGGCTAGGAACGACGTGTTCTGTTTTGAAATAGAAGCAAAAGCAGACACTGCCTTGAAGATTGCCATCGCTCTATCCAACCTCAGCCTGTGACTCATTATTTATCCAGATAAATAACTGCACGTTCGTCTGTGGAGTGCTTTTCAAGAACTGTTAACATGGCACTGGGGTTACCCCTCACAAAAGCCACAACCTGTTTCTGGGACCTAGGATGTTAAAGGAGCTGGAATGTTTCAAACCTTCAGTGGGAACCAAGGAAGGAAGAAGTTCCTGGAAAAGAATGTGATATAGATCATCGCCGCTGCTCTGGCCCCTGCTCCCTCTGTCCCCCCAACCTATTGATGGAAGCCAACCAACAGGGTTTTGGGGTTGCCCCACCCATTGCAGCCATAATTCCTTCCTTGCCAGGGTCAAGCACACAAACAGGGAGGTGAGGTGGCCCTGGAAAGGGAGGAGACCTGGGTGGAGGGCCATTAAATGTTGACTCACTCAGGCTTGACTAGACTTCCTCCCTTCTTTCACACTCCAGTACAATTTTGGTGAACTTAAGTAAACTGTGCATACTGCTAAGCTTTCCTATTTCCTTTTGGGTTATTATCACAGACCTGCACCAGCTCCGGTATATTAAAATCCCCTGCCCTCAAAACTTGTAAGCAGAGAGCAGGTCACAAGAAAGAGCATACTCACAAGCATTCCGATGTTTCAGTTTTCTGGGCAGAATGCTGTTAGAGCCCGACCTATGCATTCTTTAGCATCTCCCTCCATACTCATTTCCCTTAAATGCTTCACTCAATATTTGCATTTAAATTTCCATTTCTTGGATGTTTTACATGCTGATTTTTAAAATGTCCCTTGTGCTTTTTCCTTCCTTCCTTATGTTTTATGTGTCTTCAGTACCACCTGCCCCTACCACAAGGCTATCATTACAAAGAACATTAAAACAAGTGCTTTCGAAACATTCATGAGCATTAATGGGACTTCTGAAAGTAGGAGGTACATTCCCTTCACCATACTCTCTTGTATGAGTTTCCTGCCAGCCTTCATCCAAATGCTTCAGTGTTCCTTAGTATACTCACGAGGTCGTGCAGCCATCCCCCACAGTGTAATTTTAGAATAGCTTTGTCCTCTGCCAAAAGAAACCCTTTCTGTATTAGTAGTCATTCATCATCCCTCCTGCCCCTTCCCCCAGCTCTAGGCAACCACTAGCCCATTTTCTATCTCTATATTTTTGCCTTCTGGATATTTTATATAAACAGAACCATACAATATGTGGTCTTTTATGAATTTCATTAATATTTTCATAATATTTTCAAAGTTCATCCATGTTGTAGCATGTATCATTACTTCATCGTTTTTCATTGCCAAACACGTTCCATTGAACGGCTAAAATCTGTTCATCGATTTGAGTTGTTTCCACTTTGGAGCTATTATGAGTAAGGCACCTATGAACATTCATGTCCAAGTTTTTGTGGGGGATACATGTTTTCATTTCTCTTGCTTATACATATAGGGGTGTAAATGCTAGATCATAAGGTAACTCTATGTTTCACATTTTGAGGAACTACCAAACTCTTTTTCCTTGCAATTAATTCCTATGCAGATGTAATTCTCTTTCTCTTTCTTTCCTTCCTTCCTCCCTTCCTTCCTCCCTCCCTCCCTCCCTTCCTCCCTCCCTCCCTCCCTCCCTCCCTCCCTCCCTCCCTCCCTCCCTCCCTCCCTCCCTTCCTTCCTTCCTTCTTTTGAATCATTTCTTTAGAATATTTTTCAAGGAGTAGGGTTCTTGTGCCAAAGATATGGACATTTTTATGGCTGTTCTTACTATCCAATTATTGCTTTTCAAAAGGATTGCACTGGTTTACATAGCTGCCACATACACATATCATGTATGCATGCGTGGATGTACACACGTACAACCCTTTTCTTTTTATAGCAAACTTATGCGGAAGATGTCATCTATTTATAGAAGAAAATCAGGGCCACAGAGGTTAAGTAACTCAGTGTCAGATGACCAACCAAAGCAATGTGACGCCCTTTTTATGGGCTTTATTGGCTTAAAGTGTTTGTATCCAATATGTCCCTGGTTTCAATGAGTAATTGCTGACTATGTCTCTATCCTGTAATTTCTTCAGCTTGTGTCACAGTGAAACAATAAGCATAGAGTCAGAGGCACGGGATCCAATTCCAGCCCTTTCTCGCCTTGAGATCTCAAGTAAGCTTCTGAATCTTGCTAGACCTCAGTTTCCCCAAATGTAAAATGGGATAATACTGACACACAGGTTCATCTGCAGGATTTAAATTAAAATTTGGCTTAACCAAAGACACTAACGTAAAAAGCACTAATATTATGTTTCATGTTAATGACAAATGTTTTATTGTTATTTTTCCCTTTCCAGAAGGAAATATCAGACATCTTTGAATATCATGATTTAATAAATAAATTTCCTCCCTACCATCAATGAAAAAATTATCCTCTGAGTACTATTACTTAGCTCTGTGCTAAGTTTATAAGAATTTTTATATAAAAACATTGGTAAGTAATATAAAGGTTTATAAAAATGTTTCAATAAAAATTATATTAAATATAGATTATAACAATTATAAAAGGTACAAATAAGTTATTTAGAAATACATTACATAAGTTTAAATAGGTATATTTATTATTTAAAATATATTCAAAACTTTCCATTATAAATCACAATTATAAATTTAATTTTACTTAAAATAACTCATACAATTAAAGTCTTTAAAATAAGCAAATATTTTAAATATTTTTAAAGAGTAATTAATTGTGAGTTAACAAAATAAGCATAGGCTCATAAAAGTAAATGCTTTTTTTTTTTCCAGATTGTTAGGTTTATTGGAACCAGCCTCCTGGCTGAAAAACATTCCTCAGCATCTTTCACAGGACCTATAAAATCTGAACAAATCTGTAGCTCAACTGTGGGGCCTCCTCTGGTTACCCAAAAGTGTTCAGGTGCCGGGCAGTAGAAGAAAGCAGACTCGCTGGTGCTTGCAACTCTCACCTGTGCTCACATCCACTCTGTTTTGCAGGCACCTTCCTTGGAGAGTTGGAGAGAGGACCTACAGTGGGAAGACTGTTCCATTGGAATTGATGGTTTTGACATTAGAGGTGAGAGAATTCCAAGTTCTGAGAAGAGTCGTCCAAAAGGTGAGAACTAAATTTATAGATGGCCCGTGAAACACAGAACCAGTAGGACATGAACCTAGAAAGTAGACAGCTGCTAGCAGTGGCACTCGGGTCCGAGAATGACAGAGCGGACACTGTACCCGCTTCCATCCAGCACCACTCTGCGACCTTGGACAACTGCTGCCTGGAAGGTCTGTTAGCAGTGTCTTTTCCTGAGTGCCCCGGCAGCCAATGACAGGAGTGCAGCAGGGTCCAGGTCACTGCTCCAATCGCCTGACCTGCCCCTCGGCCATGGACAGGGCAGTCTCAGCAGCCACTCTTTGGTCACCTTCTCCTTCCAGCAGCTTCCTCAACTAATTCACCTCCTGTGTGGTGTAGACAGGGCCGCTGGGCTTCTGAAAAGCTTAGCTGTGGTTGCCTCAGTTATTCAGGGTCAGACTTCCTGTGAGCTCCATTCTGTTCCTGGAGAGCTCCCGGAGCAACATCTGTATATTCAGCCATCCTGCTTGCATCTCTTGAACCTGTTTCTCCAAGACTGCACGGTGATTGAAAAGGTCACTGTCATGCTGCTTGTTCTCACGAAGGCTCTGGCTGCTATCGCAGAGCTAAACCAAAAGGGTATTTTTCTCTTCAAGTAGTTGAGAAAACTTGCTGTTCAGTTGCTGAATTCTTAACTCCTATAGATGGATTTCCTTTCATTGAGCTGAATCCTAAGAAATACTGTCTCATAAACCAAGTTTTGTGACCCATCTAAGGAAGCTGGTGTCTCTGGGGATGGCCGTCTTTGGTACTACTATACTTTGAGGGTCTCAGTCTGGGAGGAACAAGATCTCAATTCCCTCATAAGATTCTGCAGATGACTGATCTGCTGACCTCTCTCTAAGAGGTACTGCTCCTTCGTTCTCCTCTCGGGAACTTCCCAGGAACTCTTCTGTATCCTGAGCTGATGCTGTCAGGAGAGGTTTTCCTGCCTGAGCTCTTCTTTTGCATAATCTGAAATATTTTGGTCTTGTCTTGATACTCCTGAAGTTGAGCCGTCAGTGGAGGTCACTCCGTGATCTGTTGGTTAATCTGTACATATTGCTGCTGAAAATTCTTCAATTCCTTTAGTAGTTGGTCTCTGTCATTTTGGAGTGATGACATAGCTTTTTTTCAAACTCTGTACTTCAGCTGGGCTGGTTGCAGACTGGGCTGTAGACCTCTCCTTCCCTTCCTGTGACTTGTGGAATTTCTCCAGTCCATTCAACAGGTGATCTCTCTCATTCTGTAGACGGGCCATAGCCACACTTGGTTGTAAGAATCTTCAAGTTGTGAAGGCAAGAGAAGCAATTGCTTATCTTTAGATAGAAGTTGTTGGTTAAGTTTCTCAGGGGGAGGCAAGCTGTTATCCTCAGTGGAATTCACTGGAAAGGCAGCTTTAGACCCAAGAACATTTCTCTATCTCTGCTTAAGAGGCTCTGTTTTTCTTTCAGCTTTGACAACTCCTTCAGGTTGGCATCGTATTTTCTTTTCAGTTCATCAAGCTCCTACTGGCACATTCTCTACTGTTTTATGGGGCATTCATAGACCTTTGTGTTGTGAGATCTTTATTTTCTTTGGTGACCATGAGTGATTTCTGTTCCATCTCTACCAGGTCTCTTGCTAGCTCTGCCATCCTCCCTTCCACTGTTTCCATTTTATTTCTCATTATCCCTGCATCCTGATAAAGATGCTTTAATTCTCTCTTCGTTTTATCTTCAATTTCACCTACCTTCTTGGCAGCTTCCTTCTGAAGATGAACCAATTGCTCTTCCAGTTCTGTAATTCTCTTTTGAGAGGAAGAAAGAGTAGAACTTAACCTCTGTACCTTTTCTTTTACTTTAAATTGGGCCCAAAATAGCACTAAAGTACCTTCTGCTTGCAAGGCTGTCAATAGACTCATAAAAGTAAATGCTTTTACAATAAGTGTATGTCTGGCTCCGAGGACCTTGTAAATAAGATCACGATATAGTGGAAAGAGCCCTGGCCTCCTATTCTGAAGACTTGAATTTGAGAATGGTTTTCACACTTGATATGTGAGCTCTTTGGGGTCTCATTTCTTCAGCAATAAAAAGTATAGTATATAACTTGATTTTTTTAAAAGAAGATCCAATAAAGCAATGTACCTGAAAACAATAAAAAATACACAAAGAATATACATCTCTTTGGACCATCAGCACCAAGATGTGATAGTTACACCACACAATGGTCCGTTTCTAAATTCTCTAGAAGATCAGAAAATATAGGAAGGAAAATGAGAATGGGAAGTCACCTATTCAAACCTGAAGAAACACCACATCGAAGAAGAAATAGTATTCCACAGTTGCCATACATCACTGGAGGTCAACCTCAAATGACCCCAGAAATTTGGGCTCGAAGAGGTCCAAATCTAAAGTGATCACAATGGAACTTTCAACGAGAGAGAGGGAGGGAGCTGGGATGCTGTAACCTGTATCTCTTCAGGTGGGGCCTGCTTGGAGACCTGCAGCAAATTGGGGGAAAGATACCAATGGGTACGAGTCATGTTATGGGCTGAACTGTGTCCTCCCCAAATTCATATGCTGAAGTCCTAATTTCCAGTACCTCAGGATAGGTGGCTGAGTACATCAGTACTGAGCAGGCCCTGGGGATACTCAGGAGAACAAGATGCCACCACAACAAAAAGTTGTTGTGTAGATTAAGTGGAAAACGAAAACAAAAACAAAAACAAAACCCACAGGATTCCAGGGAAATGCAAGGCAAGAAGCTCTAACCCAGGCTTGAGGATGGAGAGGGGGTGAGGGTTAGGGAGATCAGGAAATGTTCACAAAAGTGGTAACCTCATGTCTATCTACTTTCACTCATGAACATCTCTTCCTTGGACTTCCAGAAGATTCTCCATTTTTGTTCTTTTCATACCTGCTCTCCATCTTTTAAAAAATAAATTGAATTGTGATCCTCCTCCTCTACTCCTTTCCTTCTTAAATCAAATACTTCAGAGGTTTCCTGCAGCCATTAGATGCAAACTGAAATTTCATTTGGGACTACAAAGCCTTTCTTTGTCAAGCCTCTTCCTGCCTCTCCTGACTCAGTCGCACCATTGCCCTCCTTTTGGTATCTTGAATATCAGATTCTCTTCTGCCACAGAACGATACGGTACCCCCTCCTGGCATCCCACTCAACCTCCTCACTACTCTTTCTCCGTTACTCCAACGCTCCCTTCAGTATACAGCGCAGTTGTAATTTCCACTGGGTTATATTCACATCCTTCAATATTCTCATCCTACAAAGCAGTTCTTCTGTGTAGCCCTTATTCTGTTGTCATTGATTTAGGCATTCTTGTACATATACAAAAATTGTATACACATTTTAAGAGAGGAAAAAAAACTGTATTAAAATTGTAATACTCAATATATACCAATAAAAAAAGATGAATACAAGTCATGTGCATACATTTATTTGGCACCCCTGGTATTTGTGTGATTTTTAATAAGAAAGCACCTATTATTTGTCTCCACTCGCTATGTCTCTAAGCTCCCCAAGGGTCAGGACCTTCACTATTCTCATGCATCACTATGTCCCCAAACTCCTAGCGCAGTACCTGGCATTAACAAGTATTTACTGAGTGAATAAATAAATAGGTAAATGAACACATGGGTGAGTTCCTAAGATAACTTTTAAAAGACAAGTAAGAGAGGGACAGGCAAAGAAAATGGGGTAGAGTTTTCCAGGCAGTAGGTTAATATACATATAGAGCGAGATGAGAGAGCAAATGTATTTGAGTAACTGCATATTGTCTGAGAGGTCACAGGGTTCCTGGAAGGCTGGAGAGATGAGCAGGGCCAGCCCACGAAGGACCCTGATTACCATGAAGATATAAAAGAGCCAGCAAAACATTTTAGGCAAGGAGCACTGTGACTGGCTATATGCTCTATAAAAATAACTTTGTTGTCATAGCGAAGAATGTGGCAGAAGAGTGTGAGACTGAAGGCCCAGAGATCAGGCAGGATCCTGGAGCTGAAATAAGGTGGTGACATTTGGGGATATGAAGAATTGGATTTAAAAGAATCAATCTATCGCCCTCATCACAGACAACTGTTGAACAATAGTAAAGCTTTTTGAAAAGTCTTATTTTTTTCTTTTTTCTGTATTTATTTTTAACATTTTTATGAAAAAATATTAAAATATGTAACGTATAAAATATATGATATAATGATGTACAATATTATGTTAGCTTCAGGTGTACACCATAGTTATTCAATATTTATATACCTAAAGAAGTGATCACCATGATAAGTCCAGCAACCAACCATCTGACACCGTACCACGCTATCACAATATTATTGACTATATTCCCTATGCTGTACATTACATCCTCATGACTTATTTGTTTTATACCTGGAAATTTAGACCTCTTATTCCCCTTCACTTTTTTCCATGCTTTTTAAATTTTTCAATTACACTTGACATTTCATATTATTTTATATTAATTTCAGGTGTACAGCATAGTGGTGAGACATTTATATACTTTATGAAGTTATACCTCTAACTAGTCTAGTACCCACTTGGCACCACACATAGTAATTACCATATTATCAACTATATTTCCTATGCTTTACTTTACACCCCCATGACTATTTTGTAACTACCAATTTGTACATCTTATGCCCTCACCTTTTTCACCCTGTCCCCGAAACCTCTCACATCTATCACCCCAACAAATCTAGTACCCATCTGACACCATAATTATTATTACTACTTGGTTCTTTGCCTGTGCTATGGAATGACCTCACTCCATCGTGTGTGTGTGTGTGTGTGTGTGTGTGTGTGTGTGTGTCTTCATATTGAATTACCGTGTTTTCCCGAAAATAAGACCTAGCCGGACAATCAGCTCTAATGCGTCTTTTGGAACAAAAATTAATATAAGACCGGGTCCTATATTATATTATGTTAGATAAGACCCGGTCTTATATTGTAGTAAAATAAGACCGGGTCTTATATTAATTTTTGCTCCAAAAGACGCATTAGAGCTGATTGTCCGGCTGGGTCTTATTTTGGGGGAAACACGGTAGCATTGTGTCTTTATGTTCCTAAATAAAAGAAGAGGGGAGTGAAAGTGCCTCTAGAGTTTGGGTGGGGAATAGAAAAGGAAAGGGTCAATCAAAGGCATAAAAACTTGCACATTGATTGGGGATGCGGAGTCTCACCTTAAGTTCTAGAGGAAGATGTGCTTTTCTTCCATGAAGAACATAGTAAAGTGAAAGATACCTTAATTTTCTCTCCTAGCAGCTAAAAGACTGTGCAGAGTTACTCTAACATTTCTAAGTATGTACGATCATAAAATTTCCCGACAACATAGCCCTTAACTAGCTATCCCCAAAATTTCTTGTATTATTAGAAATTAAGTAAGGTCATTTGGCAGATGACCAAAGGAGCAATAACCCATGGTCATAATTCTCCCAGACAGCAGAGGTGGTGCATTTCAAGTGCAAAGGTTAAGGGTGCCCCACCCACTGATTATCTGCACCTGAAATTTCTTTCCTGGGGGAAAAAAACATTAATTCTACACTTAACACACTTACCAGGGTGATCACTTCATAAGGTACATAAATGTCTAATCACAAGTTGTACACCTGAAACTAAAATAATATTGTATGTCACCTGTAACTAAAAACAATTGTTTTAAAATCTAAAAAAAGATTTTAAAAATTAGAAAAAAGCTCAATGTGTAAAATTCCTTGGGAGAGATGGTATGTTGGTTTTAATTCATAGTAAGGGGAAACATGACTAAGGGAGAATAATATCTTAAGATTAGGATTTGATAGGAAATGGAGCAAAGGAGAGTAACCAATGGTTGCAACTGAAATGGAGGGAGGTACAGTGAGGTACCCGATATGGCATCTGCCCCATCACTGGGTTTGGGGGTTCCTGGATCACATGTTCTATGCTACAGTGATATATGAGCCAAAAGCAGTCCTCCCCATTTTATTCTCCACTATAATAGAGCAAAATAAATAAATGAATATATTATATTCATATATATATGAATATATAAATACATATTCATATATGTATATATGAATATATATATATTCATTCCTAAAAATATTGTCCACATTGTAGATTCCACACTATGTTATCTACATAATTTTAGGTATTGAAATGGGATTATGGTTATAATTCTCAGACACAGGAATGGTGTCTTATGAAAGCAGTTACTGACTCACCAATAGATGAGCTCCTCCTGCTGACAGGAGAGTCCCCTCTGGCTTGGACTTTAGAACAAAACCAGAGGTGACTCCTTCCTGGACGTGCCCAAGGAAGCCTCTGGTGTGGGGTTCATGGCACAGCACTGTGTGCTCATTTACATTTCAACTGTTAAATCAGCTGATTTTTGTTATTAGATGTGAGCCATGATCCAAACGGCATTTAGATTGAAGAGAACAGAATTTAGTGTCAAAAGACCTGGATTTAAGACTTTTTTCTTTTTGATTCCTTCAACAGGAAAGTAAAGGCCCTACTACCTTTCCTCTTCCCTGCCCTACCCACCTCAGCTGTGCTAGGAATGACCACTCGGGTCAGACACCGTGATATAGGGGTATTTCTGACATTGTCTTTCATTCTCGAGGCAAAACACCATGCAAGATGAGGCCCACAAGCATGACTTACAAACCAGAATGTACAGTACCACGCAATTGTTAGGTTCTCTCAACAAAAACAAAGCATTTATAGTCATATTAATTATTTTAGTACAAAGGATGCATGACAATGACATTTTTATCTGAAATCATCGTATGCAAGGTAAAAAATAAACAAGCAGATATGTTTTAGGACACAGAGTCACCTCCGTCCCTTGTCTCTTAGTGGGTCTGACTTTCCTCTCCCATCTCTAGTCAAGACAGACTGGGGGTTCCCAGACCTCTCAGATCAAGGAGGATACAAGTTTTTTCTATACGTCCTTTAGGACAGATGGTCTCCTGCTGGGCAACCTGGAAGCCAAACAAGGCCACGTCCAGGTGGAAACTGTGCGTAGTCATTGCTCTAAAGGAAGCCACTGTCCTGTTTCCTAACACCATAGGCCCCAACCACCACAACTTTGAAGTGCGTATAAATGAATTTATACAAAACACATCCTTTTGGATCTGCGTTCTTTTCCTTAAGATTCTGTTTTTGAGATTCGTCATGCCAATGTGTATGGCTATAATTGGTTCACTTTCACTGCTGTGTAGTAGTCCATTCAATTTATCCATTTGTAACAATGTATCCATTTCACTGCTGCTGAACCTCTATATTGTTTTCAGTTTGGGGCTATTACACATAATACTGCTATGAACACCTTCACCCATGCCTTTTGGTGCACAGATGTATATTTTTTCTGCATGGCATGTAGCTGGGAGTAGAATTGCTAGATCACAGACTCTGCATGTATAGTATTCTATTTTAATAGATAATGCCTATTAGTTTTCCATAGTGGTTGTACCAACATGCACTCCACCAAATTTATCCTCCAGCAGTATCTTTTAATAATGTGTTTTTCTGTTTATATTAGCCAGAGTTGGTTACTGCTGCTTGCAAATAAGAACTTCACAAGACATGTGAAAAACCTGGAGAGGAATATTACAGGTTGAGAATAGCAAGGAGAAAGTCCCTGAGGCCATTATATAACTACCATGTATTGCCTATTTACTAAGCGAATATTGTGCCTAAGTGTTCACATAGCTACATAGGTAGATAAGTAGGTAGGTAGGTAGGTGGGTGGGTGGGTGGGTGGATGGATGGATGGATGGATGGATGGATGGATGGATGGATAGATAGATAGATAGATAGATACAGATAGCCAGAAATAGTTCAGTTAATTATTCTTACTTGACAGTTGTATGTCAGGCACTGTTATGAAAAATCCTATGAAGTCTGATTTATATTGATGCAGATTAGGAAACTAACATTTAATAAATGGAGATAAATTGGTTAAGATCATCAACATATAATGACAGCAGGATTTGAACCCAAGGATTTCTGCCTCCAAAAACTATGCTGTTCATCAGTATACCACACTGATATTGCCTCTTTTTAAAGCTAAGGAGAGTTAATTTATGAAGAGTATTTAGAGCAAATTCTGTTAACTCAAAATGACATCAAACAGCACCAACCATCTTCCGGCGTTCTTTATTTTCCCAGTGTCTGTGTAGAGTATGCCAGGCAAAATGGTAGATGTGTCATGGAAGGAAAGGAACATTGCAGGGAATGGAGGGCATGACAAATTGTTTGCCAATATTCTTCAGTTACAGGCGGCCACTGATGCTGCATTCCAGCTATGCTAAAAGGAGAGTCATAGGTAATAATGGTAACTCATATTTATAAAATGTTTTGCTTCCCTAAAACATTATAGGTCATATTGTTGTTAGGTCATAAAGAACTATGTTTCCTCATTATTATGCTCATTTCTTTCTTTAACATATGCCGTGGTTTTCAGGGTCAATACAGAGTAGAGAAGGAATATAATTTTGTTTTTTGTTGTGTTTCATTTTATTTCATTCTTACAGCTATATACTAAATTGGAACCAGCTTATCAAAACACTGAACTGATTTAATCTGCAAGAATTTTACAGATTGTAAGATGGATATGTTTTCATTGGTTGGTTGGTTGGCCTGTTGCTGCTGCTTCACTGACGATAGTTTCTTGATGTTTGATTGGCATAAAGTGTTACTGGTCTTTGGCCCCTGATAAATGCTTCAGAGACATTTTATTCAAATAAAGGGGATTCCTCCATTGGGTGGACTTTCCCTCAATTCTTTGTTTAGGTTTCTATTTTTCTAAAATTTCTCTAAATTTAAAAATCGAATAGATTTGGCAAACATTAAGGGCATTTCTGCATATCATGTAGCTGCAGATATAAAGTCATGTCACATCAAAAGGCAACATTGGAATCCACTTAGAAATGGGTATTTGGTAACAATGAACCCCTAAGAAAAGATTTCCCTTAGCCAAATAGAGAAGGACAGAGTAGGACAATAATAAGAGTTGAAATATTTTCTCTTGGCTGCTTATTTAATTACATTGTTTCCTAAACCGATTCTACTCTGAACCCTCCTTCCTAAAAATTACTATTGAGCAGAGATTTTACAGTATCATCTGCTGCCTGCTGCTTATAATTGACAAGTGATTGCTAGATGAAAATTTGCTAGATGAAAATTGTCTAATTAATCAGCCTTGAAGAGAAGTGAAAACTGTGCCCTCCATCCAAGTGCACAGATCGTTTCAGTGTTGGTGCTTTCTATTTTTGGAGCTTGGGATGATGGGAGCACATGCATACCAGCTGTTACTCCCACTGAGGCCACTTTGCCTTCAGAATGCGGGCAGCTGAGTCCTTCATACATTACACCAGGTGATATAACACCTTTATGCACTTCATCTTCGGTCATATTCACAGGCACGGAAAGGAAGCCTCTTCTGGAGAAGGGCAGACACACAGCAGATGCAGAGTCTACTTACACAACACCAGGAAAATGGAAACCGCACTAATAGTATTCAAGTAACACGCTTTCCAATCCTCAGTATTCTGAATGGACAGTTTATTCTTTCTGAGTCTCTCCACCATTTAATTTATGATCATTAAAAAAAGATGACTTCTGAACCGTGAAAATGTACTTGGTAGTTAAAGATAAACTGAAGAAGAACTGAGCTCTTTGGTGGAGAAAAATCCATTTAGGGTCTAAATCAGGGGTGTCAAAACTGCGGCCCACGGGCCAACTACGGCCCATGATCCATTGTTAATTGGCCCGCAGCAAATTCCAAAAATATATTTAGTTTACTTAAATAAACCAGTTGAGGCAATACATACTTCACCTCGAGTGAGTGGCTCAGCTGTTGGTGTATTTTACCGCATATGGCCCTTGGTGAAAAATGTTGAAAAAAGTTTGGACACCCCTGGTCTAAATTAAAAAAAAAAAAAAATCCACCTAAGAAACTCAGAGATTGAGCCACCAGGGTTGGTTTGGAACCCGGTATTTAGGTGCTTCACCTGCCAACCTGGTGTTTAGTTTCTCTGAGTCACCCTTCCTCTTATTTCTTATTCTTCAATGTATGATTTTAATGGACTTCCTTTACTTAAAGTCTTAGCAAATGTCAAAAATACAAATAAAACATGGCAACACAGCTATGACCTTCTTCTTAGCATTCTCTTTTTAACTTCACGGTTTAACCTTTAATATTAGTGTATGTATACACATAATAAAAAGAAAAGGAAAACAAAAGTTGATTCACCTTAATTTATTGTTACATTTGGTCGATATCTGGACTCTACCTGACCTGGCAGGTTAAGAAGTCAGAACTTTTAGTATCTGAACACCAAAGAAATGACAGCGTAACAGAAAGTATTATGACAGAATTCATACAGTAAGAAAGAGATGTTTTACCAATTTTTATTCAGGAGACTCCCACCGCTAACTTTGGCTGAATTTAAATTCCAGTCTCTAGAAAATCTATTTTTTGGCGGAAATTTGGAATCAAGCTAAGGTCAGTGTTAGCTTAACATTAAGCATTCAGCTTAATATTAAACCTTGTAATGGACGGAGAGGATTCACTTGCTTAGTTTCTTTTTTAAAGTGCCATTCACACATTTGAAATGTAGCTCTGAATTGTGTTAATTTAGTGAAAATCATGTGTCAGATGCAAATGTTTACTTGCTTTTTGTAATCTACAATGTTAGTCCAATGCATGTGTCTGAGAATTCTCATACACTCTGAGAATGACTTTGATTTTAAAATAGGTTACACTCAAAGTAGCTATAAACTGTGGCCATGCCCATTTGCTCGTCTCATGAAGAGTGAGTGAGTGTGAGTGTGTGTGTGTGTGTGTGTGTGTGTGTGTGTATACAAATAAAAATGAAAATGACTAGAAGGAAGCTAAAGTAATCAAGACAGTGTGATATTGGCGAAAGAATAGAAAAAAAAATCAATAGGACAGAGTAGAGAGCTCAGAAATAGACCCACACAAATATACTCAACTGATCTTTGACAAAGGAGCAAAGGCAATACAATGAAGTAAAGATAATCTTCTCAACAGACAATGCTAGAACAACAGGACATCTACATGCAAAAAAAAAAAGATGAATACAGACACAGACCTTATACCCTTCACAAAAATTAACTCAAAATGGATCACAAACCTAAAGGTAAAACACAAAACTATAAAATTCCAAGAAGATAACATAGGAGAAAACTTAGATAACCTTGGGTAGGGTGATGACTTTTTAGATATACCACCAAAGGCACAATCCATGAAAAAAATAATTGATAAGCTGGACTTCATTAAAATTAAAATCTTCCATCTTGTGAAAGACAATGGCAAGAGAATGAGAAGACAAGACGCAGACTGGGAGAATGTATTTGCAAAAGACATATCTGATAAAAGACTGTTATCTAAAAAATACAAATAACACTTAAAACTCAACAATAAGAAAACAAAGAATCCGTTTTAAAAATGGGCCAAAGACCTTAACAGACACCTCCCTACAGAAGATTTACAGATGGCAAATAAGCACATGAAAAGATGCTCTCCATTATATGTCATTAGGGGAATGCAATTAAAACAATGAGATACCACTACACACCTAGTAGACTGACCAAAATCTGGAACACCTGACAACACTCAATGCTGGTGAGGATGCGGAGCAACAGAAACTCTCATTCGTTCCTGGTGGGAATGGAAAATAATAGAGACTCTTTCAAAGATACTTTGGCAACTTCTTGCAAAACAAAATATATTCTTACTATATGATCCTGCAATTGTGTTCCTTGGTATTTACCCAAGGGAACTGAACACTTATGTCCACACAAAACCCTGCACGCCAATGTTTATAGCAGCTTCATTCATGAGTGCCAAAACTTGAAATCAACAAAGATGTCTTGCAGTAGGTGAATGGGTTAATAAACTGTGGTACATCCAGATGAAGGAATATCATTCAGCACTAAAGAGAAATGAGCTATGACGCCATGAAAATACATGGAAGAACCTTAAACGCATATTACAGAGTGAAAGAAACCAATCTGAAAAGGCTACAAACTGTATGATTCCAACTCTATGACATTCTGGAAAAGGCAAAACTACGGAGACAATAAAAAGATCAATAGTTGCCAGTTGCTGGGGGAAGGGATAAATAGGCAGAGCACACAGGATTTTTAGGGCAGTGAAACTACTCTATACGATGATACTATATGATGGTGGATACATGTTATCATGTTATCATACACTTGTACAAACCCATAGAAGGTACAACACCAAGAGTGAGCTCTAAGGTAAACTATTCCCTTTAGGTTATTATGAAGTGTAAACACAAGTTCATCAATAGTAACAGATGCAACAGTCTGGTGGTGGGTGATGATAATGGGGGAGGCTCTGCATGGGGACAGCGGGTGTACATGGGAAATCTCTGTAAGTTACTCTCAATTTTTCTATGAACCTATGTCATGCAGGGTCTCTGGCCTGGTTCTCGGCTGGTGGACACAGAGTATGGTGAGGCCCAAAAGGAACAACAACGGAGCTATAGACAGAAGAGTCATACCACTACACTCTTGATGGCAGCCGGTCGAGACACAAAAGCAAACATCTGTCAGTACCCCAACGAGGGGTCCTCCTGCACCCCAGTCCCGCTGGCAGCGGGGCGAGACACAGGAAATAGGATCAACATGATCCACAATCCACAATCCACTTGCTAATGGCACTTGCTAGCCACAATCTGCTTCTCAGCCAGCCAACCAACCCCCTAGTGTAGCCACGGCAGGTAGATTAGTGGCTAATGGCTAATGGGTAACAGCTGACGGCCACCCAGCCACAGTGGATGGCCATCCGATTATAGCCAATGGCTGTATAATAACCGAGCCAGCACCTTTCCACGTGAGGCCGAGAGCCCAGAAACTGCTCTCTAGGACTCTGTCCCCACACATTTTTGCATTTTCTAAATTTGTTTTACAATGAACATACATTTATAATAATGAAAATAAATGTTATTTTTATAGTGCTTAATATTTATTTCCATGAGCCAAGTTGTCAACTAGCCCACACAAAAATTAGAAGAATTTAAGAGGAATAGGATGTTTTTTCTTGCCTGCTCACAAAACCACTTTCTGCAAACATTTCCCACGAGGAGTAGGGTGAATTTTTTAAAACTAGGCTTGTTGACAGTGCACACAACTCCTTCTGCCACGCTGAGTGTTCAAGGTCAGTGACTGAGCTGGTATGATGGAATTTCCTTCATAATAAGATACAAAGACAGAATCTGTTGTCTTTAGAAGACAGTAAGCATTTGCTTTTCCTGCTTAATAGGGCCTTGAAGATCAGGTCCAAATAGACATCTCCATTCAGAAAGATGGATTCTGCTGCAGCAATTTCACACTGATAGGTAAAAATAAATAAACTCCCTCCCAGTGTGGGGAAAGACTACAGAAGTACTGATTCAGATACACATTTTCAGAATAGGCCAGAGTCCTGATTGAATTACGTGAATGAGTAGATCAGTAATCACTTCCTAACATCCTTGCGTGGGTTTTATTTTCTTTTAATTTACTGAAAAAATGTTGCATACATATGCAATAACATTCATATAATTATAATTATTTAGTTCTAACCCTGTATTTCAAACCTTATTAAACCAAACATTTCAACCCAAAAGTCAATTCTGTGTTCTCCAAGAGCTTTTCATGTTAAATATTAGTGTAGTTCCACAGCGTTCGTCTTTGGTTATGATAGAGGTGAGTGTGCTTACTACAACTGGTTCTCCTCTCCTTCCTGAATACATGGGTAGTCTTCCCAGTCTCCCTTAAGGTGATGATGGAGAAAGATTTGCTCATATTGGAAAGAGGAGCAAGCTCTGAGCAAACATGAGCAGAGTTATAAATTATCCCTGTTCTCTATTATCTCGCAACAGGAAATTCTAAAGTGTCATGTTGAGGTGATGGTGGAGACTTTGTCAGCGTGGGTTCCTGCAGAGCCTCCTGCTACTCAGCATTGCATATGTTGTGTTAAGCCACTGAGATTCAGGAGCTAATTTGTTATAGCAGCATCATGTAGCCTATACTGACTAATATGCTGGCAAAGATATTGAAGACATTTATGCCCAATAAGAGAGGAAAATCCTCAAATACAGAAACACGTACATGCTTCATCATTTGTTCCATGGAACACTCAGATAATTTCTGACTTATGAATCTGACCCCTCTTTTGTTCAGGTAACACAGATAGATGATGGAATTCATTAATCTATTCAACAAGTTATTTTTGAGAAAGGCACTTTTTGGATGTTGCAAATATAGCACTGAATAAAACAGAGAACATTCCTGTTCTCATAGAGATAGATTTCATGGAGTCTAGATTCCAGGGGCAAAACAAAATAAGTAAATAAAAAAAGTAACTAAAAAAAGAATAAATCAGGGAAGAAGGATAGGGAGTGTCAAGGGTGGAGAAGGGCTGCTACATTCCCAGTATATGAGAGCCTGAGCAGCGGAGCATACTCACTACCATGTTTCCCTGAAAATAAAACCGGGTCTTATATTAATTTTTGCTCCAAAAGACGCATTAGGGCATCTAACATAAATTCAGGGGATGTCATCCTGAAAAATCATATTAGGGTTTATTTTCTGGTTAGGTCTTATTTTGGGGGAAACATGGTATAATTATATGAACTCTCAGCTTCCTTTCTGTTCTTGTCTTGGATTAGTCTTACACATGTCTCTACGTGTGTATGTAGAGAGTGTATGTGTATCCTATTGCCCTATTTCCTCCATTGACCAATAAGTAGAAATGACAGGTGCTAACCTCTGAAAAGAAATAGATCAGCTTCCATTAGAGATGTCTTTAGACTCCTTCTCTGATTGCTCACTGTTTTCTCCTGTCCAAACTGGTCTTTGTGCTGAATGTTGGTTTCATTTTTCCCTTATAAGCCTATTCTTGATTCTCGAAACTTAGTAATGATATTTAAACTCCCCAAGTAATTCTCAATTCCCCCTCAAGAACTTGACTCATTCACTGAATTGGAGATGTCAATTGATATCTGTTCAACATTTGGGGGGAAAATTTGATGGAAATTTTCCCATCCTCAGCCCCTGATATCTAAGCAACTACATTTTAGACCACATAATCCCTTTTCTTTATTTCTCTCCACCTACCCCCATCCAGGCTTCAGGTAATTTAACTAATGGTGAGCACCTGACCTAAGCTAATCCTTTGGTTTGCTAGTACGTATTTTAAAAAAGAGCTGGGACAACTAAGTTCTCTGTCTCTTAAGTTTAAATTAAGTCATGCAGACAGAATGGAAAGGGGTGGCATTAATAGTTATCCTCGGACAATAGGCATGAACCCTAAACCTTCCAAGAAAACTGGGATATATGATTACCTTCATAAGGGATTAAGGAAGGGAGTCAAGACGTTTTTCCTATGGAGATGACTTCACAGAAAGTCAAAGGTATTTATTTACTGAGCTCTTTCACGTTTTTGCAACAATGCTGAAATAATTTCCATTTGTGTCCTTTGCCCCATGCCACACATGGGTCACCTGTCTTAGGACTTTTCCAGGTTTATACCCGGACATTTCCACCAGCTCTGCCTTCCTGGGGTGGCTGCCAGTTTCTCACCTGCACACTAAGACATTTCTGCCCAGGAATTTGCTCCAATGGGTCCTTTGTCTCTGCAGCCACGGTCTGATACTTCAGCTGCTGGTCTTCTCTATACCTCCTTAGTGTGAATGGCAGAGGCAGGTCCAGGCCCAGATTCAGGAAAAGGTAAAGAGTCCCCTGGAGCTGGCTGGTAGGGAAAGAGCAGTGGCTCAGGCTTTGCTGCTAGTATGGATTCCTCCCGATTGCCGTTGAATACGATTTAGGGGCATAATGAGGGAGGCCTGTTGTGCTCACCACATGCAGGTTTCATCAGTATAAAGTCTCACTCGGCAGATGAACACAGACAGATGCACATTTCCTCCACCAATGAAATATTAAACATGACAGGTGCATTACCCATCAGGAGAGCTGCATACAAAATGCATGTGTAACCCATAAGGTCTTCCCCATTCCCTTCCTCCCGCTTGTCTGGGGGTTCTGGGAGGTGATATTCCTCCTGCAGTACTGCTCAGATATTCAAATCCAAACGTTATGGCCAACAGTATCCTTGGGAAGATAATGTAAAGGCTTTTGGCTTTAAATTAAGAATCCATTAAGATAATAAAATGTTTTCTTCGAGTTTATTGTTATTCTGCCTAAGGGATCTGTGGGGGAACACAGGATAAAAACTATGGAGAGAAAGATTCTCGTCACTATGGAAACAGATTCATTTATTTTTATGGGCTGATTTCTAATTCCTCTCCCTGGGCAGAGCTCTCACTAACTTCTGATGCTGAGAGATTATGCTTATTCAGAGAACATTGTGCTGCTTGCAGGAGAACAGAGGTAGAGAAAGAGGGCTCAATAAAGAGCCAAGATGTGTAAGAATATCTTTCCAAAGGATTGACTCCAATCAGAATAGTCAACTGATCGAAGTGAGGAGGCTATATTCAGAATTCTGTACCAACAAAGGAAAATAGCCCCCTAATAGTTACTAGTTTGATATCAATCCTTTAAAAATGCGGAACACACATATAGAAGGGTTCAAGAAGCATAACTTCTGCCTGACATTCTATCCGCTGGCTATGTTAGGCTTAGAACCTAATGAATGATATGTCCTACCTGTGTGCAGATATTATCACAAAGGGTGGCATTCTTTAGCAACCACAATTGTTTCATGTCAGTTATTTTTAACTACTTGAGTCTTACTACTTGCGGAGTTTTTATTCTTTAATGGCATGCCAAATTCTATCTCCTATGAGCAGTATTTTTATGGGTATGTCACAGTGTCCCCACTTCCACGATTAGTAAAATGGCAATAGTGATATATAGCAACTTCCAGGAATAAAGGAACATTGTGATTGATAGCTGCTATTATGCTGAGCTCTCAGCCTGAAAAGTGTTGGGCATATAAATAGCATGTTGATGGTATTACTCAATCTTTGTTCAGTGATTTATTTGCATGAAAACAACACCATGCCTGGTCATTCAATGCGCTGTGCAATCCCACAAACTATGAGGGTGGCCAGCTGAAGATGTTTGCATCAGAATTTGTTTAAGGTTCTGGAATGCACACCTGAATAGTGTAGGCAGGACTGGTAGAAAGACTGGTGGAGCAATTCATCCATCAAATCTGACTGAACATGTACCACTCCCCTTTCAGGCCACTCAGACATTAACCGTCAGTCCTGGAAAGCCTTGGGAGCAAAGCCAGTGAAATCATGATTCAGCAAGTTGGGGTTCAGGTAAAGTTCAATGCAGTGTGTGTGTGTCTGTGTGTTTTTTGGTGGGGGTGTGGAAGAAGGTTGTGTGTGTGCTGAAAGTTTCCCTAGGGTGTGGCAAAATGTTCCTTACTTCATCTTTAGTATAGAGATTGGACTATTTTAAGAATTGGTTTTAAAATGTCTGAATGTTGTGGTTTCATATTGCCCAATATTTGACACTGGGAGACCCCTGGTGGTTTGACTACCTTCTTCATTATTATGTTTCTTTGCTCATTTCTGCGCATGGATGCACATGGCCCTTCAGGAGGCTGTTTACCACCTTTACCTGCCTCCTGACCCAAACACTCTAAATGATACTAAAAGCAGGATGCCCAGTTGAGTAAAAATATGTGCAAGAGAATCATCTGTGTAAAACAACCTGGGGTGGAAGAGTACACATTCCAAGGGCATATTCGCCAAAGCACTGTGGGGGGAGGCAATGTGCATTGGTGGGTTTAGGTGAAAGCGCTGGGACTCCTGTGAGTTAGAAATAAAAGATTAGAGATATACATGGAGTAGAAATATGCAGCGATGGCACATTTCACGTCAATAATCACACATTGAGAAACGTGCAATGTGCTTTGCAGAAGGTCCTTGGCCTCGATGACTCTGTAGTCAGGTGGACAATGCAAACATAAAAACAGTGAATCACTGGAAAGAGGAAGTAGGGGGGAGGTGCCTAAGATGATGCTGAGACTCTTACTTGAGTGACTAGCAAGAAATACACGAGGATAAGCAATTAAATATTTTTTTTCAAATATTATAAAAGCAACAAGTATTCACTCCTCCTAGCCGCTGCCCCACCCAGGGAGACAATGCTAACAGTCTGCTCAGCAACCTTCCACTTCTTTCCCACATCCACTCAAGCATACAAACACACATATAGATACATATACAGTTTTTTGTTTTTGTGATTTCTTGTACAATTAGAAAATATTATGTACGTTACTTTGTAAGTTGCTTTTTGACTTCAGAATATATGTGGACATCTTGTCATATCAAAGAGCTGCATAATGGCTGCAAGTCACTGTCATCAATTCTTCCCTAATGGGCAGTTAGGTTGTTCCCAAGTTTTCACTACTACAAACAATAACCATCCTTACATATATACCCTTGTGTGAAGAGGCGCTTTGATTTCAATAAAATAGAACCCAAAAGTGGAATTGCTGGGTAAAAGGGTATATGTACTTTTCATTGTAACTGAGTCTTCTAAATTTCTTTTCAAGCAATGTGAAGCAATATTGCTTTACCAGCAATAAATGGAAATCCTTGGTGATGATGAGCAATTGTGAGAATTGGGGTCCTGGGTGGTGCAGAGGAAGTAAAGGAATAGTCGTTTAGTTTGATTTTCAGCTAATTAAATCTGACATGCCTGCTGGACATCTGTATGCTGATACCCAGCAGGCAGTGAGACGCTTAGCTCTGGCACTAAATGGTCTCAGTATGAGTGAGGACACGGGAGTGGATGGAATTGCTCTAAGGAAGAAAATGCAGCAGAGAAGGGAACGACATGGATCCTACGGTAGTTCCCCCATCACAGAGCTCAGTGGAAAAATTAGGAATTAGCAAAGGAGGTTGAGAATGCGTCAAGGGGTAGGCGAAAAGCAAAAAGAGTGCAGACTACGGGAAACGAGAGGAAGAGGCAGTTTCGAGAAGCACGGTGTGGACAATGGTGTAGATGCAGGGCAAGATCTTTAATCAGTGACCTGGGTCTCTTCTTCTATCTTAAGAGTTGGGACACAGAAATGTGAATTCCAACTTCCTGAGTTTTTTTCTTTTAATTTCATTTGTGTCACCTTTAAGGAGTAGAGTGATACAGATACTATGCCTTCCTCTAAAATCCATCCCAAAGCCATAGGGGATATAGTCAATAATACCATTGTGGGGACAGAGCCAGGAGAGCAGTTTCCAGGCTCTCAGCCTCATGTGGAAAGGTGCTGGCTCGGGTAATAGATGGCCATCAGCTGTGACTAGTTGGCCATTAGCTGTAACCAGTTAGCCAGTAGCCATTAATATAACTGCTGTGGCTATGCTAGCAAGCATGGATTACAGCTAACAAGTAGGGTTGGGTGGTTTGGCAGAGAAGTGGACTGCAGATTGCAGCTAGCAAGTGCAGCTAGCAAGTGCGGATGGCGGATTGCGGATCATGTGGATCCTACTTTCTCTGTCTCACCAGGCCACCAGAGAGACTGTGGTGCAGGAAGACCTCATGCTTCCTGTGTCTCGACCAGCCGCCATCAAGAATATGTAAGTACCTTGGCTGTGAGCCACTATTGTTCCAGCATGGTGCCCTGAGAAACGCTGGCTGTGCCCAGAAAGACTGGAAGTACCAAGAACCCTGGCTGTGACCAGAAAGTAGGTGGGCATCAACGGACATCCCCTGGGACATTACTTGAATTGGACTGAAACTTTTTCTTGTGAGCTGGGTTCCTGACACAGGATACAAGTGGAAGATGCTTGTCACATAGATTGTGAGGCTAGACCCTGGAGGGGTGGAGTGTGGGGACAGAGCCAGGAGAGCAGTTTCCAGGCTCTCGACCTCACATGGAAAGGTGCTAGCTCGGGTAGTAGATGGCCATCAGTTGTGACAAGTTGGCCATCAGCCGTAACCAGTTAACTATTAGCCACTAATATAACTACCGTAGCTGACCTAGCAAGTGCGGATTATAGCTAGCAAGTAGAGTTGGGTGGTTTGGCAGAGAAGTGGACTGCGGATTGCTGCTAGTAAGTGTGATTATCAAGTGTGGATGGCGGATTGTGGATCATGTGGATCCTACTTCCTGTGTCTCACCAGGCCACCAGCGAGATTGGGATGCAGAAAGACTCCATGTTGGGGTACTGGCAGATGTTTCCTTTTGTCTCTCAACCAGCTGCCAGTGAGAATATAGTGGTATGACTCCCCTATCTATGGCTCCGTTGTTCCTTTTTGGCCTCACCATGTCCTGCATTCTTATGTGGGGAGCGGAGTCCCCGCATGACAACCATAATAACTATATTTGGTGCCAGATAGTTACTAGACTTATGGGGTAATGACTACGTATGTTATATGTGTCTCATCACTATGTTATACACCTGAAACTAATATAACATTGAAAGTCAACTGTAGTTTAAAAAAAATTTTGTTATAAAAAATAAAATCCATCCCAAGGCATCACAGCTTCTAGTGTTATGCTCCCCACCCCACAGGATGCCCTTCAGCCAAGCTGCTAGAGAGTTGGAAAATGGACGTGTTTGACTTTCATCTTGTTTCCCCTCCCACTGCCCTTTTTAGTAAAAGAAGTACTAGCAATCACAGAATAAAAGCCCCTAAATCATTCACTGAGCAGAAAAACAGCCTCTAAATTATCAAAAGCTGATTACATCTTTGCTGACAGACACAGGCTGCAATGCTGAAATCTCACTCTCGTCAGCTTCTCTCTCTGGACAATGGAAATAGAGTCCTCATCTGCCTATCATCAAAAGTCCTCTTGATAACAAGCTCTAAACATGTCTCTGCAGCCCGCCATGTAATTATCTACGTCATACACCGCGTGACATTTTCCTATGTCTCCAGAGGCGATCCAAGACAGGAAGTGACCTGGTCATAAATGAACACACATGTACACACTTAAAATGTTTAACCTCCAGGGAACACTTATATCCCCCCCAACTCTCCCCATTCATTTCCTTTATTTACTAATGACCTACCCTGTTAATGGAGCTGGATATGGGGAACCCTTCAGAAATGAGCAGCCATTTCATATATGACTAGGCCTCATCCCTGCTGGTCTGACAAGAATATGTGCAGAGAAAAGCAAGCTTTCTAACTTTGGCCTCATGGAGTCAGGTGAGACAGAAGTGTCAAATGCTGCTCCTCAGACAGGCTTTTAGGAGGATGGTGTTTGCACAACAGTCATAAAGGCTACCCTGGGAATTGCAAATTCCATTTGACTTACAGCAGCCACATTGGCCTCTGGAGATTGGGAGGATTTCAGCTGCAGGAAAAAAAAGAAAAAACACACCCAACTCTTTGCACTGCTTGGAAATGAGGACGGATTGACAAAATGAAATGGCACAGGAGACTGGCAGGTAGATGATGCCTGCAGTCGGGCGACCAGGGTTGGTCTAGCCCAGAGGAGGAAATTATCATTTTGATTATGTTCTAGAGGATCTATTTATGAGTACAGGTTTCCTGGTTGAGTCAGACTGAATATTTTTCTGGGTTTCAAAAACAAAAATTGGATATGAATACACAAACTTAGGTAAATTCTTTGACCTGGAGCATTTTCAATCATTTCTGCCTGATGAAAAGCAGTCCTAAAGGAAAAGAAAAGCTTCCCATTTATATCACAGATCATTTACACCTGCAACTTGGCAGAAGTTTTATCTCCTTTTTTGGCAAAGAAAGGCCAAGTATTTTCCTCTTCACTCACCCACCCTGTCATGCCTGAGTCTTCTTCTCCTCAGGTGGTTTTCTTGGGCCACCTGGCTCTCCCAGGTGACAGAGAATGTCGCCGCTGTAAGAATGAGGAAGTGAAAGGACCGTGTGGAGGAAGAGCGGTGTTGCTTTTACATGAGACAACCAGCAACTCACTGGATTTTGGATTCAGACAGAACTGAGTTCAAATTCCACCTCAGCCGCTCACAGGGCGCATGACCTTGGGCAAGTTAGTCTGTTTCCCATGTGTAAACAGGGAACACAGTACCCAACTCTTAGGATGGTGGTAAACACTAGAGGGGGAAAAATAAACAAAAAATGGACCCACACATACACATGCTGAATGTCCCGGGCACATAGTAGAACCATCATAATGTAATCGTATTGAGGATCTGGATAATCCTATAAAAATGTGCCTGAGTTGTTGATTTCTAAGTAATGAACTAGTTTTATTGAATGTTAAGTGCCAAAAACATTACTCAAGAAATATTCCTTCTTTATTGTTTTTATCATAAAACCCACGACTTTTTTTCCTCTCAAGTTGCTTGGAGGATTTTTGGGGTGGGGAACCCAGTAGACCTAGATTGGATTCTCATTTAATTGCACTAAGATAGAGAAAATTAGTGGATCAGGAAGCCATTTCAAATTTCTTATGTGGCCCAGGGAGCCCACATTATGACATTTATCCTACTTGTCCCATAGGTCCTACTAAAGGACTGCAAATCCCCAGCCAGCTTTCTCCTGAAAACCCCTGCCTCCATACTGCACAAGTTCTGGTCTTCCCACCCAAGCTCTGCTCATGCTCCCCCCTTACAGTTGGCCTGGCATAGGGTCCCAATCAGGAATGCTAGCTGTGACCAGAAGGCTGGGGCTGGAGGAAAAATCCACTTGAACAACTCTTGGAATGACAAGAGCCAGGGGTTGAGCCCAGGCCACCTTCTCCACATTCCACAAACATCTGTGTAGTACTTGAGTTGTGCCAGGTCCAGGACTAGGCACCGGGGACAGAGTGCTGAACAAGTCACACCCTAGTGTCTAACAGTGGGTATAGACACATGAACATATAACATTGTTGGTACTGCCCATGACTGGGAAAATAGAGGGTGCATGCAGGTGAGGCCCCTAGCCTACAGTGGGGAAAGTCAGCCAGAGCTTCCCCAAGGAAATGAGACAGAAGACTAAGTAGCATCAGCCAGGCCAAGGAGGCTGGGATGAGGATGAGCAAGGAAGAAGTTTCCTAGCAAGGGAACAGAGTATAAGGTGAATGAGCTGACAGAGGAGCCAACGCAGAGTCCATCAGCCAAGAGACAAAGGCCGGGGGAGGCGGTGCAGTGCAGCTGCCCCAAGGACATGGCTTTGTAAATGGACAGACCTGGGGTCAGAATGCCAGCTCCATAACCTTCTCTGTCCCCCTCTATGACTTTAAGCAAGTTTCTGAACCCCTCAAAACATCAGTTTCATTTGTTTGAAGGATATTATAATATCCTCCTCTTGGGACTATTGTGGTGACAAAATGAAATAATACACAAATAAATGATCCAGCCACCTTCCCTGATACCAAGTAAATACTCAGTAATATCCTCCTCTTGGGATTATTGTGGTGACAAAATGAAATAATACACAAATAAATAATCCAGCCACCTTCCCTGATACCAAGTAAATACCAAGTAAATACTCAGTACTTGTTAGTTGTTGTTACTATTAATAAGAATAACAAGATGAATTAGCTTCCGATGGCAGGAATGAGGGGAAGCAGGAAGGGAAATGAGCTCCATAGGCCCAGGTGATGCTATCACTGCTGTTAAACTAAAGTTTTAACTTCCATGGCTGGAAGTCTTTTTGTAAGTACGGTTTTAGTGAGCCAAATATGGCAGCCCAAAGACTGGTCCTGGGGCATGGAGTCTAAACCACCAGCAGCATGGCTAGGTGGGAAAGACAGCATGTCCACTGCCCCAGAGTTTTGCAAACGTTTTTATACATCAAGTCGGGGAAGGGGGAAGAAAGGGGTAGCCTGAAACAATTTGCATGAGCTATAGACAAGGGGTGGAGAAGGTGAAGTGGGGCCAGCTCTGGGCCCAGAGTCTGCTTAAAGAAATATTCACTCCTGGAGATTGGCTGGGGCAACAGTCCTGGAAGACCACTTGTAAACAAGGGGAAGCTCCTAGAGTTTGATGGTGTCCAGCTAAAATAATCTGAAGTTCCAACAGGCAAAACAGGGATATGAGAAATCTTTTGTTAATGGGTCAGCAGCCATTAACAAACTAGCAGCTCTGTATTTTTCTCTCACTCTCCAGCCACTGTAAATTAATTTAGAACATCTCAGAATTTTTTTCTTATCAGATCTTTCTGTGGCTGCTCCTTTGGTTATCAGCTCTGGATGATAAGTACACAGTCCACTCAAAAGGACAGGAATGAGACTTAGGCTCAAGTGAGTGGATCAGTTTCTCAATGTGGGCGTGGAGGTGGGGGGGGGCTCTATTCACATTCTGGGAGGGAAAATTCTTTCTTGTGCAGGACTGTCCCTCACATTGCAAGATGTTTAGCGTCTCTTGCCCCTTCCACTATATTCCAATTGTCCCCTTACTTTCTGTGAAAACAACACTTCTAAACACCCTCCAAGTTAGATTAGATGGCCCACCATTCAGAGCCAGCTCTTTAACCACAAGTATTCTGAATATGAAAATAGTTCTTAGTCAAGAAAGATTGGAAACTCTTAGCCTAGACAAGGTTTACAGAGGTTATCTAGAACTTCAAAGAATAGGCTGTATTGAAGGTAAGTGCTTCAGAATACATATATATTACAAATTGATAAATGCACAGTTCTTCAATGGAAAATCCAAAGTAAGTAAACAATATTCATGTTACTTATAACTTTCTATCCTATATTCACTCACAAAGAAAAAAATAACCTCAGTAAGGACAGCAAGTTCTCATTTCTGATGGAGACTAGACCAATTATATATCTCTGGCAAACACACAGAACGAAGCAGACGTTGGTACAAATTATGTGAATGGCATAATTATGGTTATGTTTCAGAATTGTCAGCAAATTAATTTCTCAGGCTGTTTTAAAGAGTTTTCCAGGCATTGGCTTTAGAGAAAACAAAACTTAGCATGAATTCCTTCTATCATCTCACAAAAAAGATTCAAGGCTGATCAGTTCTGTCTCTCTTTTCAGTGTTACTGCTGGGTGCATTGAAACGCCATTTTTCCATATGTCCACCTTGCTCCTCCATACAAGGGTAAGATAAAATACCATAGCATATGTCATGTAGGAGATAATCACTGAGACTCCAGTGGGGAGACTCCACTGGGGAGTCTCAGATCCACAGAAGGGATCTGTAGATTCTAAATTCCATTACAGAATCACTTTTTACTGTCCATTTTGAATCCAAATCACCCACTGCTTTATTAGTCTGGCATCCCGAGATCATTACCTGGGCAACTTGAAGAAATGGAAGTCATCTGTGCCCTTGAGGATACAGATTATCTCCCTGCTGCCCACCGTCTGCCTCTCGCACACTCTGCAAGCAGAATGTCCTGTGAAAGGCAGCTCCATATGCTGCCTTACTCTTCAATAGAGAGCCACTCTGACTGGCCCGTCTGCTCGTGCCTTTTCAGCTCTGCTCCTCATCCTTTAGCTGAACAAATGAGGATGAGACCCGAGACCAGGAGGGAGGACAATCAATCCTTCTGTTTCTAAACCACAAGCCACGTGAGCTTTACTGTAAAACAAGGTTGCTGTGTTTTACCTTCAGGGCAGAAAAACAATGCACATTTTTTAAAGGATTTTTGAGATATTCGGGGAAGATACACAAGACTGCTGGAGTTGTATTGAAAATCCACAGTGATGAACATAAAGAAAGAATTAAGTACAGTTACCTAGCCACAAAACCTACAGTTGGTGCCGCCGGGTTATGCGTTAAGGAAAGAATGCCAACTGAGAGATGTGTTTGGGGAAATGTGTGACAGTGAACGGTGTGTGCACCACAGCTGTGACCTCAAGCCAGCTCTCCAAGCTTTGCTTTCTTTCTTTTCTTTTTTCAGAAAAATGAAAAACAAACAACAAAAACTGATAATTTCCTCACCACCATTTTTAAAATGTGACATATAAAGTCTCAAGTCGATCAATCAATTTCTAAAAAGACAAGGGTAGATAATTTTAAATGTTTCAATGACATAAAATAAATCTAACAACAGAGAACAGTAGCAGTATGTTCTACAAGCTTTCCCAAACTTGGATTATTTTCTCATTCAAAAGATAAGGCAACCTAAGGCTAGACATATACATTTTTGAGAAGGATGCCAAAACGATTCAATGGGGGAAGGAATGGTCTTTTCAACAAATGGTGCGTATCCATTTGCAAAAGAATGAAATTGGTCCCTTCCTCACACCGTAGATAAAAATTAACTCGAAATAAATCACAGACCTAAATGTAAGAACTAAAACTATAAAGGTCTTAGAAGAAAGCACGAAAGTTAATTTTCATGATTTTTGGTTAAGTAAAGTCTTCTTGGATACATCAAAAGCATAAGGGACAGAAAAGAAATAGATAAATTGGACTTTATCAAAATTTAAAACTTTTATGCTTCAAAGGATACCATCAAGAAAGCGAAAAGACGTCTAATCATTATGTTGTTTTGTATACCTGAAACTAACATAAAATAAAAAATAAAAAAAAGTGAAAAGATGAACTACAGAATGGGAAAAAATTTTTTTGCAGATTACATGTCTGATAAGGAATTTGCATCCATAATATATAAAGAACTCATACAACTCAAAAATAAAAGACAAATCACCCAATTTAAAACTAGGCATCGGATGGATTTGAGTAGACAGTTCTCCAAAGAAGATTTACAAATTGCCAATAATGCAATATCTCTAAGCTTAAATTTAAAAAGAACATGATGAGATGTTCAACATTGTTAGCTATTAGAAAAATGCAAGTCAAAACCACAGTAAGATACCATTCACACCCACCAGAAAGGCAATAATAAAAAACACAGACTGAAAACAAGTGTTGGCAAGGGTGTCGAGAAATTGGGACCCTCACGCATTGATAAGAATGTAAAATAGTGCAGATGCTGCAAAAAACAAAATGATAAATACAGAGTTAACATATGATCCAGCCATTCCATTCTTAGGTATATATCCAAAAGAAGTGAACACATATGTCCAAACAAAACATTATACAAAGATGCTCAAAGCAGCATTATTCCTAAGAGCCAAAAAAGTGGAAACAATCCAAATGTCCATCAGCTGATGAATGGATAAATCAAGTGTAGCATATTCATTCAATGGAATGTTACTCAGCATAAAAAGGAAGGAAGTGCCGACTTTACAGACAGGAAAATTGAAGTTTAGAGCTCTTGACTCCCTTATTCAAAGGCACACAGTATTTCAGGGCTGAGCCAGGTTTAGATTATTGGTCTGTCTACAGGGTTCTTTATTCCCTATAGAATGACACCACACATTGCTTTTAATGAGTAGTTGCTCCATGCCAGGTCCTTTGTACACATTATCTTACTGCTCTTCACCCCACCTCTGATGAGTCGGTATTATTATTTCTATCTCAAAAGTGGAGAGATGAGCCAAAGGAGGAGTGAAAGGCCATATCCAGTTCATAATACTGGAAACTGGGAATAGCTGCAATTTGAACCCAGGTCCATCCACTCCCAGAATTACCATTATTTCTGCTAAATCATGATGTCCCCATCATCAGGTTCTCAGGAAAATCTTTTAATGCATCTCTGGAGTCTTCCCTGTTCCTTTCTTTCCCACAGATACGATGCTGGTCTGCTACTCTGAGAACTCACTTTTCTATGAAGTTCTGGCTGGACTCATTTCTATGAGAGTCACCCTCTCTCCAATCTTACTTTTCAATCACCAGTATCCTCTAACAGACTATTTCTATTTCCCCACCACTTAAGAACACGCAGTGCCTGGGGAACCAAATCCAAATCCCTCAACTTGGAATGTGTGGGTCTCCATACTAAATCTGGCTCTACCCTAGAAGCACTGGGAGCTTTTAAGTCCTGTTGCTAAGGCCACCCTCCACACCGATTAAGTCAGAATTCCTGAGTACGGGACCTAGTCATCAATAGTTTTCAAATCTTCCTAGGTGATTCAATGTGCAGTTAAGCACATTGAGAAGCATTGAACTGACTCCATAGCTTACACCTCCCCCTCACTACTAGGCTAATCTCTTTCCTGTCCTTCACATCTACCTCTTCTGCGCCCACAGTCTGCTCGTTTACTCAGGAGGATGCCTTCTCCTCTTCTCTCTGATCATTCAAGTCTCCCTCACTTGCCAGACTATGGCCCATCTCTACCCACTCCCGGAAGAGGTCCTTGAATATGCTGACCTCTGAACAAACCCCATATCTAAATATCCACTTACAGACCAGACAATATAGTTGAAAACATGATCTTATATTACTTTTTCTTGCTCTTCAACTACAAGCATTGGTCTATGGTCCCTCCATTGTGTAAAATCTTTTCCTGTATGCTCTGTATTTCCATTGATGTTCCCTTTTCTGATTTCTCAGTACCTTGCAGCCTTTAATACCAAACTTGTGCATCTGTTCCCTCCTTCAAACATCTTGTCTGTCCAGCCTTGCCCTGGTGCCCAGCTTCTGTGCCTCTACTCTCCATTTCTTCAACAGACCCTGTGTTTTTTCATGCCCCCATGCTCTTGCCTCCACCCAGAGTTCTTTACCCTCCCATCTGGCAAAATACAACTCGATTCATTCTCAAGGCTTCCTTCTTTATCAACTTGTCTGTGATTCTTCCCTTGTCAGACAGAACTAATAGTATCTTCCTTCATGGTCCTACTGCACTTTATTTAGTGTCATACCAGTCATTTAGAACATATCATAATGTATGCAAGTTGGTAGGCCTCTACTGGTTTTAAATAAGAAAGCACGACAAATGTGCATGTGACAAAATAGTGGATTATTCAAACATAAACCAAACTTCTGATGCTGTATATTCCTTATGAGCCTGACAAAGTGCTGTTGACTTGAAAGACCGTTTGCATGGCTCCTAACATCACTGGCAGGGCTGGCCTTTGGAAGGCTCTGGCTCAGGACACCCGTGGTTTTGTGCACATGTCATGGGTGTAGGTGTGTGCTGCCTTCCTTTCAATAAAATTTGGAGAAAAAAAAAGGAATTGGTAGAGAGGCAAGATGTGCAAAACGTGTCTTTCTTTTTGAAGTTCATCACTACTCAGAGATGACAAAAAAGACGTTGGCACTGACCGGGGGAGCAAACTTGAAAGTATAATGCCTTAAGCAGGCCCATGTAGTAACAGTTCCCCTTTTTAAATTCTAGATTCAAAATAATCTTGCAATAGTCCATTTAAAAGCACCCAGAGAAACTGTGACAAATAAGAACTCCACCCCCAGAAGGATCTTATCAATAAGGGACTCCAGATCCCTCTTCTGAGAAATACACTCTTTTTATGGAGGACTAAGAAGTTAATTGCACATTTCCAAGTCAAATTGAGGTATGGCTGCTGCTATAAAAGTCGATGAGCTGAGATTTTAATCTTGAAATTGCCATTCTCCCATCTCCACACTAACACATTATAATAAGGATAATAGCTAGAGAGGAGAAAGTATACAGCATGAGACTATAATTCTGTCGACCAATCTCCTGATCAGAAATTCAACAGTATCTAAAACAGCACCCAACTAATTTCCCTTTTGAAAAAACAAAAAATCTCATTTTTCAGTTTCTTATTCTAAAGTCCCCTTGAAAGATCCCAGATTGAACTCCAACTTCTTCTCAAATTCCCACTTCAACATGTGACACTGATGAACTAACATGAAGATTTCAGAAAAGATTTCAGAGCAGTTCCCATCTCAGCACAATAACTCTTTCCCCTACTTCAGTCAAAGTTCATTATAACCCAGGTTATGTCAAAACAAGCATTCACAGTGAGTGATGTCATGACGTGTTTATAATATTTCTTCAGCTCTAATCAAGTTATTCCCAGACTGACGCATCTTCAATGATAAATATGCATAGATGAGAATGGAGGCAGAGTTCACTGGAAGTGGGCTCGGAAGATGAAGAAGGAAGTACAGAGGAAAGGGAATCCTGGGAGAGGTGGGCTTCGGATTTGCTTAGGAAAATGAGTGTTTTGGATATCTGGCGAGGAAAAAGTGATTCTGAATAACAGGGACAGAACAAGCAAAAGTTCATGGGTAAGTAGAAAGAAACCTATCACTGGCTATATGACAGGTACCAGTGGTTGCCTGGGCTAAATAGTGCCCCCCCAAAGTCATACATTGAAGTCCTAAAGGCCTAACCCCAGTATCTCAGAATATGACTGTATTTGGAGAAGGGGCCTTTAAAACGGTGATTAAGGAAAATGAGGTCGTTGGGGTGGGCTCTAATCCAATATGCCTGGTGTCCTTATAAGAGGAGGAGATTTGGACGCAGATGAGACACCAGGGATGTGAACACCAAGAAAACACCAGATGAGGACACAGTGAGAAGGTGGCCATCTGCACGCCAAGGAGAGAGGCCTCAGGAGAAATCATCCCTGGCAGTGCATTGATCATAAACTTCCAGCCGCCAGCACTGTGAAAAAATAAATTTCTGTTGTTTAAGCCACCCAATTTGTTGTATTCTATTAGGGCAGCCTTAGCAAAATAATACACCTACCGCACAGCCATCCACCGCCACCACTTTCTTCCTACCGGGCAAAGCCCAGCCAACCTTAGAGTCATCCAACTGCCTTTGCAGTGAGGGCATGGATAACGGAACTCATCCTGGCACGGAAGGGAAAGTCTACTCAGGGACTCTGGGGAAGGTTTTCTTCTGTCATAAAAAGGAGAGACAGGCAGGGGTCAAATCTTGCCTAGGACGCTGTCCTGAAAGGACATTACAGCTGGCATTGTGGTAGGCGTCTTGTACTATGAGACGAACACAAGAAAATTACAAAGAACCTGCCCCAGCACCCTTGACAATATTGAGCCACTGCCTTAACTCTTTAACTGCCTTCCTTAGATTTATTCTCATGTAAGACAATGATTCCTATTGTCTAAGCCCTTTTAAATTAGATTTATTATTTGCTGGGTCCAGTGAGGAGAATGACCTGGCTAATGAGAGAGATTACGTTAGTGAGACCAAGTAGACCCAGGTTTTTGGGAAAAGGCCTTTGAATGTTTCGTGGAAATGAGCAGAAGCATGAGGGGAGGAGAAACAAGAATTAAAGTAAATTCTAGGTTTGTAGACGGGGAGCTCATGAGAATGGGGGATATCTGTAAGGAGTGTGGATAACCTTCTCCTCCAGATGGAAGAACTTAGTTTTCTAAGGCCATCTGTCTGAGTTTGCTTAATAGTTCAGTGAGGATTCAGGCTTCAGAAGAAAGGTTGTTCTCTGACACTGCTGAAGGTGGAACTGGGTCTGCGGTAG
This sequence comes from Rhinolophus hipposideros, assembly GCF_964194185.1. NCBI lineage: Eukaryota > Metazoa > Chordata > Mammalia > Chiroptera > Rhinolophidae > Rhinolophus > Rhinolophus hipposideros. The sequence goes on from NC_138047.1 coordinate 59,558,317, forward strand.
CAATTGAAAGGCGATTTGGGAGGGAATCCTATCAGTGGCCCAAGTGGATGCTAATACTTGCTATGAAGATAGGTATATCGGCTGTTCGCATCAGACCTTGAAGCATGGAAGCCAGTGTTTGAAATATATTCATAAGGACTCTTGCTATCTGCTGCCAGTTTTACAATAATTCAAGTAAAATTCTTTTGAGTTGTCAAAACCTTGTGAACTATGTTTCTATACGAGCTCTGCAGTGACAGTCTGGGGACCTGATGTCTGGATCCAAATCTACCACTAACTGAACAACCTTGGACAAGTCAACTTCTCTAGACCTCAGTGTCTTCAGCTATAGAAGGGGGTTTGATTGTTTGACGACAACAGTGACTTTTTTTTTTAAAGCAGTGGAACTCTCTGTTGAGATAAATCATATTCAAACCCTCAATAACTAATAATAAAAATGGTACTACTAATTCATAATTATTGTATACTTAGAATCTTCCATGCTTTGTACTAAGCACACCAAGTAGATTACTTCATTTAATTCTCACTTTTACACTATAAGATAGGAAATCTTATTGTCATTACTTGTTTTATAGATGAGGTAACTGAGGCACAGAGAAGTTAAGAAACTTTCCCAAGGGGTCACACAACTGGTAGAGGACAGGAAGTGTGTGTGTGTGTGTGTGTGTGTGTGTGTGTGTGTGTGTATAACAATATGTAAAATCGTTAATACAACAGAGTCCCTAAAAGTTGGCCTTCTGTTTCATCAGTGAGGTAGCCCTACGGCACTGTCCAGGGACCTGGAGAATCACAGAATGAAAACCCACCAGTCCATATGATCTTCAAAGCAGTGATTTATGAACAGGGTAGGCAGAAGGAAGGGTATCTGAATGGCACTGGTGAGGCAAGAGTACATGTGGTACAGCTTAAAAATAGAGCAGCAGATTGTCCCATTGTTTTGATTTGTGTTTAGTTACAATTTTGAATTTATTTTAAATTTCAATTAATATCAATAATCTTATGAGGATAGCAGTCATATAGATAAAGGAACAAAGGCTGTAAAAATTTTGAGAAACACTGATTAGGTAGCCCTGTAGATCTGTGAATTTCATTTCCCTGGTTCTGCCATCTGCTTAGTTTCTGCTCATTTTCACCACTCCTTGTTCAACTTCCTAACCCTGTATCAGGTAAGGCAGCTCCCACCCCACTATTTTAGATAAGCCAATGAAAGGTGGGCACCCATGTGACAGACCAACCACCGGCTCCCACCAGTATAATAATCATTATAAGAGCTAACATCTACTGTATCCTTATTATGTGCCAGAAACCACAAGATCTGTACATATATAAACTGATCTAATCCTCACAAACACAAGCATCTTCTACCGGCTGAGGAGAATCTCGTCAGGAGGCCTTTTGTGACCTGGCCTGAGGGAGAGGTCCTCCTGTGAGGACCCCTGGCACATGTCTCTAACCAAGCACATAGCTAGGAATAGAAATTCACGTGACTCATAGCTGCCTTCCTGAGTAGAGTATAAGCTCCTGGAGCGCATAAACTTTGTCTTATCCATCTCTGTGTCTCTAACACTAGGTACGGGGTTGGCATAGAGTAGACACTCAATAAATGTTTGCTCAACACTAGCAGACCCCTCCACGTAGCTACCCCAAATGCTTCCTTCACCCACCCCTCTTTGGTTACCTCCACTCTAGAGACTGGAAAAGCGAGGTGCCATTCCAATTTTCCAAAGATTCTGGGAAAGACATTTCTCTTCCTGACACTACAAAGTTGTCTGACCAGAAGGCTCTGTGAGGATATGAAGCTACATCCGTTACTCTGTGATGATGAAGGAAAGACAAAAAGAATCTCAGGAACACAGGACCAGATCCCAGATGTCTCTGAGCCATTAAACCTTTACAAGAATCACCTCTCTCTGATTACCTGCTGTGTAAGACAAACTCTTTGTTAAAAACACTGGAGTTTCTGTTAATTGAAGCTTAAAGCATTCCTTCTTATTCATGACCATTTTGAAATCAATATAAACTGGTCCCTAACCTTAAAAAAGAGCCCTTACAAATAAGGTTTGCCAGAGTAAATACAAATTAAATATAGGACTTGTTAAAAGCAATGAGCAATTTTTCAGCATAAGTATGTCCATTCAATATTTGGGACATACTTAATATTAAAAAAAATACTAGTGGTTCATTAGAAATTCAAATTTACTTGGATGTCTTGTATTTTTATTTGCTAAATCTGGCAGCTCTTCAGGAATAGAGATAAGCAGCTTCTAAGAGAAGCAGAACAGACGCTTAAATCAGAGCATTTGATTTAGCAAATAAAATCACTCCCAAGATGAGATAACCGCAATTAAGTTATATATTTCACAGTCTTTAGAGAACTTTTATGGACATTATTCATTCAACAGTAGTTTCTATTTATATTATAGTAAGAACATTTTGATCCTAATGAATTATTTGCCCAAGGTGGCCGAGCTGGTAAGAAAAGGAGTTGAGATCTGAACTCTTATCTCTGAATGTCTGGTTCAGTGCTGTTTCTTTGTAATAGAGATCCTAGAACTTCAGTGCATCAGAATCACCTGGAGGAACTGTGAAAAGACAGACTGTTGGGCCTTCACACAGCAGTAGGTCTGGGTAGAGCCCAAGAATTTGCCTTTCTAACAAGTTTACAGGTAATGCTGATGCTGCTGGTATTGGGACCACACATTTTGGAAATCATTGCTTGCTACTATGCCAAGGCAGCTCTTTCCGAGCAGGACAGAACCAACGAATATCTATCCTCTTATCAAGAAGACAAAATCCTAGATGGTATATCAAAGCTAAATGATGACACACTATTTGCAAAGAAAACTAAACCCTCTTTTCCTTTGACCTGTATCATTTGGATCTCGCAAGTTAAATGCATACACGGGAAGCACATTAAAATGAACGTGATGGCCTTGTGTTCCACTCTCTGGAATATGCTGATTTCTTTTCATGGGAATAGGGGCTGCTCAAACAAGCTGGAGATTTTACCCAAGTATGGGAGGTAGGGGTGGGGTTTGAATGTACGAGTGTGTGTCTCTGTATTTGTATGTGTGTGCCACATTTCTGGAGGACAGGCTGCAAGAAACTTAAGGGTCGGTAGAGAACTGCTGAGGGGCCTGGAAGTTAGAATCCCGGGTGCCCTCATCTCTAAAATCACGTGTGGATCAGGCCATGGAACTTGACCCTTTGGATGATAAACCAAAAGATGTTCTTCCTTTATCCAAAATCAATTACATCCTCCCTCTCTGCTTTCGCCTTTTCTTGTCTCCTTCATACGCCCACAGCAGCCACCTACCAGACAGGAAGATAAAATAGAAATAGAGAGGAGAGGCCAATTTTAAGCAGTCAAGCGCGGCTGCCAAACCGCAGGTGGGGGCGGGGGCGGGGGTGGGAGTGGAAGAGAAGAAAGAGAGCTATTTATTCTCTGAATCTCTGAGTGGTAATTCCACTGTCTACATAAAGTGTAGGTGAGAGCATTAAAAACAAACAAACACAATTATACTGCAAACATAATTCACATTCTTGGGGCCTCCATGTGGGAGCCTGAAATTCTTTTGGGGCTCTCCAGCACTCCCCAGCCAATCCCAGATCCTTCAGCTAGTAGGTATAGCAATACCAGGACCCCTCACTGTATCCCAGGTGCTTAGCAACTACTTATCTATCCAAATTGTTTCTTCAACTATGAGATATTGAAGAGTAATCGCTTTCATTTGTTAATTTTCAGAAATACTAATATTGCAGAAAACTATAAAGAATATGTATACAACAAGCACTCATAGTCCTATGATCCAGAAATAGCAACTGTTAACATTTGGCTGTATCTCTTCCAGATTTTAATATTTTGTGTTTATGGAATTAAATGACAACTATAATCAATTATCTTTTTTGAGGCTCCTATCCCCTATTTTTCTCAACAACTCATGTGGTTTGATTCCTATTCAATTTAAAATTTTTTTACCTGCATAAACTTGCATTAGATATAAAACAAGATACAATATTTTGGGATTTTTTTTTGTTAATATAAATTATTCATATTAAGTGTTTTGTTCTTCTTGCTTTCACTCAACATAAAGTACTTGAGAACTGACCATTTAATTTAGATGATCACTTTTAGCTGTTCATTTTATTTATCCAATTATAAATGGACATTTAGATTCTTTCCAATATTTCTTACTCTTACAAGCAATGCTGCAATACTCATTCTGCTGCATGACATGACTGCGCACATATACCAGAGATCTGTTGGATATTTACACAGAAGTGGAATTATTGAGGCCTATGTATTATATCTTGCATTTTACTAGATGCTGTCACTATATCTTGAGAGTGGGTGTATCAAATTCTATTCTCAAAACCAATGCAGGAAAGTGCCATTTCATTCACATTGTGACAACTCTTAGTAATGTCAGACTTCTTAATTTTTGCTAATGGCAGACTACAGTAGAAGATGCTTCACGTATTTAATTCCCATTTCCTTGTAACTGATTATGAGTTTTTTCTGATTCAGTTTCTTTCTTGTGAATTGCTTATTCACATCCTTTGCCAATTCTCTATGCTTTTATTTGTCTTTTGTCTACTGATTTGTAGGAATTGTTTTGTAATATATATTCGGAACTTTATGTATTATATATAAATATTACAACTATCCTTCCCCATCCATGGGTAGTGTTTTAACACTGTTTACGAGTAACTTATTGCTAATTAGGTAAAACAGCCTAAAGAAGTGATCACAGACTGTGGACTTGGTATTGTCACATACAATTCCTTAGTAGGCTGAGGGATAAAGAAACTGAGACTCAAAAGCAAAGTTGTAAATGAGGGAACCAACATTTAAAGTCATGTCTGAAAGCCACAAATTTAGTGCTCATCCCACCACAAACCAACATGCCTGTCATGTGTTCCCTCTTGCAGAAACATTATAAAGCCTCGTCGCTGTTAAAATGTGCAGAGAATTTATGACCTCAGAAATAGTTTGGGATGCTTGTTAACGGCCAGAGATTTTTATTCTGTAAGACTGGGGTAAATCCCAGAAATATGTATTATAAACAGACTCCCCAGGAGACAATGATGTACCAGGTCATGGGCCAGACTTGAAGGATACTCTTGAGAGAGAACTGAGAAACCAAAGTACTTAGTGAAGCTGGTGGGGGCCATGGGAGGTCTGGGGTTCCAACTTCCTCTGGAAATATTTGATGTGCCTCTCTCCTGTTAGACTATAAATTCTGTGAGGGCAGGGACTTGCCTCTCTGTTTTTTTCCCAATTACTAGCATAGTGTCTGGCTTAATAAATATTTGTGGAATGAAGAAATGCTCCACATACCACAATCTGGTGATAACTGCCCAAGGCTAGGAAGGGTCTCAGGAAAGCCTGCACGTAGCCTCAGATTCTAAACTTCCCTCTCCTACTGAAAGGGAGATAGGCAACAAAAATGCATTCCACATGCCGAATGCTCTTGATCTTAATTAATTCAAAGTATTAACCCTCTGCCCTGATGGTTGTCGTCTGAAAGTACATGTTATGAAAACAAACATTCCTAATTGTGATTGTGTCTATAAAATGACAGTCAATTAAGTAGAAAAGGAAAATTATGGAAATTCTTTACTGTGTGAAAATCAAATACCCAGAAGTTTCTTTGGAAGCTGATGCTCAAAGGTACTTGTTAGGATTCCCTTCAATATCTTCTCTTTTCATTTTATCCTGGTGCCACACAGCAAAACAAGTTCCTAAGGCCCCGCTCATGACATCTCTGAAGCAACCATGATTCACTGCGCTCTGCTTTTAGTCCTGAGAATTGGGGGCATCCAGTTCAGGCCATCTCCTTCTTTCATCAAAATTGTCAGCATTTTCCTTCCTCTCTGCTTTGGTCATATACAGCTGAGATGATGAGTGGATCTTCTCTCCAAAGCAGGCCAACCCATGACACCTTCACACTAGGCAAGAATTTACCATGATAGATCTGGGAGTGATACAATGTTCAGAGATGTTCGACCGGGAAGGAAAAAATGTAAGCTTTTCTGAGAGTTTTGTCACCTCTGCCTTTTCTGATTCCTCAAACGGACAGGTATCTCTGAATAGTCTCAAAATGAGAAAAGGCCCTGAGATGTATATTGGAGCAAGGGGTATGACCGAACTGTGGGCAAATGTGGGAGGTTCTTATTTCTCTTAGGTATTTTTACTTTTAGAAATAACATTAAAAATTCTTTAAAAAGTATCAAGCTGTTAAAACTCCTTATATGTTTAATCCATTAACACGTGGAGATGTTGCTGGTTTTTATACAGTGATCAGGAAATTATCTTCTCTATAGAGTAGGGGATACAGGACCTTTATCTTCTAGCTCCCAAGGAGTATGGTGAGATTTCAGTGGAGTGAGCTGGGTGTCAACTGGAATAGAACAGAGGTGGGTAGAATATCTTTTCTGGAGGAGGGTCTGGAATTCATTCTATCTACTTCCTCCCGGCCAGCAGCCAAACTCAGCACTCTTCTGTGTTGTGAATAAATTCTGTATCTTTAGAGCAATTGCCCTCTCTTAACTTCTTCCCTGGAGCAACTAGACTGCATGTGGATCTCTACAGAATGGTTGTTTTGGCCTTTGTGCACTATGGGTGTATGGGGAAGGGCATTTACAAGCATAATGCATAAGGAATATAGGAATTTGTTGGCTGGTTTTATCAACCGACAGTAGAGTTTTCATAGCTTGAATGAATTGAATCCAAGGGTTTTTGTTTTGTTGTTGTTGTTGTTTTAGTCTATAAACTTATATATAGACTGCTGAAGATATTTTAAGCTATATAATTCTGATGAATTTGCACTTGACTCATAAAAACATTTTTTTCCTATGGGCCTAATATTGTGTGATAATTATTTTCTGATCTTTTTAAAGCTCTTGGTCTTGGAAACAGGAAGTGGGAAAATAAACCAGAAAATCAAAGAGTTCAAATTTAAGGCAAATCTGAGTCTCACTAGTTCTGGCACAACGTACTTTCTCATCCCAACACCACAAATAATATCAGTCTTGCAACAGATGTGAGGAAAATAGAGACTAGATTTAAAGCAAAATGTCTGGGGGAGAAAAATATCATATCCCAATTGTTTCCTTAACGTTTTACAAATTAGTGTTTGAAAGGAAGCAGTAAGATGGAAGAGTAACCTTGATCTTTTTTATGACAGTTTGTTTCATACCTCTCACATCTCAAAAGTTCCAAGCTTCCCAAGCCTCTCTCCCATAGTCCAATCTTTCCCACCTACTATTTGTTTCTTCCCTCTTTCCACAAGCAGGAGGGAGGGAGGGAGAGAAAGAGAGACAGAGAGACAGAGAGACAGAGAGAGACAGAGAGAGACAGAGGGAGAGAGAGAGAGAGCTTTGCTCTTAACATCTTGTTCCAGTGCTCTAGAAGCCAAGACATGGTGGAAACTCTTCTTGGACCAGAACCTTTACCACAAATTGTAACAATATACTTGTTTCTGTGATTCTAGGATTATTTAACATCTTCCCTCCACTCTGCTACAAGTCCCATGAGTGCAGGGAACCACATCAGTTTTGTTCACATCCATATTCCCAGAATCTAGCACAGTGCCTAAGATAAAGTAATTGATAAAGTAATTATGTCAAATGGATGGATGAATGAATGTATGAATGAGCCTAAGAAATCATTGTTCTATCTCACCTAATCTACAGACATCCTCAGGAGAAATCACTCATTATTTGGGGCCCAGGAAACTTCCTCGTTCAGTCCCACCTGAATTATTGAGTGTGACTGTTCTACAGAGGACATTTCATGCACAATGTATAATGTTCAATCACAGGCCATCTGCTGTTGTTTCACGAAGCTACCAATTTTTAGAGCTGACACCAAACTTCTATCCACCACAGCTCAGGTTCTGCCATACATACCCACATACATGGCTGCCCTATAATATACATTTATCAACTCACAGCAGTAATGAGGAAGATGCTGTTTTTACTGTGTTTAAAGAGAAATGACAGAGTATTTCTTGCATTTTATTTGTTTTTTTAATGTTCTAAATTGGTGGTCATTAGTCTTTAAAGTGTATCAGTATCACCTGGGAATCTGCTAAATATTCAGATTCCTGGGTCCCACCCTCACACATTCTAATTTGGAATATCTAGCATGAGGCCTAGGAAATCTACCTTTTAAACTAGTTCTCCAATAAGATGCAAGAAGACTGGTCCACACTTTGAGAAACAATGTTTTAAAGACTGTATTGAAAATGTACCACTTTACGTTTTCTTGATGACTTTCATGCAGATAAAATATCTTGAACCAATACTCCTGAGATGTAATTCATTGGAAATAGTATGTGACAATATGTGTACTCTTCTGAACTTTTTGGTGGAGTCCTAAAAGAATGACAGGGACAAAGTTCTACAGTAAGCAAATTAGGAGGGAGAGTTACTATTTTGGATCCTTTAAAAAGGTTGAATATAAATATCTTTTGGAACGTCAAGGTTTTAAAGTATTACCAGTTACAAAAGTTGTTATTTAATTCAACAGAAAGAAGAGACCATTAGCAGATCCCCAGAGCTCCGAAGCGGCCATTTTCAGCGGCGAAGGAGATGATGAAGGAGATAACTAAACCACAGCGCTAAAGGCTGGTTCACGGTGCTCTGGAAGCCTTTGAAGGAGTAATGAGAGTGACTGAGGCTCTCATACCTGGTAAATCAAGCAGAAAGGGGGCAGGTAAGGACCCATAATTTCATGGTCACAAAGGAAGTAAAAGTTCTTACTGTTGACAGATTGCTATCAGTTGTGCCTAAATGGCATTGAGGGCAGTGAATAAAATCCATATTTACTCTAGTCAACTAAAAGTAGGGAATCTCTGAAAAGTCAAAGTGCAGGGCATATGGATATGCCTATTAAAAAGCATGAATATGACATAAATAGCAACTGAAATAGCCCCAGTCTATAGGGGATAAAGCCATTTTACTTCCAGACATCTCCCACACACCTGAGAATAAAATAGCAAGCTACACAATGTAATTCTTCCTCTAATTTAGAACCTGAATTTCATGTCTTCAGAGATGTGTAAAAGGCCTATGTCAACCTTTAGCTTTCTGCCAAGATAATAATTTAGGCTATCACCAGACACTTGTCTAACCTGTAATTTTTCCTTCCTCCATTTTATTTTGTCTCCATGAATATGCAGAGAGCAGTGGTTACCAGAGCACTGAAGAGCAAGACAAAGAAGCATGCATTTGATGATTCAGGCAGAGGGAAAGAGAGGTGAGAAGTAATACAGGTGCTCAAAGGTGGACAGTCCCTAGCATTAGAGTCTACTATCCTCCTTCATTTCATCCCAGGTAATTACAGACCATCTATTATACTTGGTACCAGGAGCAAAGAGCCCCAGAGGGCAATTAGGGGGAGGAGGGACAAGGCTATTAATGTAGCTGATGGGAGAAGAACAGGGACTGACATGAAGAAGGGCAACAGGAGGCATGTTCATTGAAGGAAAATTCTTAATTGACCTTGTTCTGCTCATTTATTCAGAGAGGGTGGTAAAGGCAGTGTAATCATCCAGAAATACAGATGTTATTATGTGTATTAAGCAATGGAAAGCCTCTGAAATTCCTTTGGGTTCTGTCTCCTCTGTGGTCACTGATTAATTTATTTTATTCATTCAGATAAAAGTATGTATTGAGCACCTATTACATAATTAGGATTTACTCTAGGCATGTGATATACGATAGAATAAGACCCATTTCCATCCTTGAGCAGTTTTAAGTTTATGGGGTAACACATACCAATAAGTAATTTTATCTCAGTGAGTCTTCCAGGGATGACTTGGGGCTCAGGGAAGGTTTCCTGGAACTGACACTCAAACTGCAATTCCAAGAACAGCAGAAGTTGGGAGGAGATAGGAATCGAGACTAGGCAAGACATTGATAAAGAGATTTCCAGGTAAATGCCTGGCAATAGTTGATAAAGTAGAATCAATAAGATGTGGGGAGTGAGGGAGTGTGATGCTTGGAGGCAATTTCTGGAAAAGGAGAAGAAAGATCTGTAGAACAGAAGGACATTTTCGCTTTCTTCTCCCACTATTGCTAGATACAGTAGGATTCATATTCCCTCCTGGCACCTTTAGCTATTCTAAGTAAGCAGCCAAGCTTTGAAGACTGACTTATGGTGGTCTCAGATCCATTCCCATGTAGCCAAAGTAACTACAAATGATATTTTCTTAATCTACCTACATACATCAAACTCTAAGTCTCTGTTTCCTTTTGGCCTGTCTTCTTTACTTCCTTCATTTCATACACAATGAACAATGATATCTACAGTATTGCCTTCCCAGACAGATTTAATACTATCTCGAAGTGTTTATATTGTCTAGATTAAGCTAACTTTGTAAAAATATATCTCTCCACGTTCTTCTGGTTTCATGTTCAGTTGTGTTTATATTACTTTCAAATTTTAAAAGAGTCTTTTTGATGTTTGTAGGAGTGGCCTATCTGGCAAGCCTGGTCTCCCCACTCGTTGTTGATACGATCTATGCATTAAGTGCACAAATGGTCTAGCCTTTGTGCGGGCACCGAATAAAGCATGTTAAACGGACATATCTCTGCTCTTTAATTTGCTCTGCTTAGGATGGGAGTTTAGAATCACTCACATTTCCCTGCCCGGTTTTTTTAGCATCCCCAGGGAATTAATAAACTTTAGTCTCTACATATCTCATTTGTAATGCTGAGCTGGAACCAGTCTATACCAGCTCACAAGAACCGACTATTACATTTTCGGGAACTTTGTGAGCCAGTGGTTAAATACAGCTGTTATTAAATATTCACTTATATGCACCAACAAATAATGTTTAAAACAAGGGTACTATACACTCAAAACTCACTACTTTCCAATTATTTTACTATATTTTACTATCCTCTATACTCTCAAGTTCATGTACATCTATTGTTTTGGGGTGATGGTAATACTATATAATGGTGTGCTGCTATTCATCCCTTCTAAACTTTGTGTTCAGTGATGTCATGTTGGTAACTTGACAATGGCCATGATGGGAGTATTAACACCACAGAATCGGTAGATGCTACAAATCAGGACTCCTTTTTTTTTTTCCTTCAGAGATCCATTTGTCTAGGAGACAGTAGTCTAGTCTAGGACAGGCCCTGTGATGAAAGTCCCTCTCACCATTATCACTGTCGTTACTGTCTGAGTTGCTACTTGCCCTGTACCCTAAAAGAGGATCGGTTAGAATAAAATCATATTCTCTGAAGATGCATGCATCTGTCCTCTCCAAGTTAACAGATTTTTAAGGACAATAAAGCCATAACACGTTACTCCTATTCTTTCTGCCTTTCACAGAACAAGTGACTGTAAGAGCAGAGACTGCAGCAGTCTGAGGGCATAAAACCTGCGTAGGCCATCTGCCAACACGCCCATACGCCCTGGTAGCAGATTTGGTTGCATAAGTTCTCTCACACATTTGAGAAATCAAAAAGTAGCTGAACTTGTTTTGTGGATACGGTAAAAATTGTATTAGTATTTCATAGTCAAAATTATGTCTTCTGAGCCTCTGCCGTTTCTGGGCACTACAAATGGCATGTAAATGGCATCTCTGTGCTTACACGAATATGCAGAGCTATGTAACAGGAAGGCAAGGGGTAAGTAACAACCTAGCCAATAAGCAATGGTTATGGCAAGAATGACTTCCACCAAACAGCCTCAAGACCTCCTGGACTTTCTTTGATTCCTCGAATATCCCTGAGGTAGAGTCAAAGGGAAAAAGCAAATATCCAATTGTATGAGGAGGAAAACAGACATACGTGCTTCAACAATTTTCCTAAATTTAGGAATAGATCCAATAAAACGAAAAAGGACCAGAACCCCCAAACTCTGATTCATAGTCTAATACAAAGTACGCTGCCAGATGGTAATGAATGGTGATTCCAAAGCCTCAGCTGTAATTCAAGTGAATTACTCTAATGGATAAATAAACAGTGATCCAAATCTCCTTCAAATTTTGAGGTTTTTAGGAACAAGGAAAATCATTAAATAAACAAAGAAAAGACAGGCTTGTATGTATGAAGTTGTTTGGGGCAGTTACCATAAATTCCAAAGTATAGAAGTCAACATCACAATTAATTATAAGGCAAACTTCTGTGCAGGCTTGAATAATTCTGTGATTTCTGGCTGATTTCAAGGTCTCCTGGAGTGGATCCCATCAAATGAAAATTATACAAAGTCTCCGGTTTACAACTAGCTCTAAGCACTGCATACTAACATATTATGAGTTCATTGACTGGTAAGCAAAGTAAACCTTCCAAGTCCTGCCTTATGAACATGAGTGAGGAAGAACTTTCTGGGTGTTTTCATTCATTCCGCAGACAGGATGTATCATCTATCTATTTGTTCCAACTAGTTATTAATGGTCAGAAGGAAAATATGAGTGGCTCAGCCAAGGAGTTAGAAAGAATCAAGTCTCTAAAAATTCTGTCTTATTCAAGAGAATTTTCTCCTTCTGGTTCTGAAAATTATAAAATAATCTTGCTCCTTCTAAAATGTGTTACACCACTCTCAAACAGAGACAAAATGCACTTTAGAGTGCATTCCTAGATAGGGTTAACACACATGAGGCCCTCCTGTCATTACCTATCAGGATAAGCCTGAATCTGAACCAATCAATGAGGATATTCGTTCCCGCTCTGCCTGGATATAGTCTTACAATCATTTCCAGCACTCTTAAGATACCACTACCAATGAATCTGAATTGGCACTTGAGACAAGCTCATGTCTGATCTAACATTTGCGTTTTGTTGACAATTAGGGCCAGAGAGGATAAATAACTTGCTTAAAGTCACAAAACTAATGCATAGCAAAAGCAGTATTTGAAACCAGGTTTCTAGTGCTCTTTCCACTGTGATGTATTACTTGATTTAAACCGCAGAGGTTTTGGTCTATGATGCACCTAGAATTCCCACCCATCAGTCTAAGACCCAGTTGATGGGGCAGACTCTTTCTGAAAGGCACCGACAGACATGCAGTAAACAGAGTTGCTTATGAATTACTGCTCAGCAAAAAAACAAACAAACAAAACATTAGTCATTTTCTTTCCACACATGAACTATCAGTGTTTATGGTATGAAAGTAAGTGAAGAAACCAAATATGCCCAAGATAGAGTTCCAGGATTAAGGAACTCTGTAATTACCTCTTAGTTTATTTACTTCAGGAGAGTTATGAACTGAATTATGAATAAGCAAATCATTTTAATCTTAAAGGGCTTCATCTTTGCCTTACACATTGTGGAGACAAAAGGTAGATATACAGGGAATTTGGAAGAAATATCACAGAGGAGAGACAGAAATGCAGACTAGTAAACAGGGAAATTTGGCTTAGCTTTCCTTGGAAGTACTCTGTTCATTTTGGGGTGGGTCCCATCAGTCAAGTCCAAGTGTCTGTGATGCTGAGATTTTTAATCTACAGTGCCATTTTTAATGCTGCTGTGTTAGTAAACACTTTCAGTATTATTAACAATTCTCAAACAATCATTAGAAACACTTGGCGAGAACTTGCTATTTCTGCTTCCCCCTCTCCATGCTTTTCAGCTGTTTTAGGTTTGAAGACATTCAGATGTTGATGAACGTGTCCAACAACCCAAGAGCAATCATTTGTAGACATTATCACAAAGGGCTTGCAACTATCAGATGCATGCAACTATGAGGTTGGGACAGAAAAATGCAGTCAGTATCACAGGCACAGCACTTTCTGCTGTCTCAGAGAGGAATCCTAATGTAATAGCTGCCCACACAACAGGAATAATGCCCTGTACACTGACCTGTTTTCTGCCTCTACTCTGGGTAATAGGCGTCTTTCGGTTGTGTCACTTTGATCTGAAATTTGCATATGTTGGTCAGTATGACTCAGGAATTTCCTATTTGCAAAATCTAGTTAAAATTCAAATATTTTAGAGAAAGAGGATTTCAGAAGTGTTGGGGTCTCTATATATTCCTCCATTTTAGTGTTTCAGCAGATGGTGTGACCCTTCTTTGCCCAAAAGGTGACTTGCAAAATTGCCTCAGTATAAATAAGACTCCAGATAAAAACTATTAATGTAGATAGTGGAATCTCATGACCCCAGAAATTGATCCCATCTACCAGAAGTATAGCATTCAGCTGGTATTTTTATCAAAGGCGTTCTTGTTAATTTAATAAACCAATTACAGTAGTAATATTACTTAGCAGTGCTATTTACAGACTTTGTCTCTTAAAAAAAAACAAACACCTCATCTCATTCCAGAGTATCTTGCTAAAGGAAAAGTCTTAGGTATTTTTTAATTTGATGCCAAATTATACATATTTTCAGCTCAAACAAATGAGGAAGCACAGATCAGTGAAGAGAATCCTCAATCAGGAGGCAAAAGATTGAGTTTAACACTAGTGAATTTCCTGTGTCTTTGAACTTCTATTCCTCCAGCTCTAAAACAATTAATGGTCTCAGGAGATATCCCACATGTGAAGAATGGTGAAATCACATTTAAGAATTTTGGAGGGGAAAAAAAAGAATTTGGGGCAATTACTCTTGCAGCAATGAACACCATTTTGTCTCAGGAAATAATGAGAGAACCAGTGAGGGTGGTCTGCGTTTTTCACAGTTAAGATATAAAATATTTATAAGAAATATAGGCAGACACACTATTTTTCCTTTAAGCTTCTCATAAATTCTCTTCTCACAAGATTTTATTTTTTAATTGGTAATGGCCCCATGCCTAGTCTCACCGAGTCTTTCCAGATCAGGTTCCCCTCAGAGCACTCTCAGCTCGCCTTTGCTGTTTTGTACTAATGTGCTGTTACTAACTCCATAATAATAGAAATTGAGGAAAATCCCACAGTCAAAAAGGCTGAAATGAAACCAAAGCAAAGGGGCCTCTACACGTTTGCATCAAGTCTTCAGTCTGAGCTTGGCAACTCACGTATCACAATCAGTGGTGAAGCAGAGAGAGTGATTTGGTATGGAAGTCAAGAACCCAAAAGAGGAAGAGAGAGAGTCCTACCGTTCAGGTACACAGGATTAGAATAGAGTAGGTTGAGAGCAGACAAGAGAGGGAAGGAGGCCTTAAATACCTGGGTACACCTCAGGTATTTCCATCTACCTTGGCTTTGCAATTGACCTCCTACATTCCCAATTACATATTAGGAATGTGGTCTTGATTTCTGATTGCAACTTCTACTGTGGGACAACCCAGTTCAAAGTTTCCCAAAGCTTTGTATGCTTATCTCTACTGTTGCATGGGGGTGATCTTAGGTAAAACAGGCATTTTAAACTTTAATTTTAGTTGTCATGGATTTCTTTTCATATATGTTAGAAAACTAGAGCAAAAACCTATAATTTCTTAGATATTATTTCTTATGACAAAGCTATGTTTTGAAAACTGCATCAATTTAAAGGAAAAACGCTATAATTAGAGAAGTGATAGATAGATGAGGAAAAAAATCATGAACAGTCTTTGAATAACTTAAATTTGTGAAAAGCTGATCTAGTCTGGTTAATGTTAACAAACGTTTGTTTTCTTGCCCCTTTGTCCCCCTAATAGGGGGTGATTTCTTCAAGATCCTAATCCTGTTTTACTCAAGACAATGTTACGCAGTAAAAAAAATAAAGATATGTTAAAAAGGGTGCCAGGGAATGAGTCTAAATTCATTCTTGTGACAGAGCAGAACAAGAGTGTAAATATGTAATGAGGTTTTACAAAGCGTCTTCCCCGACAGCTGCAAATAGTACTGTTTTTGGAGCCGTGTAGGTGCTTGAATTGTAGTAAAGGAACATTCTATTCTGAGCAGTGGAAATGGCAGACACCTGAGAACACATGGCAATAAATGTGCCAAAAGTGAACATTTGAGTCACAGTGCTTTCCTTTCTGTTCCTGGCAAGCTGCCATCTGCTGTCTGATCAGAAGCCCATCACTGCAGAACACGCCCTCCACTTTATAACCCCCTAATTTTTAGAGTACATCTTCAAATCATGAAAAATCAGCATTTTAACCATTCCTTCAAAACTCTCACTTTTAGAAGGAGTCTCTCCTAAAATGCTGCATTCATTGGGGAAAAAAAAGTTAAAAGGAAAAGAAACATGTTCCAGGTGAATAAAGGTTGGAAAAAAGGGTCCAGGGCTTACTGCAAGGATCATTGCATGCTCATACATTAAAACATTAATGTCAAAGCAGCTTTTAAAAATACATATATTTAAAATCTAGTTTAATGATTCATTCTATAAATTCATTCCCTCATTTCCTCATTCCAACAGTGAAAATAAACATTATCTCACTCCAAAATGGTTCTTAAAAGGGTGTTGCCTTCTTTTTTAAAAGCAATGGAATTTATTTAACTTGAGGGACATATCAGTGTAATCCAAAAATATTTCTCAGAAGTTTCCCCCATGCGTGCCAGGTGTTGTATAGTCCAACAAGGCAGTCCACCTTTGCCCCATGAGCTGACAATGCAAGAACCACATAAAGGAAAGGGCTACAGTTGGAGCTCTCAGGAAAGAGAAAGATATCCAACCACAAACTTAAGGTAGAGCCTGTTTTTAAAACAACGTGGTGGGTCCATAACCCCTCCAACTGTGATAAGATATCACAAAATGTCCCAAGCTAGTGTCCTTCCTGATAAGTTCTCTTGTCGCCAGAGAAGTCTCTCAGGAGGCACTCTTAGCCAAAGCAGAGGAACGGCCAAATGTCTAGGTAACCCAATTCCCAAACAATAAGATTTCCTGTTCTGTGTTTCCAGTGCACTGATGTCAGTCAGAAATTCCTTGTAGAGTAAACTGACCATGCAGGTGAGAGGCAGTGAAATAAGAGGTAGGTACAGAGCTGCAATAAATACTTACTAATTATAATTATGTGCAAAGTGCAGAGGTAGGGCTGTGTGCACAGCTTTGTAAAAAGGAGAAGTAGATAAAACATTTATTGTGCAAAAAAAAAAAAAAACATTTATTGTGCAACTACAATGAGTCAAGCGCAATATTAAATACATATAATAACTTATTTGATACTGACAACAAATGCATGAGAAAAATAAGGTGCGGAGATGCTCAGTAACTTGCCTAAAGCCATGTGATGAAATCAAGGAGGAGGGGTTGGTGATTGAGGGGCGTGTATCATCAGATCTCAAGCTTATCTGACTCCCAAAAGTTTTTTGTTTGCTTGTTCTCTGTCTGTTTGTTGGCTTTGTTATATTTATTGAGCACTTACGATGTATCGTACATTATGCTAAATGCTTACATGGATTATTTCAGTAAATCTTCAGAACAACCGTGTTATGGAGGTGATGTTAATTTTGAAATCTGATAGATCATGCAACTGAGGCACAGGAAAGGTAAGCTACTGAGTTTATACCTACCCAGTAAACCTAGAACTTGAACCAAGGCAGTTTGACTGCAGAGCCCAGTCTCTACCACAACAGTATATGGCCTCCTCGCATTGCTGTGTCTGACTCCAAAATCTTTTAGGAAAGACACACTGAGACCATATCGAATACTGGTGCTAAGAACACACACACACACACACACACACACACACACACACACACACACACACACTGTGTGTAAATTGAGTTATCCTAATGATAGGTATTATAAGAATTCAGGAGATAGTAAGTGGTTGTGGCATGAAGTGGCTAGGGAATGCCCAGAATCCCACTGCCCCAATTAAAATGAGTTGAAAGTGAAAATCATTTGATTCAATTGACCCTAATATTCAGTATGATTAGGATGTCTTAATTCAGTGAGTCCTATTATTTTGGATTTGTAGATTAGACAAAGTAGACAAAGAAATATGGGCCAATAGCTGAGAATTACCAGGTTGTTATTGTTTTTTATTTTGCTAAATTAAAAACGGTAATTGTTGTCTACTGTAAATATCATTTCATAAAAAGAAACACCATCTACATTTAAATTTGTGGAAAACTACTTACACTGTAATTATTTTATACTGTTTGTCATGAAATGGTGAAAATGATGTCCAAGACCACAGTGATTCACAATCTGGCATTTGGGAACGATTATTCTAGTCTCAAATAATAGTTGACATTTATTGATCATCTACCATATGTCAGAAGTGTTGTGTACAGTATCTCGAATCCTTATAACAAGTCTACAAAGTAAATATAATTACCCCCATTTAAGAGATTAGAAATTTGAGTTTCAGAGAATTTAATTACCACGACCAGAGTCACCCAGCTCGTAAGGGGCACTGTACAAACACAGGTCCTTCTAACTTCAAAGTTGACGTTCTTTCTCTTGTATAGGTTGCCAATCAAAACATTGATTCTGTAGAGAGTTATCCCTTATGCTATCAATGGGTTGATCATTTTCAAGGCGTTAGAATATTCTGCATTGTCTTGACTTTGTGGTGAATATTTCAAAAAGAAAATAAAATGTTAAACATGCAACCCATGAGTTGACTACACAGCGTCAAAGCCTTTTCTGAAGCCATGGTATACATAGTCAGAAGACCAAGATTCTTCAGTGATCACCAGTTAGTACCTTGCCATCAGCGATCTTGCCTCTTGCCCAGTAGCTGAGCTACCGTTGGACAGAACAAGCCAGCCTGTGGCAAGACATGTGGTGTGGAAGATGCACTCTGGATGTCTGAAAACTCTGGAAGCATGTTATGAGACGCAACTGAATGCTTTTAACTCATTGACAAGTTCAATTTTACAATATCCTGTCTATGGACTGTCGAATATTCATGTGGAATGGAAGGGATCTCAGAGTTCAGTCAAGCTGACAACTTTTTATAGAAGACAAACCGGAGAGCCAAAGGGATTCAGTGACAGCCCCAAATCTCCCAGCCAATCAGAGCAGTAACAGGACTAGAATTCCATTCGAGGATTCGTTGCATATTCCCATGCTAGGAACACTGATCTTTGTGGAAGGTAAACTCTGAGGAACTTTTAGGTACTATAAACAAAAGGAATGTTGTACAAGACAAGCTTCCTGAAGATTGGTAAGGGAACAACTGTTTAAATTACAGTACTCACATTATAGTCTACAACTCCAGAAAGTTACTGTTGGGAAAGAGGGTCGTTTCAAACGACTAGCATCTGGGGTTAAGTGTATAATATTTAGTCTAGAATATATTTTTTGTATGTGGAGTCATTGGAAACTGACTTTTAAGATGAGAACTCGAATTAATTTAATTATTCTTTTATGATTTAGATTTTTAGGATCTTATTTAATCATTTAACAAGCTCATCATTAAAAACACAAGTTTTATTTTAAATAGCTCTATTTAATGTGTGGAGGTTCTGGTGAATGAAGTTTGGCTAGTAATTGAATGTGTGCTCACGGTAACCTGATTTTCTATATGCTGTCTAGTCTTGGAGATGAAAGTACCTACTGCAATGTGTGGCACATAGGAGCACCCATGGCTGTTTTTGATGTGGGTGGCAGCACTCATCATGCCTGTGTGTATGTGTGTATTTCCTGACAGGGCTGCCCTAAAGGACCTGCACTGTGGCACCCTTATCAATGGCGGTAGGAAAATGGGAACCAGAATTCCCAATGGACACTTCGTTACCTATGCAGGGTTGTCATAACCTGTCACCAGCAGGACAACGTATCTCCCCACCCACAGAAGAGCCCTGGTCCTAACTACGGCTCACTGTAGAAGGCGCCTAGAAGCAATATTCTCTGACCATCCCCTTTCCTTTTAGGGTGGTGATTCTACTCTGGAGGGAAAGACCTATTACGCTATTCTAGGCCAGTGCTTCTCAAACTTTCTGAGCATATAAATTCTGTAAAGATCTTGTTAAAAGGTAGATTCTGATCCTTTAGGTCTGAGATAGGGCCCAAGACTCTGCATTTCTAACAGAATCCCAGGTAAAGCCAAATGCTGCTGGTTCACAGATTACACAATGGGTAGCAAAGATGTAGGGAGCCACTTCAAACACCCAAGGCCACCTCCATTTACAGTGATAGTGAGTTAGAGAAGAAAATTGTTTATAAGCAGGAAGCATGAGAATGAGAATAAATACAAATGCCAGAGAAAGAGACAGAGGGAGAGGGAAGAAACAAAGGAAAAATGAGAGTTTTTAGGTCTTTTTACATTCTTTGAATATTCGGTTTTTGTATAAGGACACCCGCTTTGCATTTTTCTTCCCCCCAGAGTATTTTTCAAGGCCTTATACTTTATTATTTGATTTTTGCAACTAAACTCATTTTTGAAGGTCTGTATCTAAGTATTTTCCATATAATGTCCAATTATGTAGGATTCTCTCCTCACAACCCCAGCCAATAAGACTATCAATGACCACTAACATGAATTCTAAAACCCAGTATGAACATATCTGTGTGTGAGAAAGGGGAAGTGCAGTATCATCTATTTTCATCTGGCTTCTAGCAGTAATGAGCAACTGGTGTAACAAAGCTTAGCTTTCATTCATTGCATGTGAACATAGTCTGTGGACGTTTTTAATTTGGTAAACCATCTAGCAAAGCAGAAAGTGCATAAATTTTCAGCCTAACATTACTGGTTTTTTGTCCTTTGCAGTTTGGGAAAATCACTGATAATCTCTGAGCCTCTGTTTCTGCATCTATAAAATGGGGATAATTATGTCCATCTTCTGGGCTTTAAAAATGAGACAACAAATGAAAGCATCTACAACAGTGGTTAACACGGGATAGAGACTCAATAAATAGAAGCTAACATTACTCTTCATTCTGAAAAGGAATATTATCATTTTCTTTTCAAAGTCACATAAACGATGGTGACTTAAAAACTACATTACCATTATGTCTTTATTATTAATTAGTCATTTTAAGATTACATTTAAAACCAAAACAAAACAGAATAAACCTTAAACACCATAATCCACAGCGAGAACCAATTCGAGCTCTCAGAATCTACCTGTGGAAGGCTGACTACAGAACATCTTAAAACCCATCAAAACAGAATTTTAATTCTAGAAGATTTGGAGGAAATAGAAAAGTTAACATTAGCAATTTTGGCTTTTACAAAGTGTCCTATAATTTAAGGAGAAAAATGTGGTCTCCCTGTAAGAGTTAAAACTTTAATAATTAAACTCAACCCCAAGCTGAATATATAAGCACTGTAATTATTTAAATATCAATTATTATTGTTAATTGGGTACAAACAATCTTATGTCACTCCATTTAATTCCTGCTCACACTATCTGAACATGACGGCTACTCACTCAACTTCACAGAGAATTTCTCTCTCGCAGAAAGGATTGACTTTTAGACCATCTGGATGTCATCAGAAATGAAGATCAGAAAGAATAATTTACTGACTGAACAGACATTGAAACAGCCAGTGTGGTGGATGACAAGAAGCCCATGTTTTTGTTTTTTTAAAAAACATTTTTGTCATTTGGCTTGCATGCATTTCACATTTTGAAATGTTTTGGGCCAAGCATTTAAACTGTGAGATTAAATTTCATCATTATGGAGAAAGAAGCGGTCCTAATGGAAGCCATCACCAAGTCACCCAGACGGTTGACCCTTCTTCTAACCTTGTTGTTAGTCTCAGAAGGAAAACTCGGGTCATAAGATACAAAGAGAATGAGACGGCCCACATGTCAGACTGGGAGGTGATCTTGCCTAATAGATTGAAAACGCTCAGCGTTGAGTTCTGTCTGGCTCTGTTTCTATCCCCATGTCACTTTGGGCAGATTCTACCACCTCCCAGATCTTTCCCAATCTTTTCTGCTATCAACTGTAAAGGGAAACTATTTTAGTTCTTGGATTACTTGCTAGGCAGGGCTGGTTAGAAGTAATCGGAAGTAATTAATGAACGCTTGAAAACTACACATATAACCTGGAGCACAAATTATTTCCACCCAACCTGGTGATGGTGATAAAGAAGGAAGCAACACTGAGATCAGGGCTGCCACGGAGGTGTTTAGACAGCAGGGCCCACGCACCAGTCCCTCTCCAAGTAGTCAGCAACTAAAATCAAAGAATAGAGTCCCAGGTACAAGAAAGCAAAGGCTAATGTCCAATAGAGAACTGCTCCCGTAGGGTTACATTATGTTACAAACATTCTGTTATCAAAACCACTCCTTTTGGAGCAAGGTCAAAAGCAGATTGGGGCATGTCTGGGAAATATCAGGCTTTGAGTTTTCCAAGATTTTTTCCTCCCTTCTTCCCCATATTTATGTTGTCGTCTGTGGCTGTCTCAGAACCTCAGCTTCCTTGAAGAGGGAAAAGAAGGAAACCTACACCCAACCATTAGTAAGTAAAACAAACATTCAAGTGCATCTGTACTTAATTAGGTTTTTTTCATCAAGATCTTTCAAATGGGAACCCCACTCCCTGAGGCAATTCAAAGACTCTGTAGGAAGAGTTTGCTAGGTGAAAATGGGGCCACAATAAGTGATGAAGGTAATCACATGTATAGTAGTATGTTTTCTTTTTAATAATCAGACCATATGCATGGCACGTGAAAAAACAGAAAGTAATTGGTTGTCAAGGTTGTCCTCAACCACGCCTGTCTTACACTTTTGTAGCTCAGAAACTCTGAAATGAGACCCTCACATTAATGGATTTGTTTGTTGGTTTGTTTGTTGTCAGTTTGAATCTTAACAGGTAAGAGTTACAGAATTGAGCACATGGCTATGAAATCAAAGCAACTTCTGTTCAAATCCTGATTCAATCACCAACTATGTGACCAGCCCTGCTCTCCATTGTTCCCCACAAGATGCACAAGTTACTTACTCTTAGTAAAATATGAATCATATTGTATCTGCATCAAAGAGTATGACAAAGATTAAGTAAATAAGCTTAGGGCTGACATATAATATACATTAAATAAACTGTTAACTCTTATTATTTATCATAATGATTTTTCTTCTTATGACTAAAGTGGGTTACAGTTAAATTCTTCTAGAAGGCTGTCAGAAAACAGCATCACTGTTCTAGGATATTTGGGTCATTTCAAGACTTTATTATGGATCTTTGTTTAAGAAAATAAGCTCTGACCCACTATATAACTAAAGCCCTGTAACAGTGAGCTAGCTAATTTACAGGTTTCTGAACATTGCATGCGGTGCTTGATTTCACTATGATAACTGGAATTGCCAAGTCACAAGGTATGCATATCTTATATTTTGATACACAGTGCTAAACTGCCTTCCAAAAGTTGTATCAACAACAAACCCATGAGAGTACCTACCATGTACCAGGTACCCTGTTGTATCTCATTTAATTCTCAACACGATTATACCAAGTAGAGTTTATCTTCATATACCATGTGATGAAAATGAAGCTCAGCTGTGTCAAATAATGTGCTGAAATCATCCAGGTAGTAAGTGATACAGAAGGATTTGAACCAGATCTGAATTTAGATGGACCAGATGCTTTCCAACTATACCACGGAAAAATATAACCCAAGATAAAAATTAATTCAAGGTGTTGAAATATACTCATTAATCTGTCAGATTTATAACTGAATGACATCTAATCCCTGCATTTGTTTATATATCTACAAAACAAGGAGGTTCAACTTAAGTAGTGACTAAGATTGCTTCTAACTCAATGAGTCTGTGTTGGAGGTACTGTTGAGCTCCAGTCCTGGAGCTCAACATGTCTGTATATAAACATTTTAAGATGGTGACTATGTTACATTTTCTCCATGTTTACTAAGTCCCAAACAAGAAAAAAATGGACCCCAGGCAAAAAGAAATTTTTAACGATCATCTAAGATTATCTGATTGCTTCACTGATTAAACCCCAGATATATTCATGGATTCTCTGGTCTTAAATACCTCTAGTAGCGAAACAGACCATTAGCAGTCCTATGTGGTTTGATTATAAATATACCTGATGCACAAAGTTTAATCAAATGGTCTTTTAAGGTCCTTTTATTATTTATGCTAGAGATTCAGGCTTTTTCAAAGTTGAGGCTGACAGGGTGACCTTATGACAAAGGCATGCAAAAATTGTAATTCTCTGTCCCCCAAAGTTATCATCATATATGCCTGTTGTCAGTTCCTAAACCTGTATTGAGTACGTGGGCACTAGGCCAACAGTTTTCCAACATTGGGTTCTTGGTAAAGATGTAGTTCCCTAGGCCTCATCCTCCAGCGATTTTAATTCCCAGGTTTGTGATGGGAGCAGGAATCTGCACTTGTAGGTAAAACCCCAGGTGATTCTAAATGAACTAGTTCCTATTCTCTGGTCTGAGGAACTATCACGGCGCTCAGCTGATATAACAGAAGAGAAAGAGACATCATTTCTGAGCTTGCAGATAGCCATGTCGCAGATGCTGAACGCATGGAGAAGAAAAGTAGTCAACTTAAAAAAAGTCGGCTGGAAAAGGAGTTCCTTCGAGGTGTATTTGCTGTTGTATGTTATTACTGAGATATCAAAGACCATATGCATTGTATTTTGTTGTTATTTAACTTATATTATGAAGTGAATTCCTATTTATTGTTAACAAAATAAATTTTAAAAATGGTCAAAATAAGTATCAGCATACTTCACTCTCTTTAGTTTCACAAACTACACTGACAATTTCCTTCACTGTTTTAAAATATCATTTCAACATTTCTGAAGAGATAAAAATTTGTTCACTGTTTCCTCTGGAGTTATTGACATCCTAATCCTACCCTATAGAAATATATGACTCAATCAGTCTCTAATGTTTACTGAGCACTTAGCAATAGTGACACTTATGTAAACAAAGTAGACAGAATCCCTACTCTTGTACAGCTTATAGACTAGAGGGAAAGGAAGCATTAAATGCAAATTCTAAGGATGACCAGTATTATAAATACAAGTAGAAGGTGCTATGAAAGTATACAGTGGAGGAACTTAACAATTTAATGCCTGGAATCAGGGGGCAGGGGGTGTTTTCCTGAAGAAATGCACTAAATCTGAGACCTGAAGAATTAGTTAGGAGTTTGCTGGCAAAAAAGAGGGTACACAGAAAAGCATGTAAAGGAAGAATGCATGACACTTAAGGATGAGAAAGAAGATCTGTGTGGCTGTAGCATGAAATCTCTATGGTAGGGCAGCAAAAGAGAAAAGGGACAATTTTTAGGTTAAGAATTATGGACTTGAAGTCGAATGGATCAAAGACTAAAACATAAGACCTGACAAAATAAACTGCATAGAGGAACACATAGGTACTAAACTTATGGACCTTGGTTCAAAGAACATTTTATGAATTTTATGAATTTGACTCCAAAGGCAATGGAAGTAAAAGCTAAAATAAACGAACGGGACTATATAAAACTTAAAAACTTCTGCAAAGCAAAAGAAACCATCGACAAAATAAAGAGGCAACCAACTGAATGGGAGAAGATTTTTGCAAACAGTGCCTCCAACAAGGGGCTAATATCCAAAATATACAAGGAACCAATACAAGTCAACAAGAAAAAAAACGAACAAGCCAATTGAAAAATGGGCAGAGGACCTGAAGAGACATTTCTCCAAAGAGGATATACAAATGGCAAATAGACATATGAAAAAATGCTCAACACCACTAATCATCAGAGAAATACAAATAAAAACCAAAATGAGATATCACTTCACCCCAGTTAGAATGATTATCATCAACAGGACAAATAGTGACAAGTGTTGGAGAGCTTGTGGAGAAAAAGGAACCCTCATACACTGTTGGTGAGAATGCAGACTGGTGCAGCCGCTATGGAAGGCAGTGTGGAAGTTCCTCAGAAAATTACGAGTAGAATTACCATATGACCCAGCAATCCCTCTCCTGGGTATCTACCCAAATAATCTGGAAACATTTACCCATAAAGACATGTGTGCTCCAATGTTCATTGCAGCTTTATTTACGGTGGCCAAGACATGGAAACAACCAAAATGTCCTTTGATAGATGAATGATAAAGAAGTTGTGGTATATATACACAATGGAATACTATTTGGCGGTAAGAAAAGATGAAATAGTACCATTTGTGACACCGTGGATGGATCTTCAGATTATAATGCTAAGTGAAATAAGTCAGAAAAAGTAAAAAACCATATGATTTCACTGAATTGTGGTATATAAAACTGAAAACAACAAAAGAACAAGACAAACAACTGAAAGAACAAAAACTCATAGAAATAGACAATAGTTTAGGGGTTACCAGAGGGTAAGGGGGGAGGGCGGCTCTAGAAGAGGTTAAACGGGGTCTAATATACGGTGATGGAGAGAGAACT
Organism: Rhinolophus hipposideros; assembly: GCF_964194185.1. NCBI lineage: Eukaryota > Metazoa > Chordata > Mammalia > Chiroptera > Rhinolophidae > Rhinolophus > Rhinolophus hipposideros. The sequence continues at coordinate 59,584,490 of NC_138047.1, forward strand.
GACTCTGGGTGGTGAACACACAATATGAGATATAGATAATGTATTACACAGTTGTACACCTGAAATCTATGTAACTTTACTAACAATTGTCATCCCAATAAACTTTAATTAAAAATAAATAGATGAAATATAAATAAAGAAAGAAAGAATTATGGACTTTACCCTAAATTCAATGTGAAACTATTAAAGGGTTTGAAGCAGAAGACAGACTGATGTGTTTTGTTGAACTGATCACTTCTAACTGCAACATAGGGATAGAAACGTAAGAGAGCAAAAGTGGATGCTGGGAGAGCAGGTATAAGCCTCCTGAAGTGATCCAGGTAGGATACTGGCGGACTAGACTGTGGTAGTGTCAATGGGGCAGAGAAACGCGTGGATTCACAGGACATTTAGGAGGTAGACTGGCAGAATTGTTGGATTGTTTGGGCTCCAGCTTAATCAACTGGGTCCCATTTACTCAGATGGAAAAAGGTAGATGAGGACAAGGTAGCGATCGGATAAATCACTCTCTAGTGGAAATTCAAGAATTTGAGAAATGTATTTAATTGACAGTTAGCCACATGAGAATCGTGAACACAAAACAAAACAAAACAAATCAAAACAAAAGAAACCACAACCCACCCCTCCCATTCAGTTCACTCCAATTGTTATTTCTAAAATATCATTTAACATGAAGCTCCTTGATCTAGGATCCCACAAATGCAAAGTCCCATAGCAATTTTCTGCCCAAACTTCCACTTCCACAGAATTCTGAGCTTAACGCCAACTATTTTCCAATCTAAACCACACATTAAATCAAGCTGTTTACAGAGTATGTCTGTAATGACTTTTGACCTGCTTTTTTATTATAACTATGCTAAACTCTTTCAGGGAGGCTAAGACTGAATCATTTGCAGACTGTAGTTGATCATTAGTATTTTTCAGGAAGACATACAGAAATCCTTCACATTGGAGGTACCTTTGAATACAGAGGTTTCTACACTCACTGCAGTTATTTATTGAATCTTTCTAGTACATATTCTCAATAATCCAAAACTATACCCCAGGTCAGTCAGACTACCATTCCCTCAGTTGGGAAACAAGTTCTTAAGACTCGCAGTCCTCTTTATATGAATAACATCTAGCAAGTACTTAGTATATATCACTCATGTATCTCAATGCCTTGTGACAAAGCACGTGAAAAGGACATCTTTGATTTATTTCAACCTAACTGAAGAAGAGTGTGTACAGCAACATATCTTTAAAATAATACTTCAGTTGCCTCAAGCTGGAAACAACCCAATTATTCATCAACAGAAGAACAGATAAGTTGTGGTGTTGTAAGCAATTGAAGACTCTACAGCAATGAGAATGAACTTAAGTCTAACTGCAAGCAGCAACATGGCTGAATCTCACAAACATAATGCTTAATGAAAGACGACAGGCACAAATAAATAACTACAGTATGATTCCATGTATCTCAAGTACAAAATAGGCAAAACGAATCTGTGCTGTTAGAACGCATGCGATTGGTGACTTTGGAAGGACAGAGACTAGAAGCGGGCAAGGGGGTTTGGGTGCTGTTAATGCTTTGTGCTGCTACACAGGCGTATTCACTTTGTGAAAATTCATGAAGTCTCGTACTTAATGATTTTTGCACTTTTCTGTACTATTTAGATATTACATCAGTATAGTTCAATAAAAAGTTTGCTAGAAGATAAAAATATTGAAAATGACCTTCAAATTCAGGTGAGACCTAGATGTTTAGAGTAATCAACAAAAACACCAAAAAACTCCCTACAAAAATAGGCAAAACTAATCTGTAATTTTAAGGTCCGACTTAAAATTTAAAACAGATACATAATGAAAAGGACTCACAAAAGCACAAATAAAAAAAATAATATAAAATGCTAATAACAATAAGCAGTTGAAAATACTTTTCACAAAAGATTATTAATGGATTTCAAAGAACGTCTAACTGAATGATAAGACCACAGAGAGACTTCAGCCATATGGAACCTTGGACAAAATTCCCAATGTAATCACGGATAAAGTACTAAACTCTTCAGTTTCCATGCCATCACAGAGTAGGATAATTCCTACCTTCCTCACAGGGGTGTTGTGCTGCTTAATTAATGTTTGTAAAGCACTTTCTGTTCCCTGGGTGAAAGGTACCATGAAAGAGTAAAGCATAATTACATTTTAATTGCAGGGTTGATTTTGAAGAAGCAAAAAAAAAAAAGAGGAGCCTATGAATTGTGATGTAATCAGACCGCTCCATTAGAATCACAGTCATGACTGATGCCTTCTGGCTTCTGCTATACTTGAAAAAATGGCCTTTTTTCATTTTTAAGCTTTTTCTGGCTCATCGTCCCTACCTGCAAAATGGGATGACATGCTTTCCAGGATCTGCAAGTATTTCTTTATTCTTTGCAAAGCCCTTCAGAGATCCTGAGATGAAAAGGCGGTACACATTGCTATGAGAAAAAGAAATGCACCCTCCTGCTGCTGGGATGAATGGAATTGCTTTTCTCTGGGGTAAATTAGAGTGCCAGATGTCACCTGGCCCCGCAGAAGGAGAGACTGAGAATAGCCAGTCTGCAGGAAGCCAAGATGCTAGATGAGGACTTTTGGGTGTTTGTTTGCATTCAGCGTTCAGCATGGTTAAATTCCAGTCTCTCAAAGGGTCAGTTCATTCTACTGTCTTTTTTATTGAGGGCATCTTCATTCCTGCTTTTAAGCCAAAGGGTTGATACTTACACAAAGCCAGTCATTAGAAATCCATTGATACGTGCAATTCAAACTATGACCTTTCATGTATTATGAGATAACCAAACAAAATGAGCTGTGTGATCTTGCTTTCTGAGCCCTGAGACTGGGTCTTTCATGGATCCTGAGTTGGGGAAATCAAATAATTATGTCATTGGGATTACATGCTTTAGAAGAGAAGGTCTTTATAAGAAAAAATTCTAACTATATTTTTCATTTCTCCTTTTCAACAGACGAAGTAAAACAAAAAGAGATCCACAAAAAGGTTTTTGATTCCTTGATGAAAAAAAAAAAAAAAGAACTTCAAATCATACCTGAACAATATAGAGCTTTTCTGGCAGTTATTTCCCCCAAACATGTTGGGGAACATGTGCCTCTTCTATATCTTCTACTTAATTAATATATAGAAATATTCTTCATCATCCCTCCTTGATTAGAGAAAATAATGTCCAGTCAGAACACACTACTCCTGCCGGCCCGGTGGCGCAGGCGGTTAGAGCTCCATGCTCCTAACTCCGAAGGCTGCGGGTTCGATTCCCACATGGGCCAGTGGGCTCTCAAAAAAAAAAAGAACACACTACTCCCAACTGCTGGTCACATTTTTGGGACAATGTACTTCTATTTCTGTATGAACATTTTCAATAATTAACCTTCCTTTCTCCACAGAGACAAATCATATGGAGGTACTTCAAAAATAAAAAGCAGTATTAATCTTAATGACAGTAGATGTGATTTTTCAGTAGCTGAAATTCCCCTAAAAGATTAAGATGTCTGTTTGAATACCTCTGGACCACCAAAATCTTTCAGGGAATGACACCGATGCATTCCCTTAGGAAAATAAAAATCATTCAAGTGCACTAACTCAGTGATTAGACATCCCGAGAGTTTTCTGAAATCGTACTTGGTTATTTGATTATTTAACTTTAAATGCTTAGCAAGTTATTCACTACCACTATACACCACAATACCAACATAGCGGTGTAGGTTTTATAGAATTTTAAAAGCACACACTAAATTTTCAGTACATTCAAGTCATGTCATGTCCAAGTATATACAGCATGCTGAAACTCATTTTGAGGGTGTGATGGGAAAGATAGCAATGAAGGGCCAAGGTAATGGTTTTATTTTATTTTTTTTACTTTCTGAAAGAAAACCAAAGCTTCAGTTCTTCTGCTAGGCTGTCAGAGTGGGACTGGTTTTTAATGCTTTGGGTCAGAAACTCTTAAAAATCTCACTAGACTCAGTCTGCCAAAGGGCAACTCTGACTAGACAAACAGGGCACATCTCCTGAAAGTTCATGTCCAAGCACATAGTCTCTGATTCCTTTGCTGTCAAAATGACCAGTCATGTGCATATGTAGTTGTCATTCTTTTCTGAAGTTCACTTTAAGATGGACTGATTCAAACTCCTTTGCATTACTAATAAATTCAGAGATTCTAGAGGTTTATGTTGTAGTCTTTAGTACTATCACGAAACGTTTGTCAACTCTCTGACTTCTGGGCATGGTAGGATTGTACGAATTATAATCTTTGTAATTAAGCATAGCCATGTGATTTACTTTGGCCAATGAAATGGGAGCAGAAATAACGTGTGTTATTTCGAAGTGGAAGTTTGAATGGTCTGTGAACAATCTGCCACAGTTCTCTTTTCCTTCTACCACAGATATTGGCAATGTTCTAGGTGGTGTCTGCAGTGTCAGCTGAGGTGCCGAAGTGATAATGGCATGAAACAGAGCCACCAGTTCACACACAATGGACATGTGTAGTATGAGGAAGAAAGAAATCCCACTGCCTTAAGACACTGAGATTTGGGTGCTATTTGTTTTCATAGCATAATCAAGCCTTTCTGGCTCAGCTTTTCACCAGGGAAAAGATTTCCTTAGCACTTCTGGGAGGACAAGAGAGGGATATGTGTACTATTCCTACAATTTCACTCTCTCTCTGTCTCAATCAGCCTGGTGCTGGGCTGTGATACCTGTTTCCTTTGGGTTCTATTATCACTCAAAAGATTTTCAACTCTACTTCCCCAGCATCCACAGGAAGGTTACCACTTCAAATGATTCCAGGGCCATGCAGGTGACCTAATGAATAAACAGGCTAACACATTCACATCAAACGTTTATGAGCTTCTTGCCTCTCCCTCTGTAAAACTCTTTTTCTTGAAATATAAAGTGCTCATGGCCTGGCTTTATATTCAAAGGAGCAATGTGCATGTGATAATAAATTGCAACACAACTCTACACTGGTGTTGGGTAGAAAACAAGGACGAGTGGCAGCTACAACCCCCTTAACTTACACCAATACCTGGTGTCCATACTGGAATGCATACCAAATATTTTCAGATTTTTTTAAAAGCCAGAATTCTAGATATTATGTTGAATCTCTCAATTTTCTTAAAACACTACCTACACCAAAGAAAACACGGGTGGGCTGCATTCATCATGCTCACCTTGTTTTATGCCTTGTGGGGACAATGGCTGTTTTCCACTTTCAAGAATCCCCAGGTTACAGAGCGCCAACCCAGGCCAGGGACCAAGTTCAGTTTGGGTGGAAAATGTTCAATTTGGCTACCTTTCTTGTTGGAAGAAATTTCCTTATTTTGCTAGCAAAAATTATGCTAACCAAAGCCAAGTTCCAGTCAGTACACAGATGTGACTTCTCTGTCGCTGGCACACTAGCTCTTGAACTCATGCGATCTCTTTATTCCCCCTAATTATTAAAGTAATACACTTTATTAAAGTAATATAGCAACACATTAGCATAATCTTTCTAGAAATAAAGTTTAAAATACATTTGTTTAGAACTTCATATTTTTACCTGTTCTGTATTGTGATTTTTCCTTATTGGCTTTTCATTTCTTCATAGACTAGTCAAGTTTTTAATTTTGAATTTTTGTTTTTCAGTTTCCAGAAAGAACAATTTTTCTTAGAATATTCCCTCTCATGAGCAACTACATGCCAACAAATTAGACAATCTGGAAGAAATGGATGAATTTCTAGAAGCATACAATCTTCCAAGACTAAATCAAGAAGAAACAGAAACTCTACCAAAAAAATTGAATCAGTAATCAATAAGCACCCAAAAAATAAAAGTACTGGACCGGATAGCTTCACGGGTGAATTTCACAAAACATTCAAAAAAGAATGAACACATATTCTTTTCAAACTATTCCAAAAAATCCAGAGGAGGGAAGGCTCCGAAGCACATTTTACAAGGCCACTATTACTCTGATCCCCAAACCAAAGACATTACCAAAAAAGAAAACTACAGGCCGACATTCCTAATGAACATAGACACAAAATTCCTCAACAAAATACTAGCAAACTGGATTCAGCAACACATTAAAAAGATCATACACCACAATCAAGTGGGATTCATTCCTGGTATGCAAGGTTGGTTCAATATCCGCAAATCAATTAATGTGATACACCACATCAACAACATGAAAAATAAAAATCATATGGTCATATCAATAGATGCAGAAAAAGATTTGACAAAATCCAGCAGCCATTTATGATTTAAAAAAAAACTCTGAGCAAAGTGAGAATAGAAGGATATCTCAACATAATAAAATAAAACCACATAAACATGGACAGATAATTTTTGACAAAGAAGCTAAAAACATACAATGGAGGAAAGACAGCCTCTTCAATGAATGGTGCTGGGAGAACTGGATAGCCGCATACAAAACAATGAAACTGGTCTGCTATCTGTCACTATATACCAAAATAATTCAAAATGGATCAAAGACTTAAACATAAGACCTGACACAATAAACTACATAGAAGAAAACATAGGTACTAAACTTATGGACCTTGGGTTCAAAGAGCATTTTATGAATTTGACTCCAAAGGCAAGGGAAGTAAAAGCTAAAATAAATGAATGGGACTATATGAAACTTAAAAGCTTCTGCACAGCAAAAGAAACCATTGACAAAATAAAGAGGCAACCAACTGAATGGGAGAAGATTTTTGCAAACAATGCCTCCAACAAGGGGCTAATATCCAAAATATACAAGGCACTCGTGCAACTCAACAACAAAAAACAAATAACCCAATTGAAAAATGAGCAGAGGACCTAAAGAGACATTTCTCCAAAGAGGACATACAAATGGCAAATAGACATATGAAAAAATGCTCAACATCACTAATCATCAGAGAAATGCATATAAAAACCACAAAGAGATATCACCTCACCCCAATCAGAATGGCTATCATCAACAAGACAAATAGTAACAAGTGTGGGAGAGGCTGTGGAGAAAAAGGAACCCTCATACAGTGTTCGTGGGAATACAGATTGGTGAAGCCACTATGGAAGGCAGTGTGGAGGTTCCTCAAAAAATTACGAATAGAATTACCATATGACCCAGCAATCCCTCTCCTGGGTATCTACCCCAAAAATCTGAAAACATTTATACATAAAGACACGTGTGCTCCAATGTTCATTGCAGCTTTGTTTACGGTGGCCAAGACATGGAAACAACCAAAATGTCCTTCGATAGATGAATGGATAAAGAAGTTGTGGTATATATACACAATGGAATACCATTCGGCGGTAAGAAAAGATGATATAGGAACATTTGTGACAACATGGATGGATCTTGAGAGTATAATGCTAAGCGAAATAAGTCAGACAGAAAAAGCAGAGAACCATATGATTTCACTGAATTGTGGTATATAAACCAAAAACAACAAAAGAACAAGAAAAACAAATGAGAAGCAAAAACACAGACAATAGTTTAGTGGTTACCAGAGGGTAAGGGGCGTAGGGAGTGGGAGATGAGGTTAAGGGGGATCAAATATATGGTGATGGAAGGAGAACTGACTCTGGGTGGTGAACACACAATGGGATTTATAGATGATGTAATACAGAATTGTACAGCTGAAATCTATGTAATTTCACTAACAAATGTCACCCCAATAAATTAAAAAAAAAAACGTGGGGGGGGGGGGAAGAGGACATACAGATGGTCAACAGACATATGAAAAAGTGTTCAACCTCACTAATCATTAGAGAAATGCAAACAAAAACTACAATGAGATAACATCTCTCTCAGGTCCGAATGGCTATCATCAATAAATCAACAAACAGCAAGTGCTAGTGAGGCTGTGGAGAAAAGGGAACCCTCGTGCACTGTTGGAGGGATTGCAGATTGGTGCAGCCACTTTGGAAATCAATATGGAGGTTATCTCAAAAAACTGAAAACGGAACCACCTTATGACCCAGCAATTCCACTCTTAGGTATCTATCCAGAGAAATCCAAGACACTAATTCAAAATAATATATGTACTCCTATGTTTATTGCAGCGCTATTTACAATAGCCAATACTTGGAAACAACCAAAATGCCCATCCGTAGATGACTGGATAAGAAACTGTGGCACATTTATACAATGGAGTATTACACAGCTATAAAGAAGAATGAAATCTTACCATTTGCAACGATATGGATGGACCTAGAGAAGATTATGCTAATCGAATAAGTCAGTCGTAGAGAGACAAATACCATCCGATCTCACTTATATTTGGAATCTAAAGAATTGAATAAATGGGCAAAGTAAGCAGAAATAGTCTCAGAGACATAGAGGAAAAAATGATAGTTGCTAGGTGGGAGGAGGGTGGGGACGAGGAAGAAGACAGCATAAATTGATAACTACAATATTGCCACAGGGATATGAAAGAGAGTTTGGAAAATATAAGCAACAATGTTTAAAGATTTTGTAGGGTGTCAGATGGTCACATGTCTTATTAGTGAGACCACTTCATGGATGGTGTAGATGCTTGACCACTACACTGTACACCTGAAGCTGAAGCTGAATAATGTTGTATGCCAACTATAATTTAATATATATATAGTCACGGGATATGGAGTATAGCATAGAGAATAGAGTCAATGGAATTGTAATAGATATATACGATATCAGAGGGGCAATAGATTGGGGGAAGGAGGTTATCACTTTTTGAGGGATGAAATGTCTAACTATTACATTGTTTTGTACACCTGAAACTAAAAAGAAAAAAAGAAATTTCCTTCTCAAAATGTTTCATTAATTCTTGCAATAATTCTATGGCTGAGCTTATCCCAAAAAAGATTGTGGTGTCAACTGTGTTGTATAAATAACATGTCTAGAGATTAATAATTTCATAATTAACTTTTTAAATTTTAGAAAAAGTATACTTTTTCATTAAAAAGTAATTCATATTAATTATAGATGTGATAAATACTAAAAACATGGAGAAAAGAAAGAAGGTATCCATAACCTCACAACTAAAAGATAACTGGTTTATTATTTTGGTGTCTTTTCTTTCAGTCTCCTTTTTATATACATAGGGCTTAAATGTGTAGGGTGTGTGCATATGTGCAAGTATGTGTTGTATCTAGTTTATACATATAACTATATATACAGAGACAGAGTTATATATAACACAGGCATGTTATATATACAATTATAATCGCATGTTTTTGTCACGTGCTTATTTTACTTATTACACTTATGTAGTAAGTAATTTCAGAGAGGGGGAAAGTTCTCTGTGATGGGGAAAATGTAGGAGAAATACGTCCAGTCTTACTCTCCACCTCAAGGGCAGGAGTGATGTGTCTGGTTGGTGAGTTGGTCAGTCTGACATCCATTGCTGCATTGGTCCACATATCCATTTGGGTGGAGTTAATGGGTTAAAAACCTCAACACAAAATTAATCTTCCTCTAGGATCTGCATAAGTACATAAGTATATATTCTGACTCCTCTTTCCTGGAGCAGGATGGCTTATAATTCTGGATGAAAGGGTTTAATTGAGGAAGGAAATTAATAGGAAATCTGATAGTGGATGTGAGTCAAGTTGCTTTCTCTAATCTAGCTTAACCAGGAATGAAACTAACATTTCCATGTTATTACATATCTTTGTAAATAGGTTTTTTTTCAATAGGTATATAAGACAAAATGAGAGAGTTTATTCAACCATTTCTCTATTGTTCACATTAAACGTGCAATTTAGTATTCATCCCCAAGTCTCTTTGACATTTGGTGACTACAAAGAATTCTGTATACTATCTGTTTATTAGATAGGTTTGATGTTGTTTTAATGGCAGATTTCATTTTCTAAGATGACCACAATAACTCCCATCCCACATATTTTTATGTTAGATAACAGTACCACTCCTCATCAAGTGGTACTCTCCTCGAATTTAGGCAGGCCTGTGACACATTGACCAATAGGGTATGGTGGATATGATGCTGTATGATGTCAGAGGCTGGGTAATAAAAGGAGATGTAGCTTCTGCCCTGTTCATTGGAACAGTCGTGGTTGGTACCCCCAGCCAGCAGGTAAGAAGTCCGATTACCCTGCAGCTATGATTACCCTCAAAGTACATAGAAAACTCACAAATAGGTGGGCTAGGTGGAATTGTCTACTCAGCCCTGCCCAGGTGGAAGGTATGTGAGTGAAGAAGTCCCACCTATTAAGTCATTCCAAGCCTTCAAATCTCTTCAGCCAGGGTTCCAGATACATGGGGCAAATACAACCTATCTCTGCTGTGCTTTGTTCAAATTTCTGACCCACAGAATCCATGAATAATAACATGGTTGCTATTTTGAATAACCACATTTTGGAGTCACTGATTACGCCACATAAGTAACCAAAACAGCACCTATATTTTGCATGTAGTACCTCACTTTCATTTCCATAAACATTTATTGAGTATCCACTATCCAGCAGGCAATGGGCTAGGCACCTAAGGTTCATAGGTGAATCAGACAAAATCCCTTCCCTTAAAATGCTCACAGGAGTGGGAGAGACATAATCAGAATTGCCTTTTAGGTAGAGGAATCACTGGTGTGAGGAAGACTGGAGGTCTCTCTGTTGGAGATCAGCTGGGTAAAGATGGTACGAAAGAGATGGAAACCATGGCTTAATACATGCATAGACTGACTTCTCTCTGTTCCACAGTCACAGTGTCACAAGTTTTGCTTATACATGGAACAGAAATCAGTGAACTTCCTAAAATGTAATAGTTTCTCATAAATAGTGATCATTGGAATTAAATTCAAAATTAAAAACAAAGCACTTATCTCACAAAAAGGTCATTGTTATGTGGTGAGTTGAGACACTCCCCCACCCCCATTCATATACTGAAGTCCTAACTCCCAGTGATTCAGAATTTGATTGTATTTGGAGATAACCTTTAAAGAGGTGATTAATGTAAAATGAGCTCCTGAGGGTGGGCGCTAACCCAATGTGTCCAGTGTCCTTACAAGAAATGGAAAGATTAGGACACAGACATATGGGCACACAGAGAAAGGACCATGTGAAGACAGAAAGAGAAGGTGGTCATCTACACGGCAAAGTGAGAGCTCTCTAAATGAAACTGACCCTGCCGACACAGGGATCTCAGACTTCCAGCCTCCAGAGGAAATAAATTTGTAAGGAAATACATTTCTGTTGTTTAAGCCACCCAGTCTCTGGTATTAGTCATGGCTGCCCCAGCAAACTAACGCAGCCATCATAAGATTACTTTCATGTTCCATAGCTGAGCACCACAAGAAGTAATAGCAGAACTGGTAGAGACAGTGGTGGTAACAGCTGCAGAGGTGGTGGTGCTGGTGAGGCTGCGGCAACACTGGCCCACACTTATCCCTTCTGCTGCCATCTTTCCTTAGAGGAAAAGTTAAGCAGTTATCAACAAAGAGGCCAAACTAATTATACTTATATAGTACAGGAGGCCTCCCTGTCTTTTACTTACATTATAGTAACCTTCTCGGCTGCGTTATTTAATTTATAATCTTATATGATCACTTTCCACCTGCATGAGTGACATAAATATTGCTTGAACTTTAGCCCTGATAAGATTAGCCAAGAATGCTTGAAAAAAGGAACATTTTTATGACATCTGAAGAAACCGCATATCGAATAATGAATTACACAAGAATTTAAATTCTTTGAAGGACAATTTGAATAAGGAGTCAACTTTAAATTGAATACTGGGAAAGAATACCAGGGCATATCCCTAGTGTTCCATAAATGCTGAATGTTTGTTGAATTATTCAATACATGAGTCAATGAATGAATGGCTGAACAAGTGAATGATGTTTGTATCAGGGGCCGGAAAACTTTTTCTATAAAAGGTCAGATAGTAAATAGCTAAGGCTTTAGGGCCATATGGCCATGTGTCTCTGTCACAACTACTCAAGCCTCCCATGTAGCCCGAAGGCAACCACAGACAGTACATAAATGCATGGGGCATAGCCATGTTCTCATAAAATAGGCCAGCAGGCTGGATGTGGCCTACTGGCAGGAGTTTGCCAACCTCTGATTTAAAATATTCGCTCCCCTGATCAAAATCCTTTCCTAGCACCCTACTGCTTACCAATTTAAGAACAAGCCATTCATTTAGAAGATTCAATATCCTCCACAGCATGAATCCCCCTGCCTCCCGTCTTGTCTCCCATTACTCTGACATACGTCATCTCCATTCTGAATAAGATGGACTACTATTTCTGTGCTCCAGGTTTTCCCGCTTCCTTACCTTTGCTCATACAGTTCCCCTATCTACTAAAATTGGATTTATCCTTCAATGCCATTCTCAAACTCTACACTGTCCAAGAAGCTGTTTTGTAGTTAGGCAATTCAGATGTGAGTTTTTTCTCCTCTGAATACCATAACTGGTACTTTCCCGCTTGCTAATTGCACATATTAAACTCAGCCCTGCATTAGATTTCTTATAACCTTTTATAAAGCTGCAAGCTTCTAATTGCGAAAGCTGCATTCTCTTCAGCTTTAGTATGTCCTGCAATACATTGGACATACTATGGACTCAATACATCTTTGAGGAATACACGGAAATGATACTGTTTTGATTTTCTGCCTCCCCGGGGTAAAAAAGAACTCTGACTGGTCTCAGTTTTCAGTGGATTCCAAAACTTGTTATCTCTGGAATATGTGTACAGGCTGCTTCTGTGTGGGGTCGTTAATCTGGCAGGAACGGAAGTCACCATGTTTGCTACAGAAGTTTAAAAATGCATTAGGGGACTAGAATTCTTGGAGGTAGCTGTCCTTTGAATAAACTTGGTTCTGCGCTCAAGGAGCTATCTATCTCCTCAACTGCTATGCTTCTGAAGGGGCTGATGGGAACTGAGACTTTACCTGTTGTATTCCTAAGGACTTGCTTACTGATGGATTGCTTGTGACTGACTGCACGTGAGAAGTTCTGTTCAACTCCGACATTTCTCAAGTGCCTGCCATGCAGACAGCACTATGAGAAACGGAAAGATAAATAAGACATGAGCAGGCCTGATTCCCAGGAGTCAACAGTGCAGTCAGGGAGGCGGCCACCGACCCAAGGACTACAAGGCACAGCGGGCTGTGGTGAAGGTTATAGAACATAGTGAGACGACATTGCAAAGAGAGAAATTAATTTTGATGGAGGCAGGGGAGCCTGGACAAAAAGGCTTCCCAGAGTGAATGGGATTTGAGCAGGAACTTAGTAGGAAAACAGTAATAAAGACGTGGATGTTGTGTTATCTTGATGTGTGCGAGCTGGCAATGACCTCAGACAATCCTCTCTTTTATCAGAGGGGGAAGGTGAGACGCAGAGCGGAACCACGACCTCAGGCAAACTACTTGTCAGCCCCTTTAGGACCATCCAGGTGCGACTTCAAATTCACATGAGGGGTAGAAAAAAAAAAGAATCTTACACTACAACATCTTCATTCCTAGGCATTTGTGACAAACATCAGAGGCAGCAATTAGTAGTCTGACCACACAACAGCCCAAGGCCAGCGTGGCCTCTGCTAAAGCCACTGCCTTTGGTAGTTATCAAGGGACCAGATTTAGCTGCTAGCAAGATGGCACCTGGGTCCTGTAACTGAGGGCTACAGAACCTTGGCAACGGAAGAAAAGCTTGCAGTGAATTGGGAATAGATCAGAGTGAGCTTTAAACTCTGGGTAGGGAATCTTGTGGAAGAGTCCAACTGTGGTTCAAAAACACACATCTTAAAAGCAACCAAAGATTTGCCCTAGAATTACAGGGCACAAAAATCACAGGGGCAGGCAGGGTTTGCCTTCTCACAGGGCATGTGTTTCCCTGATAGAGTCAGGGAGAAAAAGCACAGCTCAGCTGTCCCAAGTCTCACTCCTTCCCTGCACCCCACTCACACCCCACCCCTTAATTTCTACTGCTGTCAAGGACAACAAACCATCATGATTGGGCTGATGCCAGCCCAGAAAGCAAACTTCCCAGGGTAAGCCAGAGAAGTAGCTGAGGCCCAAAAGAACGCCCTGTGACAGTTTAATTTAAACAGATGATTCCGTTCCCTTCACTCTCATCACTTAACAGGGAGTATGTAACTGAATAATTAAACAACAAGTCTTTATTCACTTATTTTAGATTCACAGGAGCATCTGTGTCTTTTGTTCTTTTCTAAAGGAAACACAGACTTTATGAGGATCCATTTTGTTTCGACCTATTTCTCTCTCCTCTATATTCTTCCAACCCTAGATCCCAAGTCCTCTCCTCATTCCCACCACGGAAATATGATGTGCTTTCACTGTAATGTGCTGAAAAAAAGTCATTTTTCCATTAAAGAAATATTGCCTCCAGACAGCAGAGGCAGTAAAATGGTCTGATAAAACTCAGAGGCTTTATGCCTTTTGAAAAAAGTTACACTTATTTTCCATATGAAACACCCAAGTTAAAAGAGGCTTGACAGTAACATTACACAAATAATCCATTCAAGTCAATTTATTTTCCAATGATGGAAAAAAGTGTGTTTTTGAATGGCAAGCAAAGCATCTTACGTTAAAATTATCAATTTAATATAGTTTTTATCAGCATACTGAGCACTCTGAGGGTAGAGAAGTTACCACTTTTTCCTAACAAAAGTTAAATAAAATATGACAGTGGCATGTTAGAGCTGGGGGGAAACAGTATAGAGTACAAGCAGTCTCTAGCTTAACCATTTATTTTACAGTTGAGGAAACTGAGGTAGAGAGAAACCAAAGGATTTTTCCAAAGTCAGACAACCAGTGCAAAGCCTCATTGCAAGTTGAGAAAATTCCAATTTAAAAATCCTCAATTCAGGTCTCTTTTCACTACATCCTGTCGACATTATATCTCAGAGAAGGCTTATTTGCTGAAAGGAATTTAGCACTGAGACATCTCAGTAACATCTGATACTAATTCACTAAGGAACTCTTGTCCCAACATTGTGCAAATCCCAAACCGAATGGCATCCATTTGGGAGTATTACTTCGCTTTCTATTAAGGTCATAACTGAGACAAAGAGTCAGACTCAGTCAACATGGAGGAAATTGCTTTGCACAAGAACTAGCACAGGGCATAGAGATTTTCAGGAAATGTTTGACAACTTGCTGTAAAAACCTGGAATAATTTTTAGGACACAAGATATGATAACTTGCAGAGTATAAAATCCATATAGATAACCTAACAAAGTTAGGAATATGCAGGAAATATTCGAGACCCTGGGAGGCCATTGGTCACACTCTTTTTTTTTTTCATTTCAGATCAGAGTCCACATCTGGAAGCCACTGATTATAGCTGTTGTTGGCTCAAGGTCTTACACTCAAAAAAGGTTTGGAACAAAAGGACTTAAAAACGCCTATTAACATATGGTTTATTGCCTCATTCACACAGAAACTCAGGTAAATTAAAATGCCATTTAACAATTCTGATTCTTCTATGTCCATGAAAGACGACTAACCTCCTCTCCCTTATGACCCAAAGCTGTGAAATCTGGTTATATAATATTCCTTTTATATAATATTCCTTATCATTGAAATAAGGAAAACTCTGGAATATAAGAATATAATTATTCCATGAGCTACTAATTATATTGAAATCTGCTTAGGACACTCTGTTATCACTGACTTGTTCAAATGCCCACATTACTAAAATAGCAGTAATATTTTTCAGAGATGCATTCAGAAGCTGTGATACTCAGGGAAGCCAGAAAAATATAAATTGTTATAATAATATCTATTTTTCTTCAAGGAGATTGAAAACTTTACAAATCTTCACAAATGGCAACCTTGTTATTAAAGAACTCTAGTTTCTACCTGTCCCATGTTGCACCTTGAAGAAACATCATCCCCAAACAAGGCAGGAAACTGGATAAAGAGGTTTAGTGGTGCGCTTTTGTAGCAGAGAAACCCACTTATCAACACTGGAAACATTTTGATGAACGTTACTTCTCCCTATTGCTCATTGGAGAGTTTCCTCGCTGAATTTACTTGATGATTATAAACAAGCTAGAAAACCCTTGCTCCGTAACTCCCCTCCAACCCTGTGTTCCCCTAGCACTGGAAATGCTTTCAGAGAACTGCTTATCTGCCTGGGAAGTCAAGGAATCAGGTTTGCGTTAACTGAACTGCCCCCAATCTCAAAACCAAATCACCCTTTATTCTCCCTTCTTTGTCATCAACCATGTCCATTTCATTACTGAGACCTCCATGTTTTTCTTTTGACATGTCCTTCATTTGGGTCTTCTCCCCATCCTACTCCCTCTTCCCATCCCAAACTAAGTCTAGTGTGTCCTACATTGGCTATTACAGTGTGATTTAGCCAACCTCTCTAAATCAGCTTCTCCCCATCCGAATTCAAGCTATATACCTATGCCAGGCATCAAGTTCAATACATCATATTCCTGCTCAAAACTTTTCAAGAAAAAAAAATCAAAGATATCCAATTTAGCTCCAAAGGCTCCACCCTACCTCTGAAATCATATTCCCTACAAATCACTGTGCAGAATCCTCTAGTCCAGACAGGCAAATCTTCTCACTGAGTCAGGAACTTGCAATGTTTATTCCTGTCTGTGTCCTGACTCACAGGGTTCTGCTTGACAAGATATTTAATATCTCTGAGCCTCAGTTACTTTAACTATAAAATGGGGGCTTTGTGGGGTTCTATTTTGGTGAAGCTCAAATAAGAATAATTTATTTACATGTTCTTTCTAAATTGTTAGGCTCTAGAAAAGTTCAGCTACTTATTAATCTTGGTCTACATTCACACTTTTACCCCCACATCTGGCACCTAACTATTACTCACTCAAACAATTCCATTTTGGTGGACATATATCTCTACCAAACTTGACTGTAACTGATTTGAAAGCAGAACTTAGTTATTAATCACCTAGAGGTGTTTTTTTCCCTAGATAGAAGCATCTGGAGGAATGAGATCTGCCTGAGTTTCTTGGTCCTTTTCAAGACACAGCAGAAAGTAGGCAACAATACACATTTAATGCCCAACATTGCCTTAGTTGGGCATTAAAAATGAATAAGGGGGAGCAGCAGAATCTCATCTCACCAGACCACCTTTCCTATGAAGGAACAGCAACAAAAATACATGGTGATTAGTGAGAAAATATCTATGAATGCTAGAAATAGTTTGAGAAGCATTTACCACAAATAACAACTTCCTGCTCTGGGGACTTTGAAATTATGCTTTCTAAGTGGTGATTTGAAATCCAAACCTTGTGTTTTGCATTTTATAAGCCCAGGAAGGGCATACAGCTATAGAAAGGAAACCAAATAACCTAAAAGACAGGGTCTCTCAATGAACCCCAGTGAGTGTTCAGTGTCCTCATTTAAAGGTAGGCAAGACTCACAAGATTTTTTGTCTTTCTTTCTTTCCCATCTCCTGCCTGCACCTAGAGGAATATGTGTGTGATTTCTTTTAACTTCAAAAGAAAGCAAGGCCCTAGTTACATTGTCTAACAGTCCTTTGGTCTTAAAACTATGATTTATGGTGAGCAAATTTTACTGAGCTCATCCTTTCCCAGATTACCCAACTTACCCCTGATCAAACATCTTCTTTCCTTTCCTTTCTTCATGGGGTCCCCAGCTGCCATCTCTCTTATAAGGAGTATAATGGCACAAAGATGGCACAGCCCATATTATTTATAACTATCCGTTTTTGCAGTGCAACTGTACACTTGGTAAATGGGAATAATGCTCAGGGTTGCCAAGAATTATGGGGCTATCAGAACATTTAAAGTGATCTACAACAGACTTTTAATGGAGCTAAAATGTTTACAAACAGATGAACAGTCTTGGTCAATCTAAAGATTTCCTGAAAAGGTGAGGACACAATCTATGAAAGTTCTGTAACAGCCTATCACCTAGCAAATTAGCAGGGATTTACTTTTTGATTTTCAACACTCACTCTTGGAAGTGACGTGACCAAAATGTTACTTTCATATATTACAGGAGAGAGGGTAAATTTGAAAGACTCTTTTGGAAAAAATTGTGCAAAATGTATCAAGAACCTCAAATTGTTCTTATCCTTTGATTTAGTACTTCTATATCTAAAACTGGCTTAAGGATATAAAGCTGAATACAGAAAATGTTTAGTGCCTCAAATGTTTATTAATTATAATTATTATAATGGTATAAAAGGGAAAAACATAAATGTCCAACATCATGGGATTGAGTATGCAAATTATGATATTATATTGAAGAAATGGAAATTGCAACCACGTCCCTCATCCTGGAAGCAAGAGGGAGAAGAGTCAGTTATAAAACATTACTGTTATAGCTAATGAAGGACACAACAGAAAATCCAAAGGAAGTTCAACTGCTCGGTTTGTTTGTTTCTGAGACTAATGATATAGAGATCTGGTGGGGTGAGATTTGTTCCATCTCCCATGGCTTTTTTCAAGCCCTATTATAAAGTAGACAACAAATACTAGTTTGCTCTTTGCTTGAAGTGTTCACTGATAATAAAGTAGGGAGAGAAGCAGAATCTCACCAGAGAAGCTCTACTGTTAAGAGAAAAAATAGATGATGATGAGTGACAAAGTATGCATTAAGTGGTACGGGTTCAAGTTAAGCCTCCATAATTTATTCAATTCATCCCAAGCTCAATTCATCCAAGAACTTCACTCTAGATTCCATGACACCTTACTGGAAAATATTTCATCTATCAAAACACTGTGAAGAAGAACCTTCTGCTAACATACATTTTATCTTTAGATAAAATATTAGATTGCCCCCCTCTTCCCAGTATTAACTAACATTACAGCAGCCCCCCTTCTTCTTAGTTAAGTCTAAGTTTCCAGACTTTAAGAGTGGGGACATAGAGGTGGGAGGGGAACACCTCCCACTACAGATTATCATGTAATCAATAGACTAAGAGGGGCAAAGGCAAGATATAATTATACATGGGAACACAGATGATTTGCTATCACTTTTTACTTCTACTTTTCAATTATTTTCTCCAAATTTGACAGAAGGAACAAATTTAACAACTTAATTTTTGTTAAAAAGAT
This sequence comes from Rhinolophus hipposideros, assembly GCF_964194185.1. Classification (NCBI taxonomy): domain Eukaryota; kingdom Metazoa; phylum Chordata; class Mammalia; order Chiroptera; family Rhinolophidae; genus Rhinolophus; species Rhinolophus hipposideros. The sequence continues at coordinate 59,603,514 of NC_138047.1, forward strand.
ACGACATTTATTTTACTAATAACTTAATTCTCAGCAGCAAAAGTTTAAACCAGTGTGCCTTCCTTGTTTCAACAAACTGTTAACTGCTACCTTTGCCAGGTAGTGTGTTGGATAAAAAGATAAGAAAGTCAATGGCCCGTGTAGTCAAAGAGGTCACAGATCACCGAGGGAGAAGGAGGGTGCTATGGATTCCAGTGGTGGTGATGTTGGGGTAAATGCTGCAACCTAAGCTTATAGAGAGTACAACAGTAGGAGCACGAGACGAGGAGTCCTGAGTTCTGCCTGGAGTAGAGTGTGAATAACAGGGGACTTCACAGAAAAGGGAACACTCAAGCTGAGCTTAGGAGAATGTTCCACCTCACTGTCTAGGGTAAATGATGGAAGAAAATTCCACGCTGAAAGAACAGAATGAAGGAACATGATCAGGCTGGGCACTCATGAAGGTACGATTGAGAAAAAGATGATGGTGTGCAATAATTGAGAAAACTATGAGGAAGGTGCAATCCAATGGCAGCTGCAGAAAGAATGACAGGCAGAGAGCACTTGAATGACCAGAGACAGGTAAAAATCACAGACTCGGTGATGAACTGGCTGTGGGAGGGAACGGGTAAGAACTGAAAAGTGACTCCAAGTTTTGTAGTTCAGGCAAGACTACCTAAACCCAATCCTATATTTAGTTAGAGAGATAGTGAGGCCATTAACTAAATCAAAAAACAAGGAAGAAGAAGAGAAAGGCTGGGTTTGGGAGAGAGGGAAACAGAAGATAGGAACTATTGTGGACATTTGGAGTTTGAGTTGTCTTTACCACTGACATCCATGTGGTAACATCTAATGCAGAAAACCAACATGGTGCTGAAATCCAGGACAAAGACCAAGGGTTAGAGGTTGACATCTGGCAGTAGACGTTATTGCCAAAATAATGGGAAAGGTAGGAGAATAGAAACAGCCTCCTAACCATCCTCCTGAGTCCCAGATCAGCCTTCCCCACTCCCACCCTAATCAGTTCTCCATGTTATAGCCCTAGTGATATTTTTACACTAGACATCTTCCTATTTAATGCCCCAGCATGGAACTCTTCAGTGTACCCAATCTCCCTGGTAGTCAGAGAAATATCATTTGAAAAGACAATGAGATTCTATTTTCTGCCTGCTGGCCTGGAAAAAAATTAAAGATTGATAACACCCACTGCTGGTAAGCACATGGGGAAATGAGCACACATATATCTCTGATAGGAATGCAAATTGCTATGATATTTTAGGACATGTATTACCATTTTAAAATCTCATGATTTTTGTTTGATCCAGCAATCTCACTTTTAAGAATATTTTAGAAACAAAGCAACAGTACAAAAGGATATATACACAATAGTCTTTATTGCTACATTGTAAGAGTGAAAACTTAGAAGCAAACAAATGCCTATTAAAATGTTTAAACAGATAAATGGCTATCCATTTTAAGTAGTAGTATGCAGCTGTTACAAATTAATAATAATACCTACATATGTTTGGATTTGGCTCTAGAAAGGTATTGGTGATAGATTAAGAGAAAAATAAAAATGAGTAGCCAAGTTCATATGATGAGTTAAAAGAAAGAAAAGAGTGACATCTCATAATAACTATACTAATAATAGCTCATGTGAATATAGCACTTACCCTTTACCATGTATTATTAGGTGCATTAGGTACTACTCATTCAATATTCACAACAATCTCATAAGGCAAGTAAAAGACTGTTATCACTCCCATTTTACAGATAAGGAAACTGAGGCCAAAATAGATTAACCTATACAAGGTCACATAGCTAGCAAGTGGCTGGTGGGTGTATACTACGCAGCCTGGCTGAGAGCCCACACTCTCGACCTCTGCACTATTCTACTCTACAAGTTATTAGAGAAGAATAGGGTTAGAGATTGTTAATTTTTTATACGACTATATTGTCAGACCTATTAAGAAATGTGTTATTTCTATCATTTAAAAAGCAGTTCAGTAGAAACATAGGGAGACGAGACTGCAAAGACTCCCAACTGTCTTTACAATATACGTTCACACGTCCTACCTCAGCCTCTTCTCACAAGCAGTGTGTCCTATAGTCCCAGTTTTCTAAAATATGTGGTAACTACAGGCTAAGGTCTAGCCAGCAGGTGATTAGACTGCTTGCATAGCGTGGCCATTCATTTTATAATATATAAGACAATGGCAATCCACGTTCATAAAAGTCTAAAAGCTTCTGAGTTCCCGCCTTATAGAGGGAGAAGTGAGGGAAAAGGAGCTGGGCTTACCAATTCACAGTTTCAAACCTGATGGTGCCTCAGAAAGGACATCCATTATTGGGAGCACAAAGGGTGCTGCCTTGTCAGGCTTGACAGGGAGCAGACTCTTGTAACAAAGCTCTGGTACCTTATTTATGTGGCAGTTCACAGCTGCTGAGGATGGGCCTCCTGTTCCCCGGGAGCTGGCAAGCCCCTCAGGAGGTCATTTTCAGGCCTACTGGGATGTGGTCCTCTGTAACCAGGGACACAAGGATGGGACCCAGAATGAATGCTCTTCCTCCCAGTATTCACAGAACGGGATGCCCTCCTGCAGTCCGGTCAAGCTTCACTTCCACCTTCTCAAAAGCAGATTCCTCCCATCAGAAAGGGCAGCCCCTCTCACTCTCTATCCCTTTCTCTACAGTACTCTCCCTCATTGCACTTATCTCCACCTGACCCAGCAGACATGTTTATCTCACTCACCAGCACCACCCCTTCAAGGCCTCTATGTAGCCTATGTAAATGGCACCCACTTGAGTTGAGTAACAGGGCAGCTGGGCTCCCTCAGAAGAACAGAAGCTCATTAATTAGGCACTTGCTTTGTTCAAAGGCACAAAGTAGGTGTTCAATGCATAACTGTTAAATGGACAAATGTGCTGATTTCCATAACCACTTCACTGCTGGACTCTAGCAGAAGTTTCTTCTAGTCTTTTCTTCCTTCATTCCAGGCTTTCTCAGCTTGGGATACAGAGAGATATATGGACATATTGCATTACAACAAAGGTTTCCTTTTTAACTAATAATTGTTAACTGAAATAATAATGCCATTCTCACTCATGTCCATTCCAAGATGCTTAGCTTGAGTGGACAAGGAATATAATTTTATAATGTTCATAATTTAACAGCCAGTAGCACATGTGCATACACACACACACACACACACACACACACACACACACACACTTAAGAATACATACATTTATCGACAGTCTTTACTCAAATTTTTTCTATCAATAGGGGAAGACGATTTAAAAAGTTTAAAGAGAGAAGGGAGAATAATGTTAAGCCCCTTTCAAGAAAACTTAGCAACAGCTATCCTGGGCACAGCGAATAGAAGGAAGGGTCCTTTAGGCAATTCCTATTAGAGAGGGAAAATTAGAGGCATGTCCTGGGGCACCTACCTTTCTGCTTATTCAGAAATCTGCCCACCAAGCTTTTCTTCAGAGTGACTTTGCAGAGCTTCATGTACTGGTTGCCATTTTTCTTTCTCGTTGTATTTTCTGCCCATTTTCTAACTAGTAAGACCTCAGCAGACTCCAAGTTCTCATGTGGAACAGTACTATCCACCACCCCACTACACGGAAAAACAAAGAGAACGAGCTTTGTGAGTTTATGGAATATGACTTCGTGCCATAGGAAGCCATCCCTTATCTACTGCCAAAGACCTTTGGTTTTAAGCCTCTCAGCACCTAAGATCTCCATGGAACTGATTCCCTGGTAGGCATTCAACACAGGTCAGAAAATGGGGCACACTATGATTTGGGTTTGGAGAGGGCGCACTTGTTGCCCAGGAAGGACATCTATCATTAAAAATTGAAATACAGTTTCCTGTGAGCAACAGCTATAGGTGGGCAGCCCTTTTTTGTCGAACAGAGAACAAAGAACTGCAAAGCATTCGGCTAATTTGTCTTCCCCACAATATAGAACGTCCCGTCACTTTTGCAAGTTGACTTACTGAATACGTAAGTCCTAAAAACATTACTTTTACAGATTCATAAGACTGTCAGCAGCATCTCCCTTCTCTCGGTATTACTCTCAGTCAGCTCCTCTGGTGGGTATAAGGTGCCACTGGGACCAATACCGCGCATCTCATGTCCGTATATGTCAATGAGTCCCATAGACACAAACTGTACCAACGACGGCCAATGGTGTCACAAAAGTTGAGTGAAAGACTCTGGGTGAATAATTGCAAATCATCACTGCTATTATCACCCCAAAGCTTAGTCTCCTAATGAGAAGAGCCATAGATATCAACGTTACATATGAAGGCCTAGTTTGAATATCTAGTGACTCTGGGTATCAGCTGCTCAAAATATCGGTCAAATTTTCAAGTATTATTAACAATGTTTGGTTTCAGTTTCCTACTCTGTGTGGTGTTTTGTGTTTCTTTGCTTTTGCTTGTTGGTTTAGATCTAGCTCCAATTCTTTTAGGCTCAGATTTCTCTCCTGAATTGCAGAACCACATACCATTGGCTAAACCAACATCTCCACCGTAAGGTCCCAAAGATGCCTCAATCCCAAATTGTCCCAAATTCCACTCTTCCCTGGTCCCAAATCTGCTCTTCCGCTGCTCTTTCTCATCACAGCAAGAACATCACCGGGAATGGTTCCTAAACCAAAATCTGACTGTCACCCTTCTCACATGCAACCTGTCAAGTACAGTGGAATACCGAGTGGCGGGTAAGAGTTCAGAATCTGCCTTTACCACTTACTAGCTGTGTGTCTTTGAGCTGTGAACCTAACAACTCCATGCCTCAGTTTCTTCATCTGAAAAACACCATAATAATATCAACCGCAAGTTTGTTGTAAAGATTCAATGAAATAATGAATGCAGAGTGCTGAGAATAGCGCCTGACGAACGGTGAGCACTCAATAAATGTTACTATTAATTACATCTTTATACACAGTCTTTTCAAATTAACTACCATAACCTCCAAGTCAGCCTTGTGTGTTTTCAAACATCACCTGCTCCCTCCTTGCCATTCTCTTATGGCTGCCACAGTGAAGGGTACGGGTAAGAGTGAGCCACAGAAGATCCATCTTTTTCCTCTTTTCTGAGTGTCATTAAAATCCAGTTTTGACGTCTCCATCTTAAACTATTACCCAGAGGTCCCGCAGAATATGCCAACACCAACGCCTTCTTTCAAGGGCAAATATTAGGTGGGTGCAAAAGTAATTTCAGTTTAAAAGGTTAAAAATAATTGCAAAAACCGCCATTCCTTTTGCACCAATCTAACACCTTGGCAGCAAACCCCAATCTTCTAGGGATTGCCACGTACTAACGAATGAACTAACTGACAGCAGAGTCTGTATCATTCATCTTCGTACCTCTCAGTATAGCCTAGTGCTTGGCCATAGTAGGTTTCCAAAAAATGCCTGCTGAATGGCTAGTTGGATGGCCACTATTCTGTAGGTGCAGGCCAATTCACTATTATTTGACAATAGAGCAACTGAGTGCTATGGGACAAAAGTGACCATCAGCACACTAGCCATTCACATACTTACCTCAAAAGGAGGATGATAATGGTACCTATCGTGAACACAATGGGTCACGTCACCCCACCAGTGTTTCAACATCCCAACCAGGAAGGCTCAAGGAGGGTTTGGTAGAGTCTAGCAGGAAAATGATTCTAGAAGTTGAAGAGAGCAGCCAGCGCACTTATCCATCCATCAAATATTTATGGAATAACCTCTAAGTGCGTGTTACTACCCTCATGGGGGACCAGGACTTCTGTACTGTACAATTCAAGGGGGGGGGTGTGGTTCATGCCCCTTTGGAAGGTATGGGTTAAGGCCCAGTCTAGTTCATAGGCAGCATGGCGAAATTTTTCCTTGTGATTTCTTCTGACAGTTGGTTGATCATAAGGTATCCCTTTCTGTTGACACAATGTTTCATATTTGAACAGTCTGATGTTTCTCTTTTAGTCCCACAAAGACACACTCATACCTTCTTGAGCACCACAACTACATAATTAAGAAAAATGGAGTGTCAGCTGCCACAGAAAACGTATCCATCTCTGAGGGGAAACCAGCTTGCTTTCAGTCGTGGAAAATTGGGTGTTCAAGTGAATAAAACTCCAGTTAATGTTCTAGGTCCTAAACTGTCTTGACTCATGTGACCTTTGGTGGATCGAGTGTCTCCTCTGGCCCCTGAGTTCCTTCTCCTTAATAGAAAATTGATATTACCACCTCAGTCCTTTGATAAACAATGGGCCACCTGCCCCTTTAAGACTGATCACCAGCAACAGAGAGAAGATTCAAGCTTTGGTTTGGAAATGCCTTAGAGTTTGAAAGAACCTAAAGATTATGTAAGGAAAATAGCTTTTCTTAAGATCTCTGGGTTTTCTTTGGGAAACCTTCTCTTCTTGCGTATGTCTCTCTTGGCCTGAATTCTATGAATTTTATTAAAAATATTCAGAGTACTCCCCTGTCCCCCGTCCCCCACCCCACGTACAAAATTACTATTCATTAATTGTCTAGAGTATTTTGCAATATGATGGCAGTATCCGTGAAACTATCTCACAGCAATAATAAAGAGCTGCCAAACTTAAAGATGAATTTCATATTCCTTTTTGACAAAAATACAAGTGTTCAAATTTTCTGTAATATAAGAGATTGTTAACTCTAGTAGGTCTCTAGAAGATATATATATATATATTTAAACAATAAATCTACTAATTAACTTTCTAAAGATTTAATTCTTTTTTCTTTTTTTCTTTTTAATCTGCCCCTCCATGGTAAAGGAATGTATTAACGATGAATTTTAAAAACTGCTTTTAAAAAAAGAGAACATTTTGAAAACAGATGTCTGGAAAAATTTCCATGATGATGTGAACTTGTTGCCTGAAAACACTATGTCTCACTGAAAATATTCTTTTAGCTGCTCTCTTTAAAGACTTGCATTGATTTTAAATCGTCCAAATACAGACATTCAGCAGCGTTTGAACCTATTTGTTAAAAGTTTAGGGACTTGACATCATCTGATTAGCTTATAAGACCAAGTGCTTCACAAGGGTAAGGTGGGTGTGTATTAGCTGAATGAGATTAAAAAAAAATTATCTGCATAAATAGTAAATGAGATCGGAAAGAATGCCCCGATTTAGTAAGTACAGTCAAGGAGTACTTCTTTTTAATCTGCATATTCTTAGGAGCTATTTTTCAGCTACAATAACCACTTATTCTAATAAATATCTAAATAAACTGAACTTTTGAACCAGATCTTTAACAAAGTGGTAAAAACAAGTTTTTCAAACTAATGAAGCATATTCAATCACATTGCTCTCACTAAAACATAATTATTCTTAGTTGGAATAAAAGATCTTTATACCATTAGTAATATAAAATAACCTTTAAGATATTATTTATTTCCCTCCTTCATGCATCATTTTAAATTTTTATGTTGTGTATATTATAATGTGTATGATGTATAATATTATGTGCAAATATTTATGAGTAAACATATTTTGGATGATAGGCTCAAAATATTTTACCAATAGGTACAAAAACAAAACATTTGGAGAATGCTACTTATATTAGCTTTTGGTGGCTGTTATAACAAATTACCAAAAACTTGGTGACATAAACAACAGAAATTTATTCTCTCATAGTCCTGGGGGCCAAAAGTCCAAAGACAGCATCACCAGGCCAAAGTCAAGGCATCAGCTGGGATTTTATGGGACATCTGGTGAAACTGAATACAGTTTGATTATTCTAGATAAATCCCAGAAATGTCCAATTCTAGAAAAGTTTCTCAACGTATTTTACTTAAACTTGCACTAAAACCAAGGATAGATTAAACATGATGGAGAACAGTGAACAACAATGAAGTACCCAATATTGTCAATATGTACATATATAATTGTTAAGATCTGTCCATTTCAGTTTAGTAAAGGAGTGGTTCTCAGACTTTAGCGTGTATCAGAACCCTTAAGAGCTTGCTAAAACACAGATTGCGGGCTCTGTCCCCAGTAGGTCTGCAGTCAGTCCAAGAATTTGCATTTCTAACAGGTTCTATGTAATGCTAGTGTTCCTAGTCCAGCGGTCACACTTTGAGAACCACTGCAGAATATTTATTGAAGGCCTACAATGTCACAGACAATGAGCCAGGAGTCCAGGGTGCAATATGCACAAACCAAGTCCCACGGCTCAAGGAGCTAATTGCTGAGAGAATCTAGTAGGCCAAAACGATGTAATACAGATCATTTTACTATAGAGTAAACGTCTGATGATCCAGTAAGCCAGATACCTTGATGGTTCAGTCAAAGGTAGAGTAATAAAGAACATCCGAATGTCCTCAGATCTTGGTAGGCATGAGAAGATTGTTAGGATGAATTTCTTTAATCAGTCAAGTAAACCTATCATTAACTCAGAAACCTCTCAAGAAATAGGAAAGTGAGAAGAAAATGCTAAGTACATTAATCTATCGCTAACTTATACATTCAATGTTATGAGCCAGTCAACAAAATAGCTATGTGTTAAACTGACTTCCATCAGAAGCAGACGTCAGAACACCATCGAGAAGGAATAAAACGCTCTCCTACAACATCTGTATTGGCTACTGCTTCAACTCTGTGTTCCAAGTTAACTCTGGATGCAGATGCTGGTGGAGATAATGCCAACAAGTGTGCTCACAAGCATTCAGTCACTCAGCAAGTGTTTATTCTGCACAATCTGATCTTGTAGTTAATGTTCCAGTGGCAGATGCAGCTATAACCAAGTTTATAGGATGTACAGTAATTTGACATCATCTTTTCAAAACAATGTATGTACAGGTCACCCCCGTATAATACGGTTGTTAGGTTCCTTAAAATGCTGTTATGCGAATCCATGTTATATGAAACAAAGAACTAGTACAAAAAAGGGGGTTAGGTTCCAAAAGTTTAAAAAAAAATACTACATTTTTATAATTAAGAGAAATATCTTTATTAAAGCAATTTCACCAAAAGTATAACATATTAATATGTATTAAATAATGTTTTCTTCGTCATCATTAGTAAGCACCACTAACCGAGGGCGTTTTCTTTTTGACAAGATAGCTTCATCCTCTGCACTTTCTTCAGCATTATCTTGACTTCTATTCAGTACGTTTTTGCAAAAAAATATGTTATTTTAGATTGCTTACTTTTAGCTGAGAGATTTTTATAAATTCTGTTATATGGTGCTAAGCACTTGTGAAGTTCTCCCTTAAAAATTGTGGATTTAAAATTCTAATAAATTTTTAAATTCTGCAGTCAAATCTGATATGATATGCACTCTCGAACGAAAAATTTCAAATGAGATCTTTTGCTCTTAAAAGCTTTTATTACATTCTGTGCTGTTAGGGGATTTCTCTAATTGTCAAACCATGTTAGAGTGAAACCGTGTTCTAGGATGCCATGTTGTATGAGGGTTCCCCCCAATTTTTGAACCGTGTTAGGGCAAAACTGTGTTATAGAAGTGTCGTGTTATATGGGGGTTGCCTGTAGTACCTTACATTAAACAATGAACAATTGTTTTCTTTCAAAGTTTTTTGTTTGTTTGTTCTAGTTTTTTTATAAGGCAAAAACTGCTAGTATTTACCAATATCTGTGTTCTTTTTCTACCCGGCCGTCAAGCCTAGACTATATTTTTAACTTCCCTCTCACTAAGGTGTGGTTGTACGACCTAATTCCAGTCCATAAAATTAAGTGGATGTAATGTGGACTCCTTCAGGTCTGACCCATAAACATCTCCAATGCATACTGCTCGCTCTCTCCTCCCACCACCAGCTGAACAAACAAGACATCAAGACTCTAGACAAAGGTGGAGCCACAAGATGGAAGGAAACTGAGCCTCTGAAGGGCTGAACGGAACATCTCCCCACCCTCCCATCTGAATAAAAAATAAATTGCATTGTGCTGAGCCACTGGAATGTAGTGGCTGCTTCATACAGCAGTTAGTGTGCCCTGACTAGTAAGTATTATCATTATTACTACTCATAAAGTGAATGTTTTAGAGAAAGTGAGGGATATGATATAAATCACATATATAAGTTCAAGTTTCATACTGGTAAAAATAAGATACTTGGAGATATCAGTAAAATAATATCTATTGATCTGGAAAATCTCACATGAGCCTACTGTATTGCCGTTTCCATCGAGATAAACACAGATTTCTAGGGTAAGGGAGAGGTTAAGATACTTCCCAATCTGAGAACTCAGAGTAACATGAATTTAAAATATGATGTAATAAATATAAGTTTTCAAAGAATCATAATATCATACTATATCTTAAACATTGACTCACTTAACAAAACCTAAAAAACAAAAACAAAAACAAAAACAAAAAAACAGGGGCGGCTGGTTAGCTCAATTGGTTAGAGTGCAGTGCTCTCAATAACAAGGTTGCCAGTTGGATCCCCACATGGGCCACTGCGAGCTGTGCCCTCCACAACTAGATTTAAACAACTACTTGACTTGGAGCTGATGGGTCCTGGAAACACACACTTAAAATAAAAGTTTGTTTTTTTAAAAATAAAACATCTAGCTGTTCAGACCATAAAAATCAAAATTCAGAAGCGATTATTCATTTGGCCATTGGTGATGATTTAAAGCAGCACCTTCTAAAAGGAAACAGAGCAGCTTCTAAACTTCTAACTTAGAAAGTCACAGCAAACGTCTCTCTTTCACTCACACTGTCCCACCTTTTTTTTTTTTGCATGAAAGAACAGAAAACACAAGGTGACAAGTCATTGCAATAAACACAGACAAAAGTGACTGCACTAACACAAGCAGAAGGGAAATTTGTGCCGGATACCTTAGCAGCCTCACAAAGCACTAGGAGTTGTCGTGGCCCTGACACTGCATAATGATTCCCTCACAGCTCTTAAAGGTATTGGAAGAGGAGAGAAATCAATGTCAGGTCGTCGAGGCCTTATCCAGGATCAAGCCCTGGTTCCTTCCTCATGTAAAAGTCACTTGCTGATGATTCATCAAGAGCCAAATGCCCTAGTCTGTGTCCTGGGAATAAAAATCAATACTCTTGTCAATGAATTTATTCTCTCTCCAGGGCTGATCAACATGGGTATTCCTAATTCTTCTCCTAGTTTCATTGCCCCTTGCCTTCCCAACCCCCACACAACTGTGGTTCTTTGTCTCTTGTCAAATACAAAGAGAAGGAAGCTACTTCTTAAATTTCGGCTCCTATTATGTGAACATCTGTGAGCAAATAAACTGTGAATGTGGTTTTCATCTCTTTCCCTGCTTGGGACCCACATTTCACTTCCAACTCATTGAGGCCCAATGCACCTGGCAGAGATGAGGTGGTGCTCAGTGGGGTGGCTTTAAATCCATAAATGATTCAAAGGCAAGAAACAAAACAAGGACTCCAAACCAAAACAAGGACTCCAAACCTTTCACTGAGAGAGGAGACTGTGTTTAGGAGATTATCACCTTAGGCCACAATTCAGGAAATTATTTTTTTAATCTCAAACGAGCTGATAATGCAGGGATGAAATAATTGTTTCCTGAATAGTATTAGAACAATCCCTGTCGGTTTCTATTTTGAATCCACATTAGTTATCATGAACAGTGCTACAGGAACTTAACCAAAATGCCACACTGGAAATTCTAGTCGGCAGAAATATATTTGTAAATATAAATAGGTTTCTATTTGTAAATATAAACAAATAGAAAATGTAAAGCAAAACTGCATCTTTGTCTAACAAAATAGATTTCAAATGACCTATAGAATATGGATGCTTGGAGGAGTTATTTTCTACCATGTGCCCCAACGACCTTATTGCATAACTTGAGGAGCAACAGAGGTACTGGGAACAGCCTGATCTGTTGGGGTCTGGTCACCTTTCCTTTGTTTTAAGATCAATTTGGGGATTGTCAAGCTGAGCCAAAAAATAAGTCGCCCTAAATCCTTGTAGAGTTGGTGAGACTCACTCCCTTGCTCCTCGGGATGCTAAAACAAGACCCGAAAAAGAGACACAAGGCTTTGGATATGGCCATTCTAAGAACCTGTTTCTGAGGACGGTCAGCTCCCGGAGGGAGTGATGCTGTCATCAGGGGAGCAGTCTTAAGAGTGGTTACATGCAAATTATCCACTATCATTTATTTCAAAGCTTCTTGTAAATACAGGTACTTCTTTAAAGAGCTAAGAATAAGAATCTCCCAAATTCAGGACTGAGAAACTTCCACTTCCTCCTTGTTCCTCCTCAGTGTCCAAAAGCAGTTTGGCCATCTCTGGCTCAGAAAGATACAGGATTCAGCAGGAGAAGGTGGACAGACGTGAGCAGCAGGCATGCAGAACAGCATTGGGACCCTTGGACCTCATCTCGACCCTCAGGCTGTGCTCTAGGATAATAAAAGCTGCCTTTCTCTTGGTTCCTTGTGGTTGATGTGTTCACAGGTGAGAGGAGGGCTCACACCACCCAACTGGGTAAATGCAAAAGATACAAACCACTGGTAGAGTCTTTACACATAATTCCTTTTGGGTAATGATTGTAAGAAAATCTCTGTGATTGTTCCTTTGTTTGTTAGTGCATTCATTTATTAAATGCATACACATGGAGCACTGCTCCATGCCAAGCCTGCTCTATGTGCTGAAGACAAATCTGTGAGCGGATGAGGATCCTGTCCTCAGGATGCCGGCATACTAATAAGAGAAACAGAGAACCCAAAACGAGTCAATAAACAAAGTAATTGCAGATTGTGATATATACCATAAAGAAATTAAACAGAGTGCAGAGATAGAAAGTAACAAGCAAGACTCACTTCAGATGGAGTGTTCAGAAAAAGGTCTCTCTGACATTTAAGGTGACATTTAAGCATTTAAGACTTAAGGCATGAGAAGGCACCAACTCCGCAAAAGCCAGGGGGAGGGCATCCCAGATGGAGGGAAGAGCAAGCTCCCAGGCCTGGAGGCAGTAGGGCACTGAGCAAAAGCCAGAAGGCCTGGAGCAAAGCTGGAGAGGAGAGGCAGACCAGGGAGGGGTGGTCAGGGCCAGTCAGACATGCATGTTGTATTTGAAGGCAATGGAAGACTTTGAAGGGTTTTAAGAAAAAAAAAAGAAGAAAAAAAAAAAAAGACCCAATCTGATTCATGTTTTCAAAAGCTCTGTGTGAAAAATGGATAGGACAGGGTAAGAGTGGAAGGACATTACGTTAAGATTTAAATTAAGCTAAAACGTGTGTGTAACTAAGGAGTTCACATCCATGTGAGCCAAAGACAAGTGAAGAAATGATGAGGGTATGACGATGGTTCAGTCTGTGCAGTGGGTGTGTGTGCCCAAGGCGCCATCACAGCACCAAGAAAAAAACACTGCCTTTGATCCTGTCACCTATCATATTACGCCATGTTAAAATAAAGTCAGATGGATACAGATGGCATTACCTGGTATAATTAATACATTGATCATGCTGAAAGTAGCATGACTTGAAAACCACTGAGCATTTTCTCAGAAACTGAAGAGTCTATACAAAGGAGCAAAAAAAATTTGCAGGGATCAACAACTTGTAAATAGAGCCTGTTTCAATAGTTTGCTTGGAAATCTGGTTTGGAAAAGGTTCTCTTCTGATAAACTCTCACATCAATTTTTTTCTGGGTGTAGTGAACTTTCAGGCGTAACCCTGTACTGGTGATGAATACTGAGAAACAACTTCCTGAGTGCACAGAAGAGATACCCCTCAGATTTGTCAGGCTGAGGAGTTTAATGAAGATTACCAAAGTCATCTTGTATCTTAAAGAGTCAAGAGCAGGGTAGCTGCCCTCCTGTCCAAGAGAGCTGTGAGGACCTTCATGGGATGAGAGCAGAGTTAGGAGGTGAGAGGGGCCTTGTTGTTAAACTGGGAGAAAGGTGCAAAAAGAGATGCCTATCTTCATTCCCTTCCCCCCTTGCCTTTCTATAGCAGGGTGTGGCAAAACAGTCTGGCCACCAAGCAGAGAAGGGAAGAGGGCTGGTACCAAGGCAGCGGGATGAAGTTTTCCTGTCCCTTCCTTCACCACCTTTACCACCTGGTTCTGGAAACGTGGTGAGGAGTACGAGTGTACACAACGTGGAAAGCACTGCTCTGGATGTCACCGCCTGGGCACAAATCCAGTTTGGCCACTTACTTGTGTGGTCTTGGGTTAGCAACTGCTTTGATGTGTAGTTTCCTCACGATAAAGTGATAAAGACGGCATTCTTAGGTTGGTTTTGAAGATCAAATACAAGATGAGTTACCCCACTTGAGAATCTGTACTAGTTCGAGGGTCGAGAAAGCAATCTTCACAACAGAAAAAGACATAGCCGGAAGAAAAGAGGCTGTGTGTGCTTGTGCTTCCTGCCAGGTGGACAGAGGTTACATAGAAGGGAGAAACCAATTTAAATTAGATGCTCTTAAGTCCAAGACTGCTTGTTCTGCTCAAAAATCACATAGATGTGCCAAAAATTCTCCAACCATTACTCTGACGTATATTCTGCCATTTCAGTTTCCCTAAAGCAAATTCTGTGACCTAGTAAACTTACCTCTGATAAAAGATGAACAGATATTCATACCTTTGCAAATTTCCTTTCACCTTGCAATGAATGACATTTTAAAAGCTCCTCACTATTAATAGTTTTATAATCGGCATCAATATAAACCCCACTTTAAGAACTCTCTTCCTGTAAGTTCATTTTATTACCCACCAGCCCTTTCACATTTGTTATGCCAGTGTCTGCAGTAATTTACAAAGAAACACAGCACATGATTAGAATCCTGTTAGCTGTAGGAAAATCTTCCACCTATAGTACAATTAGGCATGTACCAGAGGTTCCCAGGGACCTCAAAGTATTTCCATGGCTCTTTATCCTCAGTTCTCCGGGGATGCATTATCTTCAATTAATTGTTCAATCTCACTGAAGTCACGTTCTAGTCGGGGGAATGGTCCAGGCAAAATGCTTACTTGAAAATATTTCTCTGTTAGCAATGCAGGCTCGTACAGTGGTTATGAAGGTTGGGACCAAGAACTGGACTGTAGGAGTTTGAATCTTGGTGCCACCTTTTACAAGTGACCCTGAGCAGGTTACTACTGCTGTAAAATGGAGACAGTATTAGCACCTACTTCATATGGGTTGTTAAGAAGAGTAAATTAATTAATACATGTAAAATGTTTAAAACAGTGCCTTGGCACATAGTAAGCGCCAATAAATGCTAGCTATTTTTATTCAACAAGAAGGTGAAGCTTTGTGTTTCCTCCCAAATTGAGACAGCCACATGTAGTACAAGAAAACACAGTCCATGGTCCCCTGCCTTCCACTGACCAAAAATCTCAAATAATAAATGATGTTTATTTTGAATGCCTGATTCAAAACAAAATTGGATGAGTACCCACGCAATATCTGTTCTCCAGTCAGGATGGCTTTTCTTGGGGCTCTGTCTCACCTTCTGCCCTCAGTACAAGAGACGGGAGAATGGCAGGCCAAGGTGTGCTGGGAGCACTTCCTCCCGGAGTGACAGCTGGCGCTGTCAAAAGTCGTTACTGCTGGTGTGCACAGACCTTCTGGCAAAGCCAGGCAGAACAGAAGAGCCTCAGTCTCCCTGCCCACCTGTCAGCCTCATCCAGGAACAGCAGAGAAATTTGCTCTTTTCTTCCTTCAAAGGCTCCAGCAAGCCCCGGCGCCGTCATGAATGCTGGCCTCTTCAGTCCCGGGCGGCCTCCTCCCTCTCCCCGTAACACATACACTCCAACCCATTCTTCCAAGAAGGGGATTAGCCCAATTAATCTCTGGACAAATGTCAAGGAGGCTGGGGGAGGGGGCACCTTTCAAGTGCCGCATCCCAAATAGCAAATCCGGGCAGACATGTGCCGACGCCTCCCGGCCCACGGTGAGTGGGAGCAGCTGCCGCACAACCGTTGAGGAGGTCCTCCTAATCTCAGGCTTAGCTGCCCAGCGTTCACTTTCTTGCCAGTCTGTCCTGACAGACCACAAGGATAAAGTGCTGGGGCTCCCCTCTCACCATCTGGGCTGTGAGTTGCGAGAGGGAGGGAGCTGCGGGATGAGCACCAAGCCTTGCTCTCCTCTCCTCTCTGTGGTCTTTGCACTGCAGGCTTCTCTCTGGGCCCACTCACCTTCTCCCACCCTCCAGCAGGCACTCGCCTCCACAGCGTGGTTTGAAAAGGAAAAGTTCTAGATTCAAAGTAAGGAAATCAAGAAGGCAAAAAAAAACCATTGTGAGGGGAGCTGGGAAGAGAATGGGAGTGGAGTGAAATCTCATTATAGATGCACAACATAAGGCGTGATTATTTCCCCCCCCCCCAAACCATAGGTTTCATTGGCCTCATCCACAGAATTTGGGAGAAAGTCCTGGGAGTGCCTTTTTCTTGCTCTAATTCCCGGAAAGATCTCATCTAATGCATCCAAGGGAGTAGGTACTTGTAATAATTCTCTGGAATAGAGGTTTGCCAGTCCATAGTCATTCTCTCCCTCCCACCCCTCCCCCACCCTCTCTCTAGCCAACAAAACCTGGCTTAACCAGCAGGCTATTAAACAGCACTTCCACATGCTACAGTCCAATGAGTCCATAATTAATTTTCATAATGATGATCTGGAAGAATTTCTAAAGACCCCTGAAGATCCAAGAATGATATCTACCCTACTGGTTATTCATATGCCGTGAGTGGAGGAGACAGTGTGGGTGTCCAGTCCTGGCGGTGCCACTTGCCAGCCTAGCCATGTGACCTTGGGCGACTGTCCTAACCTTTCACCCTGTCATTGTTTCCTCGGCAACATGGGGATACAAAGTTTATTTAAAAAGGTAATAGCCAACACTCTAGTCCTACAATGTGTCCTATGAGCCAGACATTCTACCAAGCGATTTACCGGAAAAACTTATTTAGCCCTCACAACTGCTGAATCGATATTAAGTGTATTTCATTGTAGTCTAATTTGTTCAACATTAGCACCACATGTATGGCACCTCTACTGATAATTAACCAGAATATTTGGTCAATGTAAACACTTCATTTCCTGACTCTCTTAAAATGGCAGAAGCAGTCTACTTCAGGATTACAATTATTATCCAAAACTCTTCTGTTTAGATGTGCTTTGTAATCAGAATTTTTCTTGGACTTTATAAAGACAATACAGCTCATACAACAAATAGAACACACCAGTTTCAGGCAGTTATTGAACACATCAAAATCTCTGCAATGAAATACATGGATATTCTCCCTAAAGAGAACAATAAAGAGCTTCACATCATCTCCAAACGGGGTTTGTTGCCAAAGCACGTCAGGGCAGGTAACGTTTTGCCACCAAACAAGTTAGGAAAGAAAAAATAATCTTATGTTATTCTTGTTTGGATTTCAGAATTTCAGAGAAGGTATTGTGAACCTGACCACACAAAAACACTAGATACACAACCAAATTCTCATCCTGATTCTGACTGCAATGACTCTGTGATCTTGGGCAAATAGTCATCACCAGACCTCCCTCGTTTCAGATTCTTCTACAAAGTGGGTGACTGCTACTGCCTGCTCAGTTATGCAGAAGTAGATGTGAAGATCGAATGAGATGGGACTCATCAAAGCACTTTGAATAAGTGAAGTGTTTAGCAAATTCGAGTTGTTTATTATCTTTTAAAAATTATTTTAAAGATTATTATAGTTTTAATTATGGCTTATGGCTTCCTGTTTGAAAAGCACAGTGCTGCCTGCACAGGACGGGATCCCCACCATCTCTTTCTTGCACGCATCACACATCCATGTTGTTGCTTCATATATTATCAATCAAGATCAGTACATGCGGGCCGGCCCGGTGGCGCAGGCGGTTAGAGCTCCATGCTCCTAACTCCGAAGGCTGCCGGTTCGATTCCCACATGGGCCAGTGGGCTCTCAAAAAAAAAAAAAAAAAAAAAAAAAAAGATCAGTACATGCATGATGACTGCATGACTGTAGCTTTTCTCCAGGTTAATCTACAAGAATCACCTCCAGAAAATCATGACAAGCTGCTGTGTCAAATCACTGCAGTCACGGAAGACCCAGAAGACCTTTTGGGCTTTGAAGAGACAAGCTGTCCAAGAGTCAAGTATTCCTAACCCGACTTCACAACTTCTTAAAAATGTGCGAATGTCTCCCTTTCTGTGTGGTCTATGGCAAGAGCACCAGCCTGGGAGTCTGACCATCCAGTTGCTAGCCCCGGTCTGGCCTCTAGTGTTCTGTGCGATCTAAGCCAAGTCACAGCACCTCCTAGACAAGTTCTCCAAGTCAGCTGAGCCCACCGAGACTTCAGACAGCAAGAGAGGGCTCACTGCTGCTATTTGGTGTCCCCCAACATATTTTCTTCTAGAGGATTCACACCCTAGTTGTCCCACCACACACCCCTGGGTGGCGGCTGCTGTCTTTGCACTGGTGTCAATCATGTGCTGCTGATGTCAGCCCAGCTGTGACAGCTGAGTCCAATGCCACCCCTGGCTGCCCCAGTGAGTCATATCTGCCTCCTTCTCTTTGCCATGAACCCCTCAGAAGCCCGGGGCAGAGCCCATGACCTGCTTCCCCTCTGCGTCTCTTTATGCTCTTTCAGCGGGAGAAGGCTCCATGGCCCAGTGATTTGTCCCATTAGCCATGGTTCTACAAAATTAACCATGAATGTTCTCTAGTGTCCGTGGCAACCTTTCTGCCAGGGAGCAATTATAACTATCAGCGATCCTCTTTTGATGTTAACTTCCAGAAACAGAGCCTCCCTGGCCACTGAAATGCAGTGGGGGTGGGGGGATCTCGTAAGGAAAAAAAACATTCTAAGTACTCCCTTCCTCAGAAAAGGAAGGCACACGGAGTAACCTTGACTATATAATAAAGCTAGTAATTATTCTCAGTAACTGAAGGTCATTCTGTGTTTTAAAACCCCAAGGTCTATGCCATGCATTAAAATGGCAGTGTAACAGAGAAAAACAGCACTGGACTTAGAAACTGAACTTTATTCTCAAGGAGGCTGCAATCTCATAGAAGAGAAAGCTACATAAAGCAGATTATTGTATTTACCATATAAAATAATACAGAGGGGCTATGATAAAAATAGCCACAGAATTGCTATGGGAGATATAGGGGTGCTTAACCCATCCTGAAGGTGCAGGAATGGCTTCCTGGAGGAGGTAATTTATTGATGTTCAATTCCTTATACTCCCTGGATCTCAGTTTTCTCATTTTTTAGTGCAATTTAGAATACATTTATGTACATTTATGTGCATTTATGGTGAAAAATTTAACATCTTGATATAAGTTGATAATAGCCCCAGCTCAACAGTTACTGAAACATGACCTGCTGGTTTTTCCTACTGATATAGAAGCTAATGTTCTTAAAGCAGAAAACCTTTTTTATCCAAATATCCCACCAAGAATTTCTTGGCTTCTGTCATTCTTATTGTATTGCTGTTTTAAGACAAATCAGAGTCTGAAGGTGGACTGATAATTGTTTGAGCAGCTTTGCTTTTCAGTAACTTCCAGCTCATAAATTCTCCCTGGTCAAAGAACAAGCTGTTTCTAAATACATTTCCCTCCTTCCTCCCCTCCCCCCTCTTTCCACACCACCGTGTCTGGAGCTCTCTCTGTTTCAGTACTGTTTTGCGTGGAAGAAATATTTTAGCGTTCAGAATTTGTACCGCATGTTCGTGTGTGTGGTGGCAGCCGGACAGCTAAAGAGGGAAGCAGTAAGTAACTAAGGAGACGAGGTGGGTCGGAGGAAATAGGGGCAAGTGTTTCATACATCAATTATCTACCAATACTCACTCTGTACTAGGTGTTGTAGAGGATGATGAAGAGTAAGTTCTTCCTCAAGGAGTTTGTGATCTCCTTAGAAAAACAAGGCTAACACAATTGGAGACACTAAAGGGTAATTTTAAAATGCAATATGTCGTGAAGTACAAAATAATGTGAAATAGGCACACTGCAATAGATTAAAGGAAAACAAATTATTTAGGAGGGGATGGGGCAACAGGAGGCACTTGGGCTCTGAAGGATGGGGAGGATTTGAATGGTGGCAAGTTATGGGTCCTGCAGGTAAGAGGACTAGCAGAAGCAAGGACACAACGATGAGAAAAGGCATCATCAGCAATGCAGAGACAAGCCCGCGAGGAGCGGAGGGGTATGCTAGGTACGGGGACTTCCCTTCAAGGTTTACTTCTGACTTCAAGTGAATCTGAGGTACATAATTACCTCATACCTTGCCGGACGCTGTGCAAAATTTTTGCCTTATAAGGATGTTCTAGAGATCCTAGGGATTCTCAGTTCCCCTCTCTGTGATGAGTAACTGGAAAGTGCCCCATTTACTTTACATCCCAGATCTCAGTCTATGGTCAGCAGTACTGATAACTTCAGAATCTCTTAATTGCTCTCATTTTGCCTCCCCCGGAAGTACAGCGCTGTGCTAAGCCACCTGGCACACTTCTCTGTCCTCACCAAGGAAGAATGACTACCAACCAGTTTCCATAGTAATACGAAAGTTCCGCAATAGGATGAAAAGTGATTTGAGTTGGATGTTATATGAAAAAAAAAAGAAAAGTCATGAAGACTCCAAATGGAATCCTCAAGTTTTCTCTCCTCCCTCATCTCCTACCCCAACCAGTAATCAGATCTTACCAATTCTTTCTGCACATCATATCATGCACCCACCTGTGGCTTCTATTTCCAAGTCAGTTAGTTCAAATCTTCGTTAGTTTTCTTCTTAGCTATCATAATAGCATTATAACATATATGTTACACGCATGCGCGCGCACACACACACACACACACACACACACACGGTGCCAAAAAAGTGTATACACATTTTAATAAAGGAAAACTGTATTAAAATTGTAATAATATATACCGATAACAAAAGACGAATACAAGTTACATTCGACTTCTACAATTACAAGAGGTGCTCAAAGTGGTTACCATAAGCATCCAGACACTTCTGATTACGGCGAACTACTGCTTGAGCAACGTTGACCAAAGTGTCACTTGTATACATTTTTTGGCATTCCCAGTATACATACACCTGTGTGTGTGTGTGTGTGCGTGTGTATTCTACAATAACATAATAATACCCTCCATCCAGACCCTCTTCTGTATTTCTAAGTTCAACCACCACAATTTTACCTATTTTCCTAAACACAGTCCAATCACTCACTGCTTTACTGTTTTGACAGCTTGGCATGCAACCTTCCTCCTACCTACCTACATACACATACACACACACACACACACTTCAACACTCTCCGCTACTTGGTCCCACCTATCTATTCTTACTATTTAATAGAAAGAGAAAATGCACAGGCTGTTTTTCTACTGCTGCTTTAGCATTTTATTTGTCCTTTTTAGAATGCCAGCTTCTTCAAAAGAGAAGTCTCTACAAGTAAATTGATGCTATCCTAAGATCCTTTCAGTGTTTTCAGACCACAAACATTTTAGCCTATGATTCATTCATATGAAAAGAATCTAAAAATTAAGTCTAAAATTATGGTAAAGTCTAAAGTCTTTGATCTTGTGTGGGACTTAACAACAATTTAAGCGTATCTTGATTGTGATTCTGGGTAAATTCAAGGAGAGGAATTAAAAAAAAAATCTCAACTTTCTATTTGAACTGAAACAAACAGAATTCATCATCTGGCCTAGAAGAGTGGCCAGAGCTTAGTGGCTTCATGGATCTGTGGAGGATTTCACAAAGAACCAAGATTTGGGGACACATAAAAAGATGTCTTTCTGATCTGCCGCTGGAGGGCCTAATAATTCTGTCTCTGGAGAGATGTAAGATGCTCATCCTCAGAATCATCCTGCAGTAAGCCGTCAATCCGAACGAATTGAAACAGGACTGTGGTGAAACGCATGATACTGGTAATCCAAGAAGGGTCTCCCCTATAAATAAGGGTTCCCTTTCCTAGAGAGTTATGAAGGCACTACAGTATAATAGTAGATAAAGCATATGTGACCTTAGGAGTGCAAGGACTTTGGTTTAACTACTACATTTATGATATGGATATTGACGAAACTGGCAGCTCAATATTGTGATATACGGCTTATATGGTCCTCAGTTTCCTCATACATTAAAAAAAACAGGTATAATTATACTAAAGTCTATTAGTTAGGGACTAAATAGGAAAACAAATATTATTTCGCATATTTTTAATAGAGGGACTTCAATGCAGGGAACTGGTTATACTGGTGATGGAGGTTACAAGCCAAACAGCAGACAGTGGGGTAATTCCAGAGATGAGTGAGAGCAAGTTCCACCATCCATGGGCGGAAGAGACCTGGGGAGGAGACAGTATTACGGGAGCCTAGAGGTGTAGTCATGCAGTGGAAATTGAACCATCTCCAGCCAGTCCCATGGGAGCTGGAGACAGAGAGAGAGAGAGAGAGAGAGAGAGAGAGAGAGAGAGAGAGAGAGAGAGAGAGGAGAAAAACCCTGGCTTCCCTCTCCACTCCACCCTGCATCTCCACTAGTGCCTCCCAATACCCAACCTGAGCAAGGAACCAGTGGGCAGGAGAGGCTAGGAAAAGCAGATGCAGGAGTCAGTCTCCTGAAATGCAGAGCAGAGCAGAGCAAGGGTGGGATGGGATCTAAGAGCCAGTGGGCCCAAGACCTGCCCAAGACTCCATATAATTACTGTGAGGATTAAACCAGGCATCATATAAAAGTTATCTATCACAAGGCCCCCGACATAGTGAGGTTTCCATAAAAGTTTGTTTGTTTAATAATATAACACCCTACACGGGGGGGGGGGGGGGGAGGGGGGTGTCTAGTGACTTACAAGGTTACCAAATCTATAGGTTCAAAGTCAGGCTGCTCATTATTTTTATTTTTCAGAAATAGTTTTTTTGTTTATTTGTTTTTTTGTTTTTTTAAGTTTGGCAAAAATGCATTACTAGCTACCAAAGGAGAAGCTGCAAATGACTGATGATTTTCACAGAAACGTCCCAGTTAAATTAATTACTTGTCTATTAACGTCTTAAGCTGGCAGCTCTTTTTTCTAATGTGATCACTTCATGCAGAAACCAACAGCCAATTAAATCAGAACAAATGACTAGTTGATCTCTAAGGTCACTCTGGCTCTACCATCCAAAGATTGCTCAGTTACATCGATAAGAAAATGATGAAAGGATTTGAGGTGAGTTCTGCCCTTAGTTCCAAGCATCACTTGAAGCAGTATCAAAAATCTCAAACACATGTTGGGCAAAGTACGAGGCATTTTAATTCCCTCACCTTTGACAGAGAACTCTTCCAAGATGATTTATTTGAAAATTCATTTTTTTCCATATCATCAATAGACATTGAATAGACACACATTTTGGTTTTAGGTTTTTCTGTTTGTGATGCAAACATTTACACATTCTGGATATTATTCCGTGTGGATTTCTTGCTCATAAACTGACTGGGGAACATCTGGTGAATAGTGTGCTCTCTACCATATAGGGTAATAATAATAGGTCTTATGTATGTGGCATTTATATTCAGTGCCTGACATTGCTCTGAACACTTTACATCCATAAACCCATTTCATTTTCACGAGGCAGGTTCTATTATAGTCACCATTTCACAGATAAGGAAACTGAAGCACAGAGTAGTTAAATAGCTGGCTTATAAGTGGGAGAGCAAGGATCCAACCCTGGTAGTCTGACTCCAGAATCCATGCTCTTAGCCATGCTACTATGCTGAGGAGGAAAAGAAGAGGGTATGCACATTCTAACAAGGAAAATGACAAGCCAGACTCCGCTCACTCTATGAGTAAGCCTTTCCTGCCTGGCTCTCGCCTACTGCTCCAAACTTAACTTGTCTACCAGTCCTCTCTTCCCACTCTAGTCACAAATGGCCTCCATCCTTCCTCGTTGTCACCATACTCCCTCCCACAGGATGCTTGTATGTGCTATTCCCTCCACCTGAAAAGCACTTTTGTCCCCTTTTACCTGGAGAAGCTCTTCGGTCCCTCAGATCTCCAAATGAGTGCTCCCTAGTTATCTTAAACTCAGATTATAGGCCCTCATGGTGAGAACACCTCTCTTTTCCAGCCCTCATTAAAGTTACAACTTGACATCTCGTTTACATGATTTGCATCTGAATACACGTAGCTTCCTGGAGTATCCCCAGTGTCTGGAACATAAAGCATGCTCAATAAATACTTATTGGCTGACTTATTAATTGAATAATATTGGTCTGCTCCCTGAACTAGGAGTTCCATGAAGGGGGAGACCATGTGTGTTTCTGTTTCTGTTGTATCCTCAGCACCCAGTTAAATGCTTGACACACAGAGATCCCTGCTGAGCAAATACATAAACAGAGTACTGTTTAATTATCTCTAGGGCAATTACTGAAATTTCCGACCACCCTTTAAAAGAAATAAACCTCTGATTTTGCTGATTTCCAAACAAAACATTCAATATGACCAGAATACAGGGATTTCACCACTCTGGCCATGTGGCCCTCTAAGGGAACGTGCAGAAGCTCGATTTCAGAGGTGGTCTTGCTGGCTCACCAGTGTCCTCCAAGGTTGACCCAGCTCCCTGAACAGGCACTCAGGGGCCACATCAATGCACTGGATTTTGCATCCTCCAAATTTAAGTTGTTTGACCCCACTCCCACCATCATCCCTCACCCCTCCAATGTTCACCTTATCCACACATGTCTAACAAGTGTAATTCTGGAAAAAAAGACAATTACCAAAAAGGGTAACATAACTTCCCCAGATAACTTCTGACAACTCACTTTTATTCAGGTAAAAAGAATGATTTTAAAAAAAAAAAGGTTCCCTCCTTCTTTGATGGTACAGTGAATGGTTTCCTATGTCATTGGGACCTGTCACCTGTGTCACAGCCCCTTCTGAAAGCTGTCACTGGGCTAAAACTTTACAACCGAAAGAAATCAAAGTTGTCTCTCCACCTCAATTTGCAGGATTCAGCAATCTGCCTTTCCTGTATCAGCAGGAGGCAGACCTTGGTCACTCAGGGTTGGAAGCCATTCCTGACCTCTGACCCAAGGGAAGCACTGGGCTGGGACTCTGGCATTCCAGTTTGGAAAGGTTGCTGACCTCTGGCCTGGAAAGCATGTGGCCACCTCCAGCCACTGCCAGAGTCAGTGATTAGGGCAGATTCCTGTCATCCCTCTCTTTTCTTTGAGCAAAGACTGTCTTAGAAATCGCCAGATATAAGGGTTGTTAGCAAAAACTAAAATGAATGTTATCTTTTTACAAAAGGGAGGGAGGGTTTTAAATAAGCCAGACACAAAAGGACAAATGCTGTATGATTCCACTTACATGAGGTACCTAGAGTCGTCAAATTCACAGAGACAGAAAATAGAATGGTGGCTGCCAAAGGCTAGGGAAGGGGGAATGGGCAGTTATTGTTTAATGGGTACAGAGTTTTGGTTTGGGATGATGAAAAAGTTCCGGAGATGGATGGTGGTGATGATTGTACAACAATGTGAATGTACTTAATGCCCTTGAACTGTACGTATAAAAATGATTAAAATGGTAAATATTATGTTAACGTATATTTTGTTACAATTTTTAAAATACAGAAGCTTTATAGGGCGTGGCCTGGGCAATTTATTATCTTTTCAATCCTTTCCTACATTTGTTGTCCAGCAGTTCCTAAGGTTCAAAACAAAGAAACAATTTTCAAGTCCTTTGTTCTTGAGCAATTTCCGGTGTCCTATTTCTATTACCCCTCAACATGGCGGCTTTTACATGATGATGTTCTTATCAGTCAGGCTACATTGCCAATCCAAATAACCCTCCCCCCCAAAAAATTCAGTAGTTTCAAAATTACAAAAGAATATTTCTTGTTCTGTCTACATGTTCATAGTGGATCCCTAAAAAGATTCCATCAGGAACCAGGTCTGATGGAGCAGCCATCCACCATGCAGCAAAGGTGAGCCTTGAAAACACACATTGGCTTTAAAGCTTCCGCCTAGAAGTGAAGTGCTTCCCCGCTATGCACACTTGGTTGGCCAAAGCAGTCACAAGGCCACCTCTCATTCAAGGCGATGATGGGGAAGTAAAACCCTATTGTGGGCCTGGAAGGCAAGAGAGCTGTGGAGGGCCTTGTGAAGCTCACAATGTCTTTCTGACCATTCGAGGTTTTGCTTATGAGTATAGCTTTGCATTGTTTCCAAAATTCACTGTAGTTAAAATTTATATCATAGTATAAATATACATCATTATATGTATATCATTATATAAATTATAATATATATTATAATCAGAAGAAAACAAAACCTCCTGCCATGAGCCTCTTTCCCATGGTTCAAGGAGACAATGCACAGTCTATTCTGCCAGTGAACGAGGAAGAGTGTCACCTCTTCCCTTCACCTCCTCAACTCCATTCTGTCCTTGAGTCCAGAAGATAGAGGAGCCCACAGCATTTAAAAAAAAAAAAAAGTGTTAACATGCTTTATTTAGGGAGGTAAAAAATACAGTCTTGGCCTCATAAAATCTTTAAAATAAATAAATCTTTGAGATTTATTTATTCTAGGCTTTCTGGCCTCAGAAGACTCTGAGAAGTTGCAGTGGATTTTAGAGGGGCTAGAGATTCCTTAAATGCACACAGACAGCCCTCACCCACTGACATTGTGAGCTCAAGTGAAGAGCCCCTGGAATATCCCTATCAGAGAAGAGCCATTCCATTTCCGCCCTCCGCAGAGGAGTGCAAGCTCAGACAGTAGTTAAGCCTAAGCCATTCACTCAGCATGCTCTACAGGACTTCTCAGAAGCTGGCATCACACTACATGTGCAGGACAGGCATTAGAAGAAGACATGTATGTACATCGGGATCCCTACATATATACACATTCAAATGCAGGTTCACCAAACCTTCATTTGTTTTCTTCTCTGTTTATTACTTTGTAGCAATACAGTCAGTGTTAGAAAAGCTCACGCATCATCAAGCCTCACATCTCCATCCACGTGTCCATGGACAGGTAGGCACAGAAACCCTGGCTGGCCCTGTTTCATTACTTGATAATGATAGCTTTGGGAAGATTTTCAAGTATCTCTGGCAGACTGAGCAAAATGTTATAACAACCATTAGAGACAACAGAAAAAGGAGCAGTAGAAAAGGATAAAATCCAATTTTCATGCTGACAAAACAGCGGCATTGAGTCATGGAATGAGTCAGCACGGAAGCATATTCAGCAGCTCTTCATTCAATTCTTACTGTTGGCTGCTTCCTTCTTATGATTAATCAGATTGCATGGAGAAACATCTCAACCCTCAGTGATAAAGTCAGCTATTGTTTGAAGTCCATGCATGCGTTGGCAAACTCTTAGAGACTCGTTTTCTAAACAAATCAATAACAAAAAAGATTCCTCATCATTACAATTATGAGGGTTCAGCTTCTAGGAGGAATAATAAAGCAAGAGACGGAAACACAAGCCCAAATGAATTGCTTGATCCTGGAAGCCTATAAACCAAGGGCAAAAACGCAGTGATAAAGGCTTGGATTCTGAAGTCACAGATCTAGGTTGAAATCCTTGCTCTGTCATTTAGTAGCCACCAGATAATGACCACATCACAAGGCCACATTAAGTCTCAGTTTCTTCACCTGTAAAATGAGAAAAACAGTATCTCCTTCCTGCAGAGAATATGAGGATGAAATGAGATAATCCACAGAAAGTCCTTAGCAGAATGGCTGGTCCACAGAAGTGCTCGGTGAAGGTAGCACGTTATCACTGATAGCATTTGACAAAATAAGGAAAAGCATTCCTTGACTAAAAATTAAGTCACATCTTGAAAGCTGTCTGGGTGTCCAAGATGTAGAAAGACAATGTGTATCTGACTGACATTCTCTTTTCCCAACCCCAGCAGCATACTGTTCTTGCTCACAGTCTAGTCATCTGGAGATCAGGGTGACAGATCCGAATGACTTGATTTGGTGTCTATCTTGAGATGCACCAAAAGCAGCGGTTTTCCTTTGTAGAGATTATTCTGCGACTTGAACTCCTGGGAGAAGCAGTGGACACATTGCTAATAAAACTGTCCTTTGGCCTCCAGGCTTCTTGAACATCTATCCGTGTTTAAGAGAGGGGAGCCATAGCATACCTTGATGGTAATGGATTAACAACAAGAATAAAACTCAGAAGAGATCAAGTGTTTTCTGTGACCTCGCCTGCTGACTCATAGCTGTTGGTGCTGCTGTTTTGTAAACAAAAAGACTTGCATTTCGTTACTTATTTTCAGTGTCTTTTCCTTCTTTTAACTAATGGTGTCACTCTAACCATCCTTCCATCTAGCCAAGTAGGCTGAGGAATACTCAGGCTTCTTATTAGGATGTAACTCTACACCTTTGGTCTTAGCCTTGTCTGCAAATTAGAATCATCTGGAGAGCTTTTACGAGTCCTGATGCACAGGCCACACCCAGACCAATTGAACCTGAGCTTTGAAAGCTCCCCACATAATGACAGTGGACAGCCAATGCTAAGCACCACTGTTGGACTCAACAGGGTAAATAGCCCTACGTGTAGTAGCACATTGAGGAAACAAATACCGTGCTTCCCTGAAAATAAGACCTAGCTGGACAATCAGCTCTAATGCATCTTTTGGCGCAAAAATTAATATAAGACCCAGTCTCATATAACATAAGATAATGTAATGTAATACAATACAATACAAAACAATATAATACTGAATCTTATATAATACTGAATCTAATATAATATAATATAATATAATACCAGGTCTTATATAAGACCAGGTATAATATAATATAATACTGGGTCTTTTATTAATTTTTGCTCCAAAAGATGCATATACAGCTGATTGTTCGGCTAGGTCTTATTTTCAGGGAAACAGAGTAAGTGAGCCTAAATAGAGGCATAATCAGTTAATCCCAAAGAATACACATGCAAACAAATACACACAACCTTCTGCCTGCCCAGGCTGCTATGATTTCCAGCTGGGAGAGGAATTCCTGTCTTTCTCGCTTCTCAAGTAGTTCACTGTTTGCACCACCTCAAACCCTCTACAGGATGGTTTAGGAGACTAAGTGAATCTTCACAGAAGAGATAGTAACTTTTGAGATACAGAAAAATAGTCAAGGAGGGAATTTTCTCCTGACTACAGTAGATGAGGGGCTGAGTGGCCCGGAACTAGGCACTCCACAAGTCACACCAGAGCAGAGAGGAAATTAGAAGGAAAGCAAACCCATTCCATATTTGCTATGGGAAGACTTCAAATAAACAACATCAGCGGTCTTATAAAATGAGAGAAGAGAGATTTTAATCTAATCTTGTGTTCTAAGGACTTCAATCTGATAATAAAGTTAAAAATGTTTCATTTTTCAGCTTTCAGACTCAACAAGAATACTGAAAGCAATGGAATCTCTACATTTCTACTTCTGAGCCATGGACAGTTGTATTAATTCCTTTGTTCTCGCTCTGCTCCAGCTCAGAAGCTAAGACTCTGTCTTTGCCTTCAGACCAGTCTGTTGGCCTATTTTTGCCTGGTTGAAAACATCTTTGTATTTTCCCTGGTTAGTTGTTGGAACAGTGTCTCTTGCTGACAAGCTGAGCCTCACAGAAGGTAGAAACAGTCTCTGGACATTAACTCTTTCAGCTTCTAGGACTCAGGGTCTGGGTATCTGTTTCGAAGTCAGCATGGAAGCCAGGGTCGGAGGCAGGTAAGTGCGGTCAAGTAAAGACACCAGGTAAGCATGGCCTTGGACCTCTACTGGTCAGTTGGCTGATTCCGCTTATGTACAGATACATGAAAAACAGCTTCTGTTGGAAGACAGACTCTCAGTTTGAACATATGTATAACAACAGGCTGCTGTGCCAGAGGAGATAGAGCCTGCTTAATTTTTCTCCAGGGACCCCATGGAAGACATGAGAGTTTTGGGGTTTGGAAGCCAAAGCCCTGAGGGTTTCTGGACGGTGTCAGATGGCCATCACTGTACAGGCAACAAGCACTGTTCTGGGTCTTCCTGTATCTCCTTGTCTGCAGTTTCCTCCCCTCGCTTCTGCTTCCTTTTATTCCCAGTGCTTTTGCAAGGTTTGTAATCATTAGGCCGACTTGAGGATATAGACCAAATGTTTTATTTTCAAGATTTAGAGATTATACTTCAGCTCTAAAGTCCCTTTAATAAATAAATATTGCTCTAATTTTATAAGCGTTAGGCCTATTTCTTATCTTTCCTCTTTGAAGACAAGCCTCTCCCCCCCACACCTCCCCAACCCCTTAAAAAGGTGGTCTAGTTTCTCGCCCATTTCTCCTACCTGCCCTTTCTACTTTTCATCTCCAGCTCTCGGTTACTATAACCAGTAGCTTCTTTTAACAATGGTGGGACTATGTTTTCCTACCCTATTGGGTATTAGGTGCCCTTTTTTCTTTTTTAGCAAGTCTCTCTGTGACTCAGTTTCCTCATCTATACAACAGGGATAATAAATGTCTCACCTTAGAGGGTGATTGTGAGGAGGAACAAATTAATTTACATCTGGAGTAGTGCCTATATGTGGCAAGTGCCAGACAGTGTTAGTTGTTGTTATTTACAGTATATCGTTGGCTTGGAAATATAAATGGGGTCAGAGGAGAGTGGCGGGTGGAGACTGCAGCAACACTTTGCATGTTTCCCTTATAAATAAAGTCCATCATTTTATTGGACGAGAAATCCAAAATCCAAGGCATACATATTTTGGGTTGCTTCCCCTTAAGTCCATTAATGACATGGTACGTGTCCAAATTTGCGGAGGTTTTCATCCCCTGCCTTCCACCTGGAGAGACTTGCCTTGTCATTTAGACCCCTGAGCTTGCTGGTTCATCAGAGCATGCATTGAAGTAAGTCTCTCCACCTCCTGAATGCTGCACGTCTTCTGACCAGCCAACATCTGATGAGACGACTGACTTCCTAGCTGGTCATCTGCCTCTGCTCATTAGAGACCTTTTATTAGACACTGGTACCTTCTAAAATGTATTCCTTAATCCTTCTTCATCTACATAGTTTATGGTCTGTCCATAGCCTCCCCCATACTGGGTGCTTTCCTGTGACCTGTCTGGGGCTAACTCTTCATCTTTTAGATGTTTGTTTTTTCTCCCCCATCTACTCTGATGACCAGCTGCCCTCTGCCAGCTGGCCCCACAGGGCTGTTATCCAAACACCTGGCTGTTTTGATCCGCGGCACAGATTATCTCAGGACTTGTAATAAGGCATTAAAAAAAAATGGTGGTCAGATGTTCCTTTTCATTTTCTCTTCTCAATGGCTGCCCCTTTTTTGTGTCTTCTAGGAAAATCAGATCCACAAAGAACCACCCTCAACCTCAAAGAAGAGTAGGCTACTGACTAGACTTGGAGCACACAACATTCTAGATGGTTTTCCATCGTAATTTAAGTGAACTTACAATGTTATATTCCTGCTTGTGATCTGCTATGCGACGAATATCACATTTTTTCAGCAGCCAAATATGCCAGCCACCCTTCATGCAATGTCTGTACAGAGCTTCCTTTACGTTGCAGGCCTAGGGCTAGGAACTAGGGAGAAGCCGGACATGGCCTCTGTTCACCCATAGCTTAGAACAATACCCTTGGTCTCCTCATAACTTTGAGAAGATCGTTCTTTATTTTTAATGTGCATTAGAAAATCCCTGTACAAAGCTCCTTTTTCTCAAGCTAGGCTTAAGGTGTGAGGCATCATTAATATATTTAGATAAGGGTTGCCTTACTAACTGGATGTGTACTACAGGCATTTAATAATGTTTGTATCTAGCCCTAAAGGCAAATCGGATCAAATGGTTGGGAGGGGAGGGTATAGTAGTATATGCAGCAGACCCCTGGTGTAAATTGATTTGACCTACGGTTTCTGACTCATTGAGAGTAACCCCAAATAGTACTTAAGAGCCTGGGATTTGGAGCCAAAGGGTGTGTGGCTTTAAATATTAGTTCTGCCACTTGCTCTTTGACTTTGGTGACCTCATTAACTTCTCTGATCCTTTTATTTTCCTGTCTTCTCTAAAAGGGATAATACGATCCTCCTCATGAGGTTGTTATAAATATCTGATATTAATGTATTTCAGACTCAGTGCCTTAGCAATGGACAATCAATACATGGTAGGTAATTACTGTGATTGATGTCATTGTTACGTGTGATAATGTATAATTTTATAGAAGCACACCTTCAGTCCCACATGCTCTAAGAGTGGTGTGCAGGACCAGTTCACTGAGCCGCTGAATAAATTTAGTCACCAGTCCAGCGGTTTTGCTGAGGTGGAACTTATTGTTAGTAACTCTTGAAGTGTCAGAATCTTTGTTTCTTTGTTAAGGAAAAAAAAAATGTCCACCACACAAGAAAGATAAATGCATATTTTTCAGTGAAAATATAATTTGGGAGGAAACCAGTCAGCTGAATAAACATTTCTATACTTGTAATTTCAGGGAATATATAAAGATCTCAAACATATTCTCTGTAGATACCAATGTTTTACAATACTTTATAAATCATGTGTTATTTTATAACCCTTGTAACAAAGAGGATGTCTTTTACCAGTAAAAATAAAACATAATTTCCAACTGTATGAAATGATAAAACCAGGGATCAGTTGGCAAATGAAAAAAAAAAAATGGTGGCTTCCAGTTCCTCTTCTTCCCCAGAGTTTGGTGGTGAGGGGAGGAACCAGGGCTCCACAAACACACAGAAACTTCTTCCACATACAACTCCTAAAAAGTCACGAAGATGAGCCACAACTCCAGGGAAGAGAAATAGAATTCTAACCTTCTAGCTGCTAAGAAACTTTCAATGGCTTTGTGAATTGACAGCATCGGTAGCACAAACATAGTTCCTAGATGATCTATAGGAATCAGCTAAGAAGTGTCCAGGGATACTTGTCATGGCTGCCATGGAAGTGTGCCCTCAAATCCTCATCAAAGGTTTAGCTGACTTGTGGCTTCCAGCTCCAAGGCCAGGCTTCCCCCAGGCTGCTCACAGCCAGTGACTGAGCATGGTTAAGGGGAGCAGAAATGAGAGCTAGCCCATTCCTGCCCAATGGGGGATTCTTCTAAGACACCTTTACTCAGGAAATCTATCATCCTGGCTGAGACCTTCTCAGAACTGTGCTACAGTCAGAGGTCCTACCTACCCCATCCTTCTTCCTTGTGTCCTTTCACAGGTATCAAATGTGCACTGTGGTCTGAAGACCCTTTACTCCACAAGCATTTTCTCCATGAAGCTCTTGTAGTTCTTATCCTATGTTGGCTGTTACTCAGAAGATCTGAACTGACACTCCTGTCCATGAGATGTGCTTCACAAAATAACCGAGTATATTAGGCTCTGGCTGACAAATCAGTTAGTAGCGGTTGCCTGGATCACTGTCTCGTAAGCGTTTCTGAGACCAAGTCTGGGCCTCGAGAAAAGTGTGCTGGGATTGGTTATCAATGTCTGCAATGGGCACAGAGGGGATGGGAAGACATATATGCCATGTATATGCTTATCATGAGCACAGAGGCTAGTCCAGGCTAGCCTGGACTTTTAAACTTCCCTACCTAGGTTACTCAATGTTGTAAAATTGTAAAATTAGAAAAGTTGTAAAATTGCACTTTAAATACAGGCCTCTAAACGGACTAAAACCAGGCTTTCTGAACTTTACATATTCTCCTCTGAATGGCAATCTAAAAGAGAAGCGAGGTACCTATTTTTAAGCCTCCATTTCTTCATCTATAAAATATTTCCTGCCTCCTGGAATTATTATGACATTTAAATGAGATTATACTGGGAAAGCTTGTAGCATAATTCATGGTGCTATGTAAAAAGTCAATAAATGTTCATGTTTAATATTACAGAGCCATTTGGGACATAAAACCATGATTTTAAGGTGCATATATTTATACTTTTATACAGATTAATAGCTTATTCAAGGCAGCACAGCATGGTTTGCTCATGCATTTAACTAAGGGTATGACAAACTCAACCAAAGTAATAACATGGTTGGCTTCTTCCTTTTTCCTTTTGTAATATGGGAGGTTCACATGGATCACACTGTTATTAAAAGTTCAGGTCATTTACATAGTATATAAATACACTTTGTAAATATAGGTGGTGAGTCAAATAAGATTCTTTGAATTACAGAAGGATAGCCCTTTAAAAAGATTATTTCCTCCGTGATAGTCTCTCAAGCATAATATCATACATCAATAAGGACCTTACAATGCTCCCTATATACTCAATGAAAAGTTCTCATTTAAATCAATAAACTCTTAAAATTCCTAAGAGGCACTAACCTTAACATGATAGGACTTCCTTTTCTAAGAAAACTATAACATGTTTCCGGACAGCTCACTCTGTCAGGTCTTACATGACTACTTGGAACCTGCATTCCTCTCCAGGATCACATCCCCAAGCCTGTCCAAACCACCACCTGTGCGCGCGCACACGTGCTCCTCAACAGGAACTTCTGGCTTGTCCCCTATGTCAGTGAGAACATTAAGCTATCAATCCTCGACTCTCAAAGCTTCCTTCCCCAACCCTATAAACATGTCTATGTCCACACCCATCTCCATTCTCTTCCAGGACTTCTGCCAGTTTAAAATTACTCCTTCCACATGAAGCTTGATTCCTTCTTCTAAGCTGGAATATGGTTGCTTATCATTCGTTCCCTTCCTTTGTTCCTGGAGATTCCTCATTATACCAGGCTCCTATTCAACAGCACATATATATGAAATCATCTCTCATTTCTTTTTTTTTTTTTTAATCATCTCTCATTTCAAAGAGCCTTCCTTT
This sequence comes from Rhinolophus hipposideros, assembly GCF_964194185.1. Classification (NCBI taxonomy): domain Eukaryota; kingdom Metazoa; phylum Chordata; class Mammalia; order Chiroptera; family Rhinolophidae; genus Rhinolophus; species Rhinolophus hipposideros. Next base: position 59,638,196 of record NC_138047.1, read on the forward strand.
AACCCCATGTCTCCTCCCATCTTTTCTATCATGGGCCAATTCCTTATTATTTCAGCTTCTATTCTTTTACCTACCAGCTGTTCTTCAAACACTGCAATCTGATTTCTACTATGAGTGCTCACTCCCTGAAACCATGCTGGCAAAGGGTACCACTGCCCTGCTTATGAAATCCCAAGGACATTTTCAGTCTTTACCTTATGTGATTGCTTGGAAGCTTTGGACACAATTAATCACTCCCTTCTAACATTTCCTTCATTGGTTTCCATGCTTACACTTCCTCCTTACACTTCTACTATAACAGTGTTTTCTTAGTCCTCCTTTGACAACTCCTCTTCCTCTGACCATTCTTTCAAAATTTATCAATTAGTTATTGAGCACCTCGTATCCTGCCAGGGACGAGGGTAAAATGTTGAACCAGACAGAAGTTACCATCAGGACCTACACACAAAGAAACAGAGAAATGAAGAGTCCATTTTACTTAGTAGTAACTCTAAGAAAGCATTTAGAAGGAGCACTTTTCTGAGGAGAAGATTTCTTTGGAGGCAGGTCTTGAGGGATGAATAGGAGTTTGCTAGAAGCAGAGAGTTGAGCAAGGGAATGAGGCAGGGGATGTTCTAGGCGAAGGAACAGCATTTACTAAGGCCTTGGAGTTCAGATCACATGTGTGTTCAGAGAACCTCAAGTGGTTTAGTTTGACTGGTGTGCACATTGCTATCACTGCCAACAAAACAAAATATAACAAAACACACACACACACACACACACACACAATATACTATTCCTATAGTCCCTCTCTCAATGCATAACATCAATCTATTAATAAAGCAAGAAACCTAGGAGTTACCCCTGAATCATTCCTTTTCCTAACACAGACTCCAGGCAGTAACTATGGTTCCATAACATAAATGTCATTAATATTTCTATTATATATCTCATGCTCTTCTCTCTCCACTTCTGATTTAGTTCAGACCCCGCCATCATTCCTTACCTGAAAATGGTTCTTCACTCATTAATCTTCCTGCTTATTTGGTGGAGTCTTTTATATTTAGGTTATTTCTTCTTAATTTCATGTTTAAATATAGGATAATGCGATGTTGAGGTGGAATCCTTGGCGACATGCTGACTTGATGACATAATTACACTTCAGGAAGGCACTATAGTGAAGTGGTCGGAGTCTGGAATAAGACATCGTTTCAATTTACGGCTCTATCATTTGCTAGATACGTGACTTACTAGATCTGTGACCTTGGGAAAGGTACCCTAATTCTATAAGCCTTGGTTTCCTCGTCTATAACTTGGGTATTAGAATGTACCTACCTTATAGACTGGAGAGGGTCCAGTCTAGCCTCTATAAAGCACACAGGGTGATCTATCTAAAACAGTGCTTCAACTCTAATGTCACAAGCGAATCACCTAGAGAGCTTGCCAAAACATGAACTGCTCAGACTCTGATTCAGTAGCACTGGGTGGGGCCTGGAAATTTACGTTTCTAATAAATCTCCCCTCTGCTGTTAAGGCAGCAAGCACACAGGCCACACTTGGAGCAGCTCTTGGAAAACGAATCAGCAGTTACTCCCCTACTGAAGTACTTCAGTGCTTCTCCATAGCTTACAGTGTAACTTGCAAATGCTTCCCTTTAGGATTTAAGATCCTCGTGACCTAGCCACTGCTGACTTTGGCCACCGTGCTTCTCGTCACACCTCTGCCCTGCACATGCCATTCACAACTATTCTGAGCTACCCGCAGCTTCCTGAACTTACCCTGCCTTCTTTGTTCATTCTCATAAGTCACCCTGGTGCCCCTCTTGCCAGCACCCCTGGCCTGGCTGTCACTCGTCCCCCCCGCCACCCCCACCCCCACCACCGCAAACACCAAATCAGTTTATAACTCATCTCTCATGTACCTGTGGATCCCCATGTAAGGCACCTTTCCGCCTTGTCCCCCAAAACTGACAACTCTCTCTTCTATGACTCCACTCTTTAATTATTTAATAATCTAATAATTATAATGACATTATTCTACCTTGGCCTTTCTCATTTCTCTTTCTGTATTTATATTTATAATGAATCCATAAATCTTTCACTTTACACATTTATGTAACTGTTATTTGTCTACTTGACTGATTTTCAAGGGCAGGGACTGTGACTCATTCATATTTATATCCACATATATAACACAGTACCCATTATCTAGCAGTTGCTCAATAAATGTCTGCTGAATAAACAAAAAATTATAAGTTACAATGCATTAGGTACTTACCATATGAAAATCACTATGCTTCACACACACACACACACACACACACAAATTTAATCCTCACAACAAGTCTGTAAGGTAGGTATATTATAATACCCATGTTACAAGGTCACAGATGTAGTAAGTCACATATTCAGTAAGTGATAGAGACATAAATGGAAACTATGTCTTATTCCAGACTCCTACCAGTTCACTATTGTGCCTTCCTGAAGTATAATTATGTCATAAAGTCAACCTGTCACCAAGGATTTCACCTCAACATCACATTATCCTATAATTAAGAACCTTAAACATTAAATTAAGAAGAAAAAATCTAAATATAAAAGTCTCCACTAAATAAATCCACAAAACACCATACATGGCTTATAAAGATTTTTATTACTTTTGTTTTTAGCCCACTGCCACTTTAAATTTTAAAATAAAAAAAATTAAGATTACTAGCAATAAATATCTAAGCCTTTGCCCTATACTTTTTATGAGAAAACAGAACATCCTTTCTAATAATAATAATTATAATGGTATTATTCTACCCTAGCATTTCTCAAGAAAGATTAGCTCTTGGACATGCTCCAGGAAAAATAAATGGTCAAATAAATTTAGAAACTCTGAATAACACAGTTTGCCTCCTGAAGATTCACAATGAACGTATGTTAAGAACTTCTATAAATACTGCAGTTTAGGTTAAAAGAATTTAAATATATTTCTTGAATGTCACAAACGTATTTGAACACAGAATCCATTAAGAACTAATGTCCTACTGAACGCACTTTAGGGAACACTGATTCTAGCCACACCTTTTAGACTTAAATAACGTGAAGCTGCATGGCAGATGTTCTTTGCAGTATACATACTCATATACTTTGAACTGAGCCTGTTCCACTCACGGGCTCCCTCATTGTGGGCTCATTACTTTCTTTTTCCTTGACCATCAAAAGCTATATTTTTACTATTTTACTTGTAAACCTTGAAACTGTGTATCTTAATTTCTTCAAATTGGTAGAAACTTTATGTAATTCTCAATACACCAATCACAAAAGGATACAAAAATCTCTGATGGAGACGGTACGTAAGGTAAAATGGATGGGAATATAATAAAGCTAACGGTAAAATTAGCATGACACTTCTTAGACCTATGTCCCAAATTGAACTCTAACTTTCTAATGGCTGAAGCAAAGAGGGAAAAACATGTTACAAGATGAATCGTCATTAAGAAGAAAACAAACCAACTACCTAGTAGTAACAGGGTTTTTCCTGGTACTGAGACCAGAGAGTAATGTGTCCTTGGGATCTCCTACAGGGGACATTATGGGATGTGGTGGGCAATGGCAGAAACACATCCCATAGTAAAATCAATAACAAAGGACGCTTAGCTGTTGCTGATGAAAATCTGCACTGCAAGCCAAGAACAGTTCAAATTCTGAAGTGCAATTCAGCTAAAGCACTTCAACAAAGGACCAACAGTAAGGACCGAGATAGACGCTTCTCCAATGGTCTTCTTCAAAAGAAAAACTTGACATAGCGTGGGTGGACTGTGACATCTGCAAATGCCCCTTCGTAATTATGATGCCTCATAATCAAGATTTTGATAGGGATTGGATCAGAAAGAGATCAGGTAGTCAAGTTTAGACAATCTGTGAGGTTGTTTAAAAGCACATCCACAAGCTTTGACATTGAACCTTGGCCTGGATGGGCGTGAGACTAAGAGCCAGCTTTGGGGAAAAAAATTAAAATAGCCATCAGGAATATGACTCCATTTTGGAAAGATTCAAGACTCCCAGACACCTGGGAGGAGGGCAGTGGGCAGAGGAAAGTTCCACTTAGCTTACAGAGCCTGCGCTGGGCTACCTGCCCCCTTCGCAGCCCATGGCTCAGCGGAACAATCTGCTTGCTGTCGACCCCTCATTTCTGGCTCTGTCAAATCCCATTTCAGTGCCTTTCCAGTGCTTTTCCCGCCCACAGTGTTTGACTAAGCTCTTTGATACAGACCAGCCCAATTAACATCCCCACAGAGGCGTCACTGACAACGTAGCGCAGGAAGCTGGGCAGGAGAAAACCACAGCACTGAGTATCACAGCCTTTTAAAATAAAGCGTGCGAAATGCGTTTTCACAGCACCCCGGCTGTATCGAGGCTTACCGGCTCATGTAAGCCATGCTCAGGTAAATTCGCCATAGCTTTTTCTACGCAGCAGTTTACGATACAGCTATGAAGAATAAAACTGCACGATACATAATTCGAAACGCTCTTGATGGACAATTTACAGGGCACAGCCTGAGACTTGACACGCTTACCAAATCACTTAAAAGTGAGAAATTGGGTCTTATAAACCAAACAGATGTGCCTCATGGACTTTTCTTAACCTTTATAAAATTTTTTCAACCTATCTTACCTCTTTTCTACATCTCTATCAACTTTGGTCCCAAAGCAACGAACAAGAAATAATATAAAATATAATATAATAACATATAATATAAAATGCAAAGGCTAAATCTGAGCTACTTAGATAGCAGAATTTCACTGAGAACTTGACGGGGATTTTAAACTTTCTGTGACAACTGTCAATCAAGATTTCAATTTGTTCCAGTCATCAAACTTGGTTTTAGTATCTTTGGGGCTTGTAGGACTGGGAAGTAGAGCCTCTTACTCTCTTCTTTCATATGCTAAAAAGGAAAATTCTCCAAGTTCATTTATACTCTTATAACATTTATGAGGGATTTGAATGTAAAGCTTTTATGAACAGAAAATGGATCCTATGGCGTGTGTGAAAAGGTTAATGAAAAGCTAAGTGTATCAGCAAGCAGAAGTTTACTATGTTGCTGGAATAGCTGAACGCCACATTTTCATTAAAGAAATAATTATGAGCATATCACAACTCATTTGCAGTTTCATGGCATTGAGGGAGAATTCATTATTTAGAGCATCAATCACATCTGTGTTGCTTTTTCTCCAGCTTCTAGGGATTTATTTGACATTCAAAATGGAAAAAACCCAGCCTGCCTACTCCCTCTAGTTAAATAAGCATGCACAAAAATAAATAAGCAAGCAAATGCTCTTTCCGAAGGGGAAAAGGGCTCATGATTAATCATCATTAAGCATATCTTCTGCCACCCCAGCCCTGGCTGCTCACGCCTCACAGAAAGTTTACCTTGTTTTATTTTCCATGATAAATTGTGATGAAAATGGAACTCTGCCTTATTTTTATGTATTTGTTTGTTTGTTGTTTGTTTGTTTGTTTTAACCTTCAGTGACTTTCGCCTACACTGAATTGAATAATTCCTTCTCCGGGCCATGATCTTTTCTTCACCTGGTATTGCTCCAACTCAAAAATCTTATACTACAAAATTTTACTTTCTAACCACAAAATATCATCGCTCCAGCTCTCAAATCCCTATCTCTAAATACCTTTGCTGTTAGATTCCATGTGGCTTGACTTCTCACTTTTCTCCTCCTAGCTTCATTTCCTTCTTCTGGGATTGACTCAGTAAGCCATTACTTGATCTCGTCACTGACCAGCATCTTCACCTTAACCTTTTACTTTGCACTTTCAAACTTAACCTTTTTCTTTGCACCTGCCCTTCAAATTCCTTAACCCATGGACCAATCTGTCCTTTGTGTTTCCCTACCCAGGCGATGGACCACTTTAGAAAAAAGGTGACACCATCATATCAACTGGGTCCACTAAAAGTTGATGGTTTCCAAGCTCTGCTAGATTATAGTGTCACCCAGCAATTCCTTGGCCTGAGCTAGTAAACTTCATCTTGCATTTCACAAAGGGACTATTTCAATATTTCATCCCTACCCAGGAGCCCCTTATCCCATCCCCTATTTACTGCTCTCAGGAGGTGAGCTTGCCTCTCACTTCACAGAAAAATAGAGGCCACCAGGCATGAATCCCCTTAACTTTCTCCTCCTCGCCCTCACCAAATTTAGCAGTAGTTGATGCTTCTCCTGGCCTCACTTCCTGTCATAGAGGAAGACTAGACATTGCCTTTTCTGTGCATCAATTGTATTTTGTTCCATATTCTTTGGGGCTTCCCCATGACTTTTCCTTTGTTTGTATTTTAACCTTTGTGTTCAATAGCTCCTTCCTCTCACTCAACAAATTTTCACATCACTTTCTAAGATGAATACAAACCTTCCTTCAAATCAGTGTCGTCCTCTAGCCAATTCCCTCACTCTCCCCACCTTCTAGCCAACCTCTAGAAAGAATAATCTATAGATCCTACCTCCATTTCTTTACTGCAAATTCATTTTTCTATCCACTTAAAACTGTTGCAGTCCTTCACCACTTTTCTGAAACTATTCTTATTCAGGTCAACCAAGGGAATCTTTATTGTCCAGTCTACTGACATTTCTCAACTGTAATCTCTCTAGCCTTGCTGAACCCAATGTTCCAGCAGTCTGCAGCCCCCTCTTTCTTAAACTCTCCCTTGAATTCTATAATAATATTCTTACCTCGTTCTACTCTAATTTTACACTCCTTTTGGGTTTCCTTTCTCTGTCTGACCTGTCAGTGTCCCCAGGGTCCTGTACTCAGCTTTCCTGTTTTCCACTGTTCTTTTGGTCTATACAGCTCATTCCCACAGCTTCCATTATCACCTATACACTGTTGATTTCCAGATCTGTCTCTGTAAACAGAGCTTCTGACAGAGACACAGACTAATTATCTGACTGCCTATTACATGTCTCAACTTGGATTTTGCCATAAATACCTCATGTTCAACAGGTTCAAAACTTATAATGCCTTTCTACCTCCAGTCTGCCTCCTAAATTTCAGCATTTACTTAATGACAGTACCACTTACCCATTGTCCACCCTCTAGATGAGCTATTATTTTAAATACAAATTTGATTGTTACTTCCCAAATTAAAACTTTTTAATGGTCTTTTGTTGCTGTTAGGCTAAGATACAAATTCCTGTCATTGTCTACAATCATCTATTTATTCCCTGCCTCCCTCTCCCACCTCATTGCATGTCTCCCTTGTTCTCAAACACTCCAGGCACACAGGCCTCCTTCAGTTCTCCAATGAAATGGAATGTTCCCTCCCACCCAGGCCTAACGATCATGTATGGTTGGTTGGATGTGGGTGGAGGCATGAAGAGTAAGGAGAAGGATAGGAGAGGACGGAGAGGGACAGGAAAATGCTCAGAGGACTAGCTGACAGGCCACAGTGTAGCCGCTCTTCTTTACTGAGAGGAATACTCTTTTAGCTAGTATTTCTCAACCTGTTTCTTTGCTTTGCTGGCTGGAGTGGGTTAGAAAAAACACATTCTAGTCATATTTTCTTTTACATAAGGGGTAAAGGAAGACTCTTTGGGCTAAGATTGGCAGCCTATTTCACATCGCTCTCAACTGAACTGGTAGGCATCTTAATTTGCTAGAGCTGCCTTAAAATACCACAGACTGGATGGCTTAAACAACAGAAATTTACTTGTTCACAGCTCTGAGGACTAGGAATCCAACTTCAAGCTGCCAGCAGTGTTGGATTCTTCTGAAATCTCTCTCTTGGTTTATAGAGGGTCATCTTTTCCCTCTGTCTTCACATGGTCTTTCCTCTGTGCTTGTGTCCAACTTCAATTATAAGGACACCACTCATATAGGATTAGGGCTCACCTCAATAATTTTATTTTAATTTAATTACCTCTTTAAAGACCTATCTCCAAATATAGTCATTTCTAAGTTACTGGGTGTTAGGACCTCAACATATGAATTTGGGCGGGGACCCCCAATTCAGCCCACAACAGTAGGTAAATATGTAGAGCCGTATGCTAGGAATCACACATTCCACCCTTTCCCTTTCTTGAGAAGCATCCTTATTTGCATTCCTCACAATAATCCCTGGAGAATGCATTTCAAGTGACCTAGTTTCTAAACCTGCAGTCTTAATCTAACACTATAAAAAGTCCTGAAATTAAAAGAAAAAAAAAAAACCACAGTGGAATGTTATACATATTTACTGGAAAATACAAGGTAACCATGTGGATGTCATTTTCCTAGCAATCTGATGAATGCGTTCATCTTATTTGTGAGTGTACTAATAATAGAAGACCTGTTTTCACAAGAGACTTGAGCATTTATGTCATTCCTACAGCTCAAGCTCCAAGGAAGGGCTGCCAGAAGGGGTCCACTCAGAAATCACGACCAGAGGCCCCTCTGCTTTGTGCATCAAGCCTGCTCCTTTGTAACCAGCAGGCCTGCTGCCAACAGGGTGACAGACTCACAGCTCTTCTCTCATTGTCAAGCAGCAGTGTCTCTGGCGGAGAACTCCCTTTGGTCTCCAAGCAGCTTATTTGAGGCAACCCCTTGCCTGCTGGCACTGTAACACAGTGGTGAGAACCACACCTTAGAGCTGCAAAGACCAAAAGCCCTTACCCTGCTCCTATGGGCCACTTGTCACTTGCGCCTAGGATCTGCTCCCTTCCAGCAGCTTTCAGTGACCTCTACACATACACATTGATTCACACACACACACACACACACACACACACACACGGACACACGGACACACACACATATGGACACACACATACATACATGTGCATGTACATACACAAAATACCATACACACACAAATGCACACACACACACACACACACACACACATTGGACAGGGAAGAACACCCAGATCTTGCCCTCAAACAACAGACACTCCGGTTTCTCTGCGACTTTAAAAGCATCTCCCTTCTCATTTTGGACAGAGTCAACTGAGACAAATAATTAGTGTTATCAGGAAAACATGCCTACTGCATCTTCACCAATAAACAGTTCAGGAGCCCGGGGACTACAAGTAGAAGGAGTGGCAGAACAGATCCTGCTTTCCTCTTTTTATAAGTGAAGTCACTCAGCAGAGTATTAGGAGTCAAAGGAAGACTGCCGCCTAGAGACTCAGGCAGCGCTGGTATCCACTTCCTGTGCTCGGTTCTCGCCATTGACCTGGGATGACTCGTCTAAGGGGCGCCTTCCAGGTCCCCAAAAGTCGATTTATAGATGTAATGAGAACTTTCTCAAACATTAAGTGAAGATACTAGCAGTAATTTTTTCTATAGGATTACCAAAATATAAAATACTGACTTTAGGGGATAACACGAGAAAGTGGCAGAATCAATAGAAACCCATTCTTCCTGAACCGTAGCTTACTTTATTTTTATGAAACTATTAGGCAAGATAGAAATGCACCAGCTTCTGGAAATATGGAGCGACCTTAAAGTGAAATGTCTGAAGGTTATCCCTCTGCATATCTGTGAACTCTGCCCTGGGCTGTAGATTTTTATTTTTCATTTCAATCCACTTGTACTTTACATGAATTTGAAGAAAAGCTATTTTATTCAGGACTTGCCTAGGCAGTCATATTTGGAACCATAAGCATTTTTTTAATACAAATTCCCTCCCCACACCAACAGCATTTTACAGAAACACATTCTTGGGGCCTGGATTGTGGAGACCCCTTAGTCTGACATCAAACCTACTAACACAGCAACGTAATGATGAGTGCTCACAGAAAACACGAGACAGAGAAGGACAAGCTTTGCCATACATCATTTGCATGAGCAGCTCCTCAGGGGATGGCAAGCCCTTGAAAATGTGCAGAAAGAGCAAGCTGGTTTTTTGCCATAGGAACAGAGGTGCAGCAGCCCAGACATGTGACAAGGCAGCCAGTTGGAAAAGGGCCCTTTCTGTCCCAAGTCCAGCAGCTTCTCCCAAAGCCTTTGCCCTACTCCCACCCCACAGTCACGTACACCAAGGGCAACAGATTCCCCAGGCCAGCTCAGCTTTATTAAGGGCAGGAGATTTGACGGAGTGCTTACAGAGCTCACTCTAGCAAAAGATGCAGTAAGAAGGGTGTGTGGAAATGATGGTGTTCAGGGTGCTCATATTCTACAGGAAGGCAAGAGTTCGCAGAAAAAGAAAGAGAAACACTTTCCAGAGTTCTTACTATATTTAGCACCACAGAAAAATATTTACTGTGTTCAATCACTAAGTCTATTAAAGGCAATTTATGTGTGTTAAAAAGAAGTTCTTCATTCAAGATTATAATGAGAGACATCACAACTATGCAGGCAGATGTGATTGCACAGAAGCCTGCCAGATTTGGAAGGGTCCAAACACTCCCTGCCTTATCCTGGGGAGCTCCTACTACTTACAGCTGTGTGGAGCCTTTATTCAGCATCTTTCAGCTTGTCAGACACCACCTGCTGTTCAGTTCCAAATGGGAAACTCAAGAGTGGACACAGCAGCATTGTTACATGTTTTAGTGCTGTGCCATTTGAGAACAGGGTGGGAAATGTGAAGATGCAAAACATGGCTCATCTCATTACACACCCTGCCATTCATTTGATCATTGATTAATCTTTGCTGAGCACTCTAGGCGTGCTTGATTAGGTTCTTATGTAAAGAATGAGCCAGAGAAATGATGTAAGCCAGTGAAGCTCAACTTCTTTACAACCAAGGTGTCTATCTCAAAATTCTACACAAACACATCACATGGAATATTTTTAAAAGCGTCACATAACCACAGAATCTTGGATTGGTTCTGGTCTTCTCCAGGTATCATTACCTGGATAATTATAAGCTCTATTCTACAAGGGAACAGGAAGTAAATGCACAGTTTAGTGTGCAGAAGACTGCACCAAATACCTCCAGATGTTTCCAAATGTGCCTTGAGGAGTAGAATCTCCCCTGGTTGAACCACTGGCTTAATTGGACTGATGGGGCCTTTAGGAAACTTTTTATTCCTTAACATAGAGATCTTCTTGTCAGGTTTCACAGTATAACTAATAGCATCACACAAAGATGCAAAACTATTGGTTTCCTTTAAGTAACGTTAATTCTATGCCAACCTATCCCATTCCATCCAACCTTCCTCCTTACAGTTACTTCACATTTTTACAGAAATAGAACTCTATTTAAGCCCTGAAAACAAAAAAAATAAAATACAGTCCTTTCCCTGAAGGCGTTCAAAAATTTGCAGGGGAAACAGTCTTTTAAACAAATAGATACAAGAAAGTTCCAAAACCCTGAAAAACTTTCTATGTTATCATTTTTCCATACCATGTTCCCCGAAAATAAGACCTAGTCGGACAATCAGCTCTAATGCGTCTTTTAGAGCAAAAATTAATATAAGACTCAGTCATATTTTACTACAAGACTGGGTTAATATAATATAATTAATATAAAATATAATATAATATAACATAATGTAATACCGTGTTTCCCCAAAAATATGACCTAGCCAGACAATCAGCTCTAATGTATCTTTTGGAGCAAAAATTAATATAAGGCCAAGTATATTATATTATATTATATTATATTATATTATATTATATTATATTATATTATATTATACCTGGTCTTATATTATAGTAAAATAAGACCAGGTTTTATATTAATTTTTGCTCCAAAAGACGCATTAGAGCTGATGGTCCGGCTAGGTCTTATTTTGGGGGAAACACAGTATTCCCTTTCCTTTTGACCCCTCGCCTCATCTCCATGACTTCTGACTTTGTCTCACCCTGGGCTTAATGAAACAATTTTGAACAGGAAGCATTCCAGCATTCCATCTATCCCTCATCAATCTATTCATGATTTTATTTCTCAGCATAAGGGAACATGAAATTGTCACTGACATCCATGCAAATTTCACATATGTAATCACAGGTAATCTGACCCACCTGTCCTCTGCACAGCTGTGGTCTGCTCCAGCAGGTACAAATAAAAAAGAATGTGTAGAAATCCAAAATGGAGGATAAAGAGATCCGATTTTAACACTTTCAATATTCTTTTGTTTTTTTCAGCTTACAGCATATTACAGGATCAAAAACCTGGACACTGGAGTATGAAACATGATCTTCAGTCTATTTTTCAAGGTCTGAAAAAGAGACATTTTGACCTGCGTAACAAGACCAATTATGGGCAAGAACTATTCCTAATGACTGCCGATTCATAATTAGTGAATGGGAAAAAGAACCATATACTCTTACCACTCTTTACCCTTCTTCCAGAAACAATAACTTTGCAATGTTGGAATTTTATGAATTTGGAGTTACCACCCTGCTTCCAGCCCCAACCCAATAGAGAATGAATACTCTACAGGACAACGACCTTACCTGACTCTAATAAAACCCAAAAATCACTTTTCTGCCTCATTTTATTTTCCCTCAGCAGCATTTTGCACAGTTGCCCCCACTTTCTCCTCTCAATCTTTGGGACATGATGCTGTCCTGGTCTTCTTATTCCTTCACTGGCCATTGCTCTTTAGTCTCCTTTGCTGTCTCCTCCGACTTCTCAGGTCAGCTTCTAAATATTAGAGTTCCGCGGGGCACAGGCCTGCATTCTCTTCCATACTGTATCTCTGCTTTTTCCTGATTTGATTTCATGGGTCTAAATAATGGTCACTGAAGTGGACTTCCCAAATTGGTTCCAGTTCAGGTGCTCTGTCTCAGGCAGCAGTAGCAATCCCATGACGGCTGCAGTGACTGGTTCGGGGTTGGGTGGGCCTAAGCTCATTTGGACCAATAAGATATGAGCAAAGGCTTGTTGGGAGCACCTTGGCAAGCACCGTTTTATTCTTGAGAGGCATACATAGTTTGTCAGTCAGTGTATGTGTCTCCCTGTCTCTCTCTGGACCCCCACCCGCCCCCTTCACATATGAATGGGGAAGCCTGTAGCTCTGATGTCAACTGTACAAAAAGCAATTTTGGCATACAGAAGACACTGATACAGTACAATAAAGAGAAGTAAATACTTTGGTCTTTGAAGACATCATTGAAGTGTTGGAACGAAGCCAGGTGCCTGACCTACATCTGGGCTAACTCTTATGAGTAATTATTATTTAACCTAGTTCTATTTGGGTTTCCTGTTACATGTAGCAGGAAATATTCTGATTGATACAATCATCTATACACACACAATGCTGAAATTTTTATCTCAGCCATCACATCTGCCCTATAATCCAGATTCATATATATAACTTCCCACTTGATAGCTCTATCTACATAGATATGGAATAGTCATATAAAACTAACATGTCCAAAAAATTTGCTCCTGATTACCCTTTTCCCTTGCAAATCATCTCTCTCATAGGCTTCCTTACCTTTGTAAATGTTACCATGCTCAAGCCCAACTACAGGTGTTGTCTTGGATGACCCATTCCCCTGGCCCCATAGCCAATCTACCCACCAGTTACCTACTCATCCTACCTACAAAAATAAAAATCCCCAAACTTTGTATTTTTCTCCTCTCTGCTTCTAACCCCAAATAACCACCTTCTCTCACTTGGACTCATGCACTGTCCTCCTAATCACCCTCCTACTTCCTCCTATAATCTCTTTAGAGCAGCCAATTAATTACATCAAACAGTAAATTGGGTTCTCAGACCCAGCTCCCTCCATACCCATAATCAATTCTCAACCAGTAGGGTATCCTAGAATTCAGCTCAATTCTGACACTATCTACCCAGTGATAGCTTCAGATTCCACAGGTTAAGTGAAGAAGTCTCTCTCTCTCTCTCTCTCTCTCTCTCTCTCTCTCTCTCTCTCTCTCTCTCTCTCTCTCTCACACACACACACACACACACAGACACTTCAAATATTAGCTATAAACCCAGGCTCTCTTCGCTTTAAATCAGAGATTCCCACAACCCCTTCCTCAGGTTCAATTAATTTGCTAGAATGGCTCAGAGAACTCAGAGAAATGTTACTAAATCATTGGTTTATTGTACAAGGATATAACTCAGGAACAGCCAGACGGAAGAGATAGGGCAAGCTCTCTGGGAAGGCCATGGGCTCCCATGGTCTCTCCAGGCGCTCCCCTCTTTCTTTCCACATCTTCACGTGTTCACTAGTCCAGAAGCTCCCTGAACTGCCATCTTCTTGAGTTGTTACAGAGGTTTCATTGATTAAATCACTGGCCAGTAGTGACTGATTCAAGCTCTAGCCCCTCTCCCCTTCCCCAGGAGTATGTGGGGGGTGGCGAGGGGATGTTGGTGGGAGTGTGACTGAAAGCTCCAACCCTCTAATCATAAGGTGGGGTCTCCTGGCAACCAGTCCCCATTCTTAGGTGCTTCCCAAAAGTCGCCTCATTAACATAACAAAAAATACTTTTGTTTCCCCACTCTCAATGCTCAGGAAATTCCAAGAGTTCCAGGAACTGTAAGCTAGGAACTGTGGGTGAAGTCCAAATATGTAAGAGAAATATATTTTGGACATCTGAATGACCAAATATATATTATAAATATATATTATAAATATTATAAATAACAATATAGCACACAGCAAATCAGATCATTCACTGTCCTGCTTCAAACCCTCAATGACCTCTCATCAAACCTAGAATAAGACTTGAGGACGTCATACGAATGGTGGCAGAGGAGGCGCACTTTTTGAGTTCTCCTCCGGACCTTATAACAAATGGAACATCTATAATCCATCAAAGGACTCTCTGCTCATCACGCAGAACAGCTAAGAGACACGTGCAAGGATTACTTAAGGTTGGCAAATTGGGTGAGCAGGGGAAAAGGGAAGGGAGTGGAGTGGAGACACGGCCCACAACTTCGCCTGTGGAGAGGCGGACCACATCTGCGGAGGTGGAAACACGGCCCGCATCTGTAGCGGTGGAAACGCAGCTGGAATCCGCAGCTTCAGAGATGCAGGGGATCCCAGGATGGATCAGAGAACACAAAAGCAAGGAGGTGGGCTCTTTCCTTGTGTCCCACAGCTGATCTCTCCTGCCAAGGGGGCAGGATATCCAGTATTTGAGGCAATAACCTCAGTGAGACCTCCAGTTGGGCCCTAGGCCAGACAAAGGACACAAACTCCATAACTGGGCCCCTTCCCCCACTCTTCCAATCCTACCCCTGCCCTTCCAGAGATTTAAACTGGCCCCTGAACTGAGGAGTAGTGTCAGATTACAAAGAAACCATAGTGCTCAGGCTCTGGGAAAACTGGCGTGTAGCTCTGACCCAGGGAAAAGGCTGGGAAGAGTGTGATTTTTGCTGGGCTAGGAGAGAAGAGACTCCTCCACCCCCAGCCACCACCTTTACTGGCCTGCGGGAAGAGCGTGATATGGCTGGGCTGGGAGAGAAAAGACCCTTCCATCCCCAGCCCCCACCCTTTCTGGCCTGCCTAGGGCGGGGCAATTACAACTGCGGAGGCACTCCCAGGGATCAGCACTAAGCGGCAGACTCAGCTCCCAGCTTTCACCAGCTCAGAAATCACCCACCCATCACACACACACACACACACACACACACACACACACACACACACACACATAGAAGAAGTCCCTCAGACTCAGGAGAACTGGACACAGGGCTGGTTGTGCTACTTTCAGTGTGCATATGTGCAGGCAAGGGCAGAAACTGCTCTGACTTTGTAAAAACTACCATGCAGACCCCTCAGCCCCACGCATCTAAATCTCCAATCCCAAAGTCACTCTGGGCACCAGGTGACCGGCTCTGCCTGCACAATACACATGGGACTCTTTGGTACAGCAGAGGACAACCTGGAGATTACTTGGTGGGCTTAAGCCAAGACTGGCGCTGCTTTTTGTTTTGTTTTTTTTTGTTTTGTCTTTATATCTTTGATATCTTTGCCTGTGTTGAGTGGGAGTTGTCAGTTGTTTTTACATGTGAAGGTATTTGATTTTTTCTTTGTTGTTGTGGTTGTGGTTGTTGTGCTTGGTGATTTGCTTTGTTCTGAAATTGCCCTACCAGGGCCCAGCTTAAGAGGCACAAGATTCAACATACCCAGAGGCCAACTCCAGACCAAACCAGAGTACTGCCGGGTTTGACCCACAAGTGACATATCCAGAGGGAATTCTCTACAGGCACAAGAGCCCATAGAGGTCAAACCATATTTAAGTGGTCAACCCTAACGCAGCAGAACACCCTGCGGTGGGCAGAGCCAAGTCTCACAACTAGTCAGCCTAGGAGTTAACCTCACCTACTCACAAGCGAAAAGCAATTAAGGATCTCCTTTAACAGGACAATATACACAATACAAGAGTCACCTGTGGAGCACATGCAGAGGAGAAAAACGAAGTAGTGCAAGTCAAATATAAAGGACACATACTACATAAGATAACCCAGCAAGAACTAAGAGCTCTAGGGGATCTACCTAATACATCAAAGCAAACAGAGAGTCAGTCAGAATGGGGAAACAAAGAAACATGTCCCAAATAAAAGAACAAAAGAAACCTCCAGAAATGGAACCAAATGAAACAGAGGTAACCAACCTTTCAGAGACAGAGTTCAGAACACTGATGATTAGAATGTTTAAGAAGCTTAGAGACGACATAAAGGAAGATGTAGAAATCATAATAAACAACCAGTTAGAACTAAAGAACACAATTACCGAAATCAAGAACTCACTTGAAGGAATTAACAGCAGGTTAGATGAAGCAGAGAATAGAATCCGCAACTTAGAAGACAAGTTAGCAGAAATCACCCAAACAGAACAACAGAAAGGAAAACGAATAAAAAACAATGAAGATGGTTTAAGAGACCTCTGGGATAACATCAAGCACAACAACAAGTGCATCATAGGAAAACCAGAAGGTGAAGAGAGGAAGCAAGGGATTGAGAACATATTTCAAGTAATAATGGCCAAAAACTTCCCTAACCTGATGAAGGAAACCAACATACAAGCCCAGGAAGTGCAAAGAGTTCCAACCAGGATAAACTCAAACAGGTCCACACCAAGACACATTATAGTTAAAATGGCAAAGGTTAAAGACAAAGAGAGAATCCTAAAAGCAGCAAAAGAAAGACAGAGGGTTACATACAAGGGAACTCCCATAAGCCTATCAAATGACTATTCTACAGAAACATTGAAGGCCAGGAGGGAGTGGCAGGAGATACTCAAAGTGATGGAAAACAAAGGCCTGCAACCTAGATTGCTTTATCCAGCAAGGCTATCATTTAAAGTTGATGGAGAGATAAAGAGCTTCCCAGAAAAGAATAAGCTAAAGGAATTTATTACCACCAAGCCAGCATTGCAAGAAATACTAAAAGGACTTCTGTAAATAGAAGAAAGATGAAAACAATCTAACTACAAATTTAAAAATGGCAATAACTCTGTACCTATCAATAATCACTTTAAATGTAAATAGATTAAATGCTCCAATCAAGAGACATAGGGTGGCTGAGTGGATAAGTAAGCAAGACCCTTGTATATGCTGTATACAAGAGACTCATCTCAGATCAAAAGACACACACAGGCTGAAAGTGAAAGGTTGGAGTAAGATATTTCATGCAAGTGGCAATGAGAAAAAAGTTGGAGTTGCAATACTTATATCTGACAAAATAGACTTTAAAATGAAGAACATGTTAAAAGACAAAGATGGGCACTATATAATAATAAAAGGATCAATCCAACAAAAGGACATAACCCTAGTAAACATCTATGCACCCAACATAGGAGCACCTAAATATATAAAACAGATATTCACTGACATAAAGACAGAGATCAACAGTAACACTATCATAGTAGGGGACTTCAACACACCTCTGACAACAAGGGACAGGTCTTCCAGACAGAAAATCAATAGGGAAACAACAGCCTTAAATGGTACTTTGGACCACTTGGATTTAATCGATATTTTCAGAGCATTTCACCCCAAAGCTGCAGAATACACGTTCCTCTCAAGTGCACATGGAACATTTTCCAAGATAGACCACATGTTAGGCCACAAAACAAGTCTTGATAAATTTAAGAAAATTGAAATCATACCAATTGTCTTCTCTGACTACAGTTCTATGAAATTAGAAATGAACTACAGGAAAAAAACTGGAAGACACACCATTTCATGGAGGCTGAATAACATGATACTAAATAATGAATGGGTCAAGCAGGAGATCAAGGAAGAAATCAAAAGATATCTCGAGACAAACGAAAATTAAAACACAACGACCCAAAATCTATGGGATGCCACGAATGCAATCCTAAGAGGGAAATTTATAGCATTGCAGACCTACCTAAAGAAACAAGAAACATCATTAATCAACAGTTTATCTTCACACTTAAGGGATCTGGAAAAAAGAACAGCAAAATAAGCCCAAAGGGAGTACAAGGAAGGAGATAATAAAGATCAGAGCGGAAATAAATGAAATAGAAACCAGAAAAACAATACAAAAGATCAATGAATCCAAGAGTTTGTTCTTAGAGAAGATAAACAAAATTGACAAACCTTTAGCCAGACTCATAAAAAAAAAAAGAGAGGGGACACAAATTAATAAAATCAGAAATGAAAGAGAAGTGACAACAGACACTGCAGAAATACAAAAAAATTTAAGAAATTATTCTGAGCAACTATATGCCAACAAATTTGACAATCTGGAAGAAATGGACAATTTTCTAGAGGCATACAACCTTCCAAGGCTAACTCAAGAAGAAACAGAAAACCTGAATAGACTGATTACCACCAGGGAAATTGAATCAGTAATCAACAATCTCTCAACAAACAAAAGCCCTGGACCAGATGGCTTTATAAGTGAATTTTACAAAACGAAAAAAGTGAAAAAAGAATTATCACCTATTCTCCTCAAGCTCTTCCAAAAAATCCAGAAGGAGGGAAGACTCCCAAACACTTTTTACGAAGCCACTATCACCCTCATCCCAAAATCAGACAAAGATACCACAAAAAAAGAAAACTACAGGCAGATATCTCTAATGAATATAGATGCAAAAATCTTCAACAAAATATTAGCAAACAGAATTCAGCAATACATCAAAAAGATCATACACCATGATCAAGTGGGATTCATCCCTGGTATGCAAGGATGGTTCAACACTCGCAAATCAATTAATGTGATACACCACATTAACAAAATGAAAAATAAAAATCATACGATCATATCAATAGATGCAGGAAAAGCATTTGATAAAATCCAGCAGCCATTTATGATAAAAACCCTTAAGAAAGTGGGAATAGAGGGATCATATCTCAACATAATGAAGGCCATATATGATAAACCCACAACTAACACCACACTCAATGGGGAAAAGCTAAAACCATTCCCCTTAAGATCAGGAACAAGGCAAGGTTGCCCACTTTCTCCACTTCTATTCAACGTAGTGCTGGAAGTTCTAGCCACAGCAATCGGACAAGAAAAAGAAACAAAAGGCATCCAAATTGGAAAGGAGGAAGTAAAATTGTCATTATATGCAGATGACATGATACTATATATAGAGAACCCTAAAGACTCCACCAAGAAACTATTAGAGCTGATAGATGAATTTAGTAAAGTAGCAAGATACAAAATTAATATGCAGAAATCAGTTGCATTTGTATATACCAATAATAAAACATCAGAAGGAGAAATTAAAAAAACAATCCCATTCACAATTGCTCCAAAGAATATAAAATACCTGGGAATAAATTTAACCAAAGAAGTTAAAGATCTGTACTCAGAAAATTATAAGACATTGAAGAAAGAAATGAAAGAAGATACAAATAGATGGAAACACATACCATGTCCGTGGATAGGAAGAATTAATATAGTTAAAATGTCCATACTGCCTAAGGCAATATACATATTCAACGCAATTCCTATCAAACTACCAATGATGTTTTTCACAGAAATAGAACATATAATCCTAAAATTTATATGGGACCATAAAAGACCCTGGATAGCCTCAGCAATCTTGAGAAATAAGAACAAAGTGGAAGGTATAACAATACCTGACATCAAATTATACTACAAGGCTACAGTAATCAAAACAGCATGGTACTGGCATAAAAACAGACACATAGATCAACGGAACAGAATAGAGAGTCCAGAAATAAATCCATGCCTATATGGCCATTTAATCTATGACCGGAAGCAAGAATGTATGGTGGGGTAAAGACAGTCTACTCAATATATGGTGCTGGGAAACCTGGACAGACACATGCAAAAAAATGAAGATGGACCACCTCCTTACACCATATACAAAAATAAATTCAAAATGGCTTAAAGACTCAAATGTAAGATCTGAAACCATAAAATTCCTAGAAGAAAATATAGGAAGAAACTTCACCGACATTACCCGGCGTAATATTTTTACTGATATATCCCCTCGCGCAAGGGAAGTAAGAGAAAACATAAACATGTGGGATTACATTAAACTAAAAAGTTTTTTCACAGCAAAGGAAACCATCAATAAAACAAAAAGGGATCCTACTGAATGGGAAAAGATATTCGCCAATGATATATCTGATAAGGGATTAATATCACAAATTTATTAAAAACTCAGTCAACTCAACTCCAAAAAAAACAAACAACCCAACTGAAAAATGGACAGAGGACATGAAGAGACATTTTTCTAAAAAGGACATACAGATGGCAAACAGACTTATGAAGAAATGCTCAACCTCAGTAACCATCAGAGAAATGCAAATAAAAACCACAATGAGATACCACCTCACCCCAGTCAAAACGGCTATCATCAATAAATCAACAAACAACAAGTGCTGGCGTGGATGTGGAGAAAAGGGAACGCTTGTGCACAGTTGGTGGGATTGCAGATTGGTGCAGCCAC
This sequence comes from Rhinolophus hipposideros, assembly GCF_964194185.1. Classification (NCBI taxonomy): domain Eukaryota; kingdom Metazoa; phylum Chordata; class Mammalia; order Chiroptera; family Rhinolophidae; genus Rhinolophus; species Rhinolophus hipposideros. The sequence goes on from NC_138047.1 coordinate 59,658,967, forward strand.
TATGGAAAATAGTATGGAGGTATCTCAAAAACCTGAAAATGGAACTACTTTATGATCCAGCAATCCACTCCTGGGTATCTATCTGGAGAAATCCAAAACTCTAATTCAAAAATCTTTATGCAGCACTATACACAATAGCCAAGACATGGAAACAACAGAAATGCCCATCGGTAGACGACTGGATTAAGAAGCTGTGGTACATTTATACAATGGAGTAGTACGCAGCCATAAAGAAGAAAGAAATCTTACCATTTGCAACAACATGGATAGACCTAGAGAACATTATGTTAAGTGAAATAAGTCAGACAGAGAAAGACAAATACCATATCATCTCACTTATATGTGGAATCTAAAGAAAAGAATAAGTGAATGAACTAATCAGAAACAGTTTTGGAGACATAGAGGAAAAACTGAAGGTTGCTAGATGGGCGGCGGGGTGGGGATAAGGGGGAAGGTGAGGGGATTAGAAAATAGTCGGTAACCACAAGATGGCCACGGTGTTTTGAAAATTAATTTGGGGAATGTAAACAACAATGTTGTAAAGATTTTGTAGGGTATCCGATGGACACTTGTCTCATTAGGGAGACCACCTCAGGGATGATGTAGATGCCTGATCACTGCACTGTACACCTGAAGCTGAACAATAATGAATGCCAACTGTAATTTTACATATATATGTATATATACATGTATATACTTACAGGAAGTGGAGTACAGCATTAGGAATAGAGACAGTGGAAATGTAATGGCTCTGTGCGATGTCAGAGGGATAGTGGATGGGGGGAGGGAAGTTCACACAGTGTGAGGGATATAAATGGTAAACGTCTAAGTATTACTTTGTCTTGTGTACCTGAAACTAATAATAAATTTAAAAAGCCAGGTAAAGAAAAAAAAACTACCTAGAATAAGACTTAAATTTTTCATCTTGCCTAAAAGGCCCTATCTATATGTTCTGCCCCCTAACTCTCCAACCTCCCCTCACACCACTTGTTTGTAAGGCCCTTTCTGCACCCCTCTGTGAAGAAAGCCGCTCATTCCCACCTCAGCGTATTGTACTAGTTTTTCTCTGCCAGGAATTTCTTTTGTCCAAAATCTTCATGTGGCCAGTTTCATTATTTGTGTCTCAGTATCTCCTCAGGGAGCCTTTCACTGTTCAGACCAGTCACTGTGACCTCATCCAGGCTTCTCTTCTCCACTTTGTGGCCCATCTTCTTCATTTCCTGGCTTACTTGAGTACCTGTCCGGCTTCATTTTATGAGAACAGGGATCTTATAAGTCTTGTTTGCTGCTGTGTCATCACTTCCTAGAATGGTGCCTACCACACGAGAGGTAGTAAATAAATATTTGTTAATTGGTTGAATGGGTGGATGGAGGGATCAAAGGGCGGACAGTTGGATTATGGAAAAACACTCTTTTGCTTTATTATCTAATTTTCCTCAAAAGACACTTACAAAAATTAATGAGTCAGAAAAAGTTAATGAAAACAAGTCTGGGAGCTGACAGGATAAGCCTAAAGATTAACTGATGAAGTCAGAAAGAGTTAATAAGAATGAGTCTGGGAGCTAAAAAGAATAGGTCTAAAGATTAATGTAGCTCGGTGTCTCCTGGCTAGCACTACACTTGCAGGCTGATAAACACCAGGACAATTTTCAGAGGAAGCCAACTGCGATAACAGTTCTCAAAAGGGGCCAGCAGCAATGGTAAACAACTGCAAAATGACTAGCCCCCTGTATCATGCATAGAAAAATATAAAACCCCAGCTAAATAGCAACCCGCTACAGCTGTCCACTAGAGACTCTGCCCTCGGCAAACCCCCTGCCGGTGTTTCTTTCCTTACTACCCGTGGTAGCGGTCTTCTTTAGACACCACCATGGACATTCTCTCCGCCCAACCTTCAGTAAAACTTTCTTTGCTTTCCTACTTTTCTGAGTCTTGTGAATTCCTTCACCTTCTGCAAATGACCGGGGTTAATTCTACACCAGTACAAAACTCATCATTGAAGTGTGCACACAGTAAAGCCAAACTCTCTGACTTTGAAGATTCACTACAAGCTGGGGATCTTGGGCAAGATAAAATAAATTCTATGCCTGTGTTCTCGTATGTGAAATGAGCTAATAATAGTATCTCCCTCATAGGATTATTATGAGAATGAAATGGAATAATATTTAAAAAGGACTATAGAACAAGGTCATGCACATAATTACTACTGTGTAAGTTTGGCTATTATTTGGTATTATTATCATTATTCAAGAGCTCCTCTCTAGAGTAAGAGTACACAAACTTAGGCCCAGGTTCAAATCCAGCCCTCCACCTCTCTTTTGTAAATAGTTTTATTGGAGCAACAAGCCACGCCCATTCATTTACATATTGTCTATGGCTGTTCTTTCTCGATAATGGTGGAGTTGAGTTGATTATTTTCAGCAGAAAGGCAATAATGCCCACAAAGCTTAAAATATGTACTATCTGGCTCTTTACAGAAAGTTTGCCAGTCCCTATTTTAGAGCATATGCCATGGGTTTAGATAAATGTGTATAAAGAGAGTAATGATGACTCTTTATAGTTATGTTTTCCTGAATTAAACAAGAACAAGAACAAAACAACAGCCCTTAGCATCTGGACCCTGGTTTTATCTCTTGAGTCTCAGTTGTCTGGAGCTATGTGGAAGTAAAAGGCAAAGCTGTGAGTGCCCAAGGGCAAGACCAGCTGCTACAATTACAAGAGATTGATTAGGAAGCCACATGACCACCGAGAAACACTGCTAATGGTTGTGTTAACTTTCCCAGTAATCTGCTTTTTCATTAATAGACGGAGTAATTACGTATGGTCCACTGTGGAGCAACCCATAAAGAAGGGCTTTCAAAGAATTTCCTAAGCTTAAAAACTAAATGGCTGTGCAGACATTGATTAATCAAAGTACCCAACATCAGCATCTGAGCTATGCCTCCAATTTCTTGTGGCAAAACTATGCAAAACCCAACTCAATCTCAACACCATTCTCCTTTGCCTGCTTCTACCTTGTTTCCCTGAAAATAAGACCTAGTCAGACAATCAGCTCTAATGCGTCTTTTGGAGCAAAAATTAATACAAGACCCAGTCTTATTTTACTATAAGACCCGATATAATACAATGTGATGTAATGTAATGTAATGTAATGTAATGTAATGTAATATAACACTGGGTCTTCTATTAATATTTGCTCCAAAATACACATTAGAGCTGATTGTCTGGCTAGGTCTTATTTTCGGGGAAATAGGGTACATACATACAGAGATTGAAAACAAAACAAAACAAAAAAATAATTCCCTAACACCTCTTTCAATGAGAGAAATGTATATATGACAACTCTGGGCAAAAAGGACATAAAAGGAAATCTGTTGGCACCGCCATTTCAATGTTTGTCTTTTTTTGGTCTTGAATATAGACATAGCATCTGAAACTGCCACGATTATCTTGTGATTATGAGAAAACAGAGACATTAGTGAGAATAGTTTTGAACCTTTAAACCAATATCAGCAGTGCCTACCTCTGTCCTGAACTTATGAGAAGAATAAACCACTCTTCATGTAAGCCACAGTTACTGTGTTTTATTTCTAACAAAAACCCTTCCTAACTGATATATTTCACAAACTGAAAACTGGGGGACTAACAAAAGACATGTTATAAGAGAAAAGGTGCAAGATTAGAAGTCACAAGATCTGGACTCAAATTCTGATCCTTCCATTTATTAACGAGAGAACTTAATGGCATTAAGATCATTTGTTTCCTCCTTAGTTCCAATTATTTACCCACCTCTTAGGCCTGTTTAAGGCTCAAATCAGGCAACTTGTGGACATGTTAACAAATACACTCTAAAGCTTATGTAGCAGTATGATTAAAGACGTGCTACGAAGGAAAATGATTTCAAATTTAATTATACAAATTCAATATTCCAATGTGGGGGAATATTCATTTAATTTATTTTACATTCTCTCCCTTGGTAGTTTATTTGGGTCATCCAAAGAAGTACCTACTCAGACAAGCTACACAGCCCTGCGGTCCTCTCAGTCGAGAGAAAGGAAGCGAATGTTTAAATAAGGGTTAATCATGCTTGTTCAGTGCTTTAAGTAAAGCATTGCCTGTTTTGAATTAGATTGTAGTCCTGACTCTACCCAGTGCTAAATCTGCTTCACCATTTTAAGAAATAAAAAGTTAGGGTTTTTTTTTTTAATGTGTGAAAAGAAAAAAACACATTAATAAATATAGTGTTAATGTTGTCATAAAGGATTATGTAGAATTCTCCCAACTCTCACAGAAAATGTCTGCTTAAATGGAAAAAAAAAAACCAAAAACCCACTATGCAAGACTTAAGGTTGTATTTAAAGAAAACATTTTCTAGCACTGATTTAAGCAGGAATATATATTCCTGATTACCAGATAAGATGACATATGGGGAAAAATTATCTGTTATTAATCCATCTTCTATTGTTCATTTGTAATTTATATACTTTATCTATACTAACTTTCACATGTCAAGGTTTCTACATTTGAATATCTAAATGCCTATGTAATAATAAACCAGTTTAAGATATAAAACAAAAACACCTTTGTGTTCCTCTGTATACTCTTTCCCAACCCAATCTCCTTCCCTCCCCACCAGAGGTCAACTCCAACTTCAATATTTATTAATGATTTCCTTGCTTGAAGGCTTGTTAATCATCCTTTGGCTTTTCTTTGTGACTTTACCACAGACATGTGTGTGTGTGCGCATGAGCATATCCCTAAAATAGATAATTTAGTTTTGCTTGTTTATGAACTTTCTTATGCAGAAGCTTACTATATATGCTTAATATTACTTTTGGGTAGTCATCCTTGTTGACACGGAACTATATTTCATGCACTTCCATCGTTACACAGTATTTCATTTATTAATACATGAAATTTATTAATTCTTCTGTTGATGAACCTTGTGCTGTTTCCAATTTTTTGCTGTTATGAATATTACCATGAATATTCTTATGTTCTTCTCCTAATACTCAGGTACAAGTTTCTTTGTGAGCATAGCTACAAATGCCATTGCTAAATCATAGAACATAGGCATTTTTTATCTTATTTGGAGATGTCTACGTATTTTCCAAAATGTTTACATCAATCTACATCTGTCCCACCAGCAGTATATAAAAATTCCCATTTCTCTACAACCTTGCCAAAAACTGGTATCCTCAGACCTGTTAGTTATTGCTAACACCCTGGGTATCGATATTACTAAATGGTATTTTGTTGCTTTTTCTGGAACACACCAGACACCTACTGACATATGTGCGGCCTGCTTCCTCACCTCCTGGAGGTCGTTGCTTGTGTCACTTTCTCAGCAAGGCTTTCCCTGACAACCCAATTTAAAATTGCAGCCTCTAGGTATTTCCACCTTTCTCACTTAGTTTTCCCTGTTGCACTTATCACCCTTACACATTGCGATGGGCTGAATTATGCTCCTACCCCAAATTCATATGTTGACATCCTAACCCTCCAGTACCTCAAAATGTGACTACATTTGGAGATAGGGTCTTTAAAGAGATAATTATGTTAAAATGAGACCATTAGAATGGGGCCTAATACCATATGAGTGATTTCCTTATGAGATGAGGACATTTGGACACAGGGCTGCACAGGGGGAAGACTATGTAAAGATACAAGAAGATGGCTATATACCAGCCAAGGAGAGAGGCCTCCGAAGAAACTAACCCTGCCAACACCTTGATTCCAGACTCCAGGTCTTTAGAATTCTGAGAAAATCATTTCTGTTGTTTAAGCCACCCAGTCTGTGCCTTTGTTATGACAGCCCTAGCAAACTAATGCAGACATATATTTCTGTTGTTTAGTCAGAAAAATACAAGCATAAACCACAGTTCATTGATTCATTTCAGCCCTAGTGGAATATATAAAGGAATGGTAGTAGGTATCTTCTTATTCTTGATTGCAAAATGAATACCTTCAACTTTTTATTATTATATATTATATGAGGTGTGATCAAAAACTATGGTGAATGCTGCTGCTGCTGCAGAGGCAGGGATCTTCAATACGCGGAGTGGCGCGTCGAACCTTAGTAACAGTGTGGGACAGGTTTCAACTCATTCAGTGCAGTCAATCGGGTGTGAGCTATAGTTGAGAGAAGGTGTGTGTTAAAGTGTGCCGTAAATCATCCTCCATCATGACAACACTGTGTCACACATCGCTTCTGGTACAGCAATTTCTGTCCAATAAAAACATCACAGGGGCACCAGGATGGTTAAGTTGGTTAGAACGCAAGCTCTTAACAACAAGGTTGCAGGTTCAATTCCCGCATGGGATGGTGGGCTGTGCCCCTTGCAACTAAGATTGAAAATGGTGACTGGACTTGGAGCTGAGCTGCATCCTTCACAACTAGATTGAAGGACAATGACTGATGGGTCCTGGAAAAACACACTGTTCCCCAATAGTCCCCATAAAAATAAAAATAAATATTGGTCTAAAAAAAAATTATCCACCTTATTCACCGAGTCTGGCACCGTGCAACTTCTGGCTCTTCCTCAAAGTCAAAATGATTCAGGACATTGAGGCAGCCACGACAGCGCAACTAAAGCCACTCATGAAAAAGGACTTCCAAAACTGCTTCAGAAAGTGACAAGAACAATGGGATAAGTGTGTTGAAAGTGAGGGGGGCTATTTTGAGGGGATTAATGGCAATGTGTCTTTTACTATAATAATTCTTTTATTTAAACATTCCCCATAGTTTTAGATCACACCTTGTATTTGCTATCTGATCAGTTCAATATCTATAGTTTCTGTATATCTATTTCTGTGGTCGTTACTGCTATTTCTCTTGTAGAGTAGCTTATTTCCTCATGTCTATAGGGATTTTTAAAAGTATAAGTACATTTACTTGGTACATCACCTGTGGGATTTCCTGAGGCCCTGTTTAAAGTATATGCGTTCAGGGAGGATTTGTCTGGCTTCTGCTTCACACCTGGAGTCCACACCAACCAGGGCCATCTCACATTAAATATATAGCTCGGAGTGTTCTGGCCCCTACAAGACAGTGTAAATTCAAGCCACAATCCTTCATGAGTGTGACCTTGTCTTCGGGTATTCTCAGAGGAGGAAATTTCCTCATTTCTTTGTTCAATCAGAGCCAAAGCTAAAGCAGGTACATGTCCACATTATCCTGGGGCAGACAACATTCTGGCACACCCACTGAGTATACTATCCCTGGGAGTCCTGGGTTTGTGGGCAAACTCTGATCTGACTTCCAGTCTGCTTGGGGCTCTAAGCTTTGTTTTCTCCTTCAGTGCTCATGTGCCCTACTAAGACCCAGGCTGAAGACCACGTGTGTTCAACAGATATGTCAGGTCAATGCCAGGTTTGGTAACTGCTTCATTCTATAGAGTCAAACTTCCTTATCACACCGGAACACAAAGAATCTCATTAATCTGCCTCCAACTCAGCTACATGTAAAGTGTGTGTGTGTGTGTGTGTGTGTGTGTGTGTGTGTGTAAAATACCTTACTGGGCATTTTTAGATGTATATCATGAAAAGTTTCTCTAATCATTGAATTCATTCTATCGCCAGAAATAAAAAAATCTTTATTGCATACACATAATTGAGCCTCCCAAGATCTACTAAGTCATAATTTCAAGAGTGTGGCCCCCAAATCAATATTTTGGCAAGTTTCCTAGCTCACTCTAATGCAGCTGATCCACCACCTGATGGTCTGGAATCATTGCCTGAGTTGGGCATCTTTTATTCATGGTGAAGCTTCCAATTTAAGTAGAATGTTTAGCCATGACTGTTTCATACAGAGAAGGTATAATGCAGTACTCATAGAGTCCACATCTGTTTTGAAGACATCAAATATGTGTATCTGTTATCTCTGGTTCGACATTACTACTTTGAAACCAAAGATACTGTGCTCATAATTAATTGGTATCTTGAGAAATCCTCTTTCTACCCTGTTATATGTCATAAAAGTGGTCATAGGAGCAATTTGTACAGGGTGATTTAGGGTTTTGGGGGGACTACTGAAATAATCCTGCACATTGGGCCTCCAGAAAGTACAATATACATTTCAGGTTTGTGCTTCCCATGACTTGTTCAAGAGCCTTGAAAGTTGACAAAAATTTGAAGGTGTACAATCCTTATTCCTGAGCAACAAAATTAGTGATTAGTTTCCGTGATGGCTCACGCTGCTTATGTTCACCAACCAGATAGAAGATAGTCTGTAAAAAGGCCACACACTCTTCCTAAGTATTACTAATCAGGATTCTTTTAAATAGTTATTCTTTGGGATTTTATGTAAGTTAGCAAATGTGACAGTGACTTGTCAATATTGCTCATTTGTGCCTCCTTCCAAAAAGATGGTATTTTCTTAATAAACAGTTATTGATTTATTTTTCAAAGGGCATTTACTGTGTATCTGTTACGTGCTAGACATTGTGATGGGCAATGTGAGACCTGTTACTCCTGCCATAGCTTTACATGGCCATTACATGTTGAGTGTTTAAAATACCATTCCTGAAATGACAGAGAAATGTGATCTATGACATATTTGAGATCTGTGAGAAACCAATCCTCACACTCTGCTGAACTACTATTGTGCAACGTGCTTTTAGGGAGCTTTGCTGGGGCTCACGGGCATTCCAACCAGTCTTAACACAGAAAAAGAGATAATGTCTACTGCAGTGTTGGCAGGAGCAAAAAAAAAAACAACAACAAAAGCTCCAAACGATAGTCCTATGAGGAGACTATGTTTGGTGAAAGAATCGAATAAAGTTCCTTCCAGAGCCTAAGAAAAGTATTTTTATGTGCCGAGAAGAATAGAAAAGTGTCATAGACTGAAGTGGTTTGAGGTAGTTCTAGAAAAGAGACAAAATTCACTCCATCTTCTCTGGCTTATGAGGCATTGTTAAATGATAGAACAGTCTTTTTCTCCAATAGTAAGGAGGTCCACTTGAAGATTCATGGATACAGTGACGTGGGAACCATTTCACTGGAAACGATACTACTGACATCACCTACGGGAAAGGCCCAACTAGTTATTTCACCATGTGATATGCAAGTGCTGCTTGGCTGACACGCGCCGTGCTACAGTGTCCACAGCCAGCTTCGTCGCTTTAGAAAGGCAGTCACAGTCCATCCACTTGCAAACATCTTGACATGGCCTAATATTATATATGTAATTAGATTATCCCACTTCATTTCTTTTGTTTTTCAAATGTAAAAATAACCACCTCTAGCCACCACCACCCACTCCAGCATGATGGATTAGCAGAAAGTATCCCTCTTTCAGATGTACCCCCCTCCCCCCCAATTTGTTTCAGAGCCTTGGAAGTTTACTAAAAATCCTTATTCCAAAAGCCTCGAATTGAGAATATTGGAAACTCTGCTCAGCCCACTAGTGTTTTCCATTTTTCAATGGATGTTGCTCTCATGGCTGCCACACAAAGTCACGCTAAAAATTCTCACAACCCACAAGGCTTTTGCCTGTTGTGTATGGCTCCAGTGGGGCTCAGATCCTTGCACAGCCCAAGCTCCTTTACCAAGAGAAGGAGATTCTGATCTCTCAAGCTTAACCCCTTGACTTCCAAGGTCTTTGTTCTTTAGCTGCAGTATACCTAAAGCAACCTGTATACCTAAAGCAATGCAAACGTGGGTACCTAGAGTGAACTTTGTGGCTAATATCAGCCCTTCACCCAGACCTGTATCCTAATGCTGAAATCGCATTGCCAGTTGAGACTTCTCTTTTCTTCATGACAAATTTCCCTTGGGCTAGGGAAGGGAGAGTAACATCCCAGAGCCAATGTAATCCACCATAATCTCCTGGAGAGCTTCTGATAACAGTGAGCCTCAAAAAGTATAGGGTTACAGTTTACAGTCTCCTTGGCCTTTGTCAAACAATACAAAAAAGGTCATGTTATTCCTTTTCTCCAGAATAATTATCCTCAGGACAAAGTTATTTCAAGGTGGGTTTTCTTCATCCAGTCAGAGAAGTGACTTGAAGAATTAAATGGCATTCCTTCCAGAAAAGAAATTTTAAACCCTCTTCTAACTAGGTATTGTACTACATGTTCATTTGAGAGCTAAGTGCAAAGTCACATGTTTTTGCAAATAGCATCACCCTTTTTGTTCCTTCTAAATTGGTAAAATAAGGAAGCTATGGGGCTAAGAAATTGCTGTCCTCCTTTGGCAAATTCCTTGATTTTTTTTTCTACTTGCTTTGAACAAGAAATGGCATAGTATTTTTAAAAATATGGACAATGTTCCATGGTATAGCTTATAACAGAATGAAAATAACTTATTCATATTTAGCTGGAAGAAAATCTATATAAGAAATGCCTGCTAATTGAGGCAAAAGAACAAAAAATTAGCAGATGTGAATTCTTTCTATCAAATTGTGCAGGCTAATTATTCTCTACCTTTGAAGAAGTGCAAAGGTCAAAAGGCTAATATATAGCTTAATCAGAAAATTATGTAAATTAGCCCAAATCAAGTACATCATATAACTTCCATAATCAGTAAAATACATAGTTCACTAGCAAATCAAGTGAAATTTCCAGCTATTTGATCAGTAAAAACAGAAAGAGAAAAACCCAGAACATTGGTAGATATTGTATCTCAGGCAAAGTTGATTTTAACATGACAATAAAAAAATAAAACAAAGCATTTTGGAAAAGGGGCAGAAAGTCAAGAAATACATGAAAACAATTTGAGGGAAATCACTAGAATGTGAGCACCATGGAGACGGGGTGCCTTTTGTTCATTGATGTATTTCTATCACCTAGAACAATGCCTGGTATATGAGTATGATAGATCCTTAGTAAACATTTGTGAATGAATACTGAATGAATGATTAGATCAAAAATGTCATGAGAAAAACAGGAGACTGCAAGTTGTGAAATGAGAAAACAAAGCAATGTATTACAATTTCAAGTATTTCTTCCTAAACTTATTTCATATTCAGCATGTTAGCAATTTTCTACTCTTTACAAAAAAAATAATAAATACCTAGAAGAAAGAGCACTGATATAAAAATATCTTTACTAAAATTTCACAATGATAAATTATTTCTGCTTACAAAAACACCTATGTTAAAGGCAATTCTGTTTTCTTTTAACTCTGGTAAAATGAATCCCTCTCCTAAATATTTGGAAACATATAGTATGTAAATATCCACCCTTCAGAGATAAGAATGAGACACAGAGAAGGAATGGATCTTTCAAGAGTCACCATGAAGTAAATACTCAAATACAACTGATTTTCAGGGTAAGAGTCTTTCTATTTCAAAGCCATATTTTATTATTACCATTTTCCTTATCATTCTTTTCATTAACACCATTCTAAAATGACTCCTTTGTATCTCTATATAGTAAAAAATAGTCATTGTTCTTTATCCCTCAAATCTTGCCACTCCTTAAAAATGTTTCCCTTATATGGTCCCAGTTGGAAACACAGTATATATAAGAAATAATTTTTGTTAATAGTTATTATTCACCATATTCCAGAAGAATTTAAGGCAGTTTATAATACTGAACACGTTACAACAATAGATTGCTATTTAAAAAGCAAATAAATGTGTGAGAAAATGAAGGCAGAGGTAAACTGAGGTATGGAAGATACAATGAAAGCAAAGAAAAGGTACTACACAAAATGAAAATTATGAAGTTTGTGCATTTAATCCTTAGTCACTTGTCTCTAAGATTTCTTGCAACCAAGACAAATAGAGAAACGCAATCGTATGATTCTGTATCCAAAAGGCAAACCAGTTAAACTGGTCAGGAAAAGCATTCTTGGTGCTTAGAGAGATATCTTTTATTGATCCTCATAATAAGGATAGTGCATAACGTTACAAACAACATCCTCAACAATGCCTCTGGTAAATGCAATAATGAGTGCCATATGGACATTTTAGACATCCTTTAACATGGGGCTCACCACCAAAGACCAATTCAATAAAGTAAGGGGGGCCAGGAGGATGAGTAGCAAATGATGAATCCAGTCACTGAGATCAGTGGCTTAATCCAGAAATTGATTTAACATGTTTAAAGAAGTGGAAAAGCCACAAACCCTTCAGCCAATCTCTACAAATGCTGTTCTATGAGCTTTTGATAAGAACTAGGGGGTGTGTTTAAAATTCTGTTCTCTGATCAGGACCAAAAATATAACTATTTGGTGGTACCAGATCCAGATGACTGCAGAATCATATGCAGGAACCCAAGCAAGATAAAACTGTGGAGTCCCTGGATCAAAATTATTAGAAATTTCAAGATGGCAACAGCAGAATATTAAACCAAGCACAAGATCCTTCCAAATTCAGGGCACTGTGTAATTGTATAGATATACACCTGTGATGCCAGATCTGACTATATCCTTTAACAGCCAGTCAGGTTAGTCTAAGATATTCACTTGGGTGACCTGGAAGGAATACTCTCCTTCCCACGGAGTGTCCTTCTTACCATGAGGAAATCCAAGATTCTTCCAGTCTAACTCACAGATGAATCAACAACTGTGACATCCAGAGCTCAGTGACACAAACATGGCAACATTATAAGCTTGGACAATTATAAAACTAGATATTATGAAATGGCTAGCTAGCTTGACCATTTATATGTGTGTATAGATAGATTAAGATAGATAGATAGATAGATAGATAGATAGATAGATAGATAGATAGATAGATAGATAGACAGACAGATAGATAGATCTATATAATACATATGTACACACATACAGAGGGTACCAAAAAAATGTATACACAATTGAAGAAAGGAAAAAACTATATTAAAATTGTAATACTCAATATATACCAATAACAAATGATAAATGCAAGTCACATTTGACTTCTGCAATTACAAGATGTGCTCAAAGTGGTTGAGCATAATTTTAATAGTTTTTTCCTTTATTAAAATGTGTGTATTTTTTTGGCACCCTCTGTACGTAGGGCTGTGTGTGTGTGTGTGTGTGTGTGTGTGCATGTGTGTGTGTGTCTTAAAAACATTTACCCTTGAGAAATGAAACTTCCTTCTACACATTCCAAAATGAACTGCTTACAAGGTATATCCTGGGTAACTAGATAATATATTTTCCTGAATAGAGCTAATTATAATAGAGTTAATATTAGAAGATGTCTAACCTATCGTGATGACTCTATTTTTGAGATCCTTCCTTCTGGCAACTAATAGGTAGCTGGCTCTTTGCTTATCGAGGCCCTTCTTAAATTGTGACTAGAGCCACTGCATTTCTAAGTCAAAAGATGTAGCATCTTTCATTCTCTTTAAAGAGAGAGGGAGCATGCATCCAGCACGCTCAAAACAAAAATCAAGTGATTAGGCAGAGGTTTAACAAGAAGAGAATGAGCAGTATATCTCTGATTTACCTATGTAGAGGTGGTAGCCCTCATTTTCTTTCCTCTAATGCTTTCTTTAAAAACATATTCCATCCATAGGAGCAGCTCTACCAGCTTCTGCCTGCTGACCCAGTTGATGTTTGTTGATATTATTATTATTGTTTTATTGTTATTATTACTATTATTATGCTTTATTATTATCCTAGGATGCATTATACATCCTAAGATACAGAATACATTACACATTTCTCAAATGGCTTACACAAAGAAAGAATTTTTTAACTCTCTAATTACAGGAAGTCTGGAGGTAGGGCACACTCTAGGTTGATTCACTGACTCAAAGATATCATCGAAGACTCAGGAATTTCCTCCCTGCTCTGTCCTTCTTGTGTAGCTCTCATCCTCAGGCCAGTAGCAAAATGGCTGCCTTAGTTCCAGGCGAAAAAAACAGACACAGCAATACACAGAAGACATTGTGTCTTCTTCTGGTTTTCACGAGCCATTCTCAGAAGCCCTCCAGAAGAGTCTCCTTAGGTTTCATTGACCAGAATTGGGTAACATATCCATTCCTAAGTGAACCACAGACAAGTGGACCAGAATTACCATGATCATCTGAGGTGGGATGAATGTTGGGCAGTCAGTTGCAATAATCTTTACCTGGGTCCTGGGCCACTGCTCAATAGATCAGGCTTGGACACAAAACCAAAGAGAAATCAATCTACAGTTGAGTCACTTAGAGTCTTGTTCTCAAAAATTTGAACTAAGGGGCATAGAACCTCAAGGAATTGAAAACTAGCTCTTAAGAATGGCAGAATACTAGAATAAAATTCCTTGAATTTGAGCTACTGATGTCCTCAGAGCTACCTGAGTCTCATCTTTCTTGACGCCTGGTTGCTCAGTTTTTCCTTGATTTCCACAAGACTTCTTATAGTAAACCCTCTTTACTATAAACTAATAAGTCAGTGTAATTTCCTTGCAAATAAAATTCTGTGTTTAAGATAGCCTTAGCAGAAATTAAAAACTTAGAGTACAAACCCATTATGGTCATATTATGGTACGGCTTCTGTCTGAGCTTTAAATTTAGTGTGACCAACTATCCTACCGTATTTCCCCAAAAATAAGACCTAACAGGAAAATAAGCCCTAGCATGATTTTTCAGGATGACATCCCCTGAACATACGCCCGAATATGTCTTTTGGAGCAAAAATTAATATAAGACCTGGTCTTATTTTGGGAGAAACCTGGTAGTTTGCCCGAGATTGAGGGGTTTCCTAGGAGTCAGGACTTCCAGTGTTAAAAACTAGAACCACTGGTCACCCCAACTTCAATAACTGGTCTATACCAAATTCATAAAACCCCTGCCATATCCAGTGTTTTATACGGTGTTCTTAGAATCCAAGTTTGAGAGAAGCCCAACAAAAATTATATGCCTACCAGCTACGTTATAGTCTTACTTCCAAGCTTTAGCTACAGAATATCACAATTATGTCCAGTCCAGGTCCCAACATGGCATAAAACTCACAATGGTATTACAATAGACATTGAGAAAATAAGTCCAAAATGAGTATCATTATCCCTAACACAGGGGAGCAGCTCTCCTAAATGACATGTACCATTATGTTAAAGTCAGAAAACATTTTCTGAGATGAAAGAAACATCCCTGAAGAGGCCCATGACCTGAAAGTGTCCCTTCACACAGGAAGAGGTCTCCTTGGTGTGATCCAGGCTCTGCTGAGGTGGTGCTGACTTACGAATAAAATGATCATGATTAATAACACATTGAATTTCCTCATGAAATAGGATAAAAGGTTTCTTCTAGCCTTAAACATCCACCGAAAGAAAAATTTGACAACATTAAGCAAGGGTAGTTAAGTTGCCCTGAGAAAAAGTGTAGCATAAAATCACAAGAAAATGAGATTCAACAACCAGGGCCTTTTAAGCCATATTTTCTCCCTGTCTCTAAGAGCACAATCAGGGATGTGACAAAACAAAATTCATTTTCTTTCCACACAGATATGAAAGAATATTTTATTTGTTCGGTATTGTAGAAAAGGTATCAAGAAAATGAACAAAAAAAAGCAAGTACACCTGAGGCTCTGGGCAAACTAGTAGAATCCCATTAGATTCAATAATAATGTCAGGGAAATCGTTTTATATCAGAATCGTTTATATCAGGGAAATCGTTTTATATCAGAATTAACATGGTATTCACATCTCAAAATTTTTTCGTGGAAAACAGCTCTGAATTCATTAGCCCTGTTGTTTCTCTCAGGAGTCCACGTACTGTAGAAGGACATATGCTTGCTGATGACAATTTGATTCATTTTCATAGAGACTTCCCTACATAAACATTTGATACATTGGGCACCAGGAATTATTTGTTGGACAAACATGTAAATATAATGAACAAAGGGTGAGGAAAGTACTAGTTGGATCAAAAAAGCTGCTACTATCAACACTTAAACTTGGTTGTCAAACTTGCAATACTTAAACTTGGGCATTCAACTTCCAAGTAAAAATTAGTAAGAAAATATTTCTGCATGAAGACATATATATGCATATATATATATATAAATACATACATTTCTTCCTCTCCTCTTTTCCGAAAGGATATGAGGCACTTGGTACAAGAAAGATGAAATGAATCAATAAACTAAGATTTTTAATGGGAAACAGGAGGAGAAAAATAAATACTTAAAATATAACAATGAATGAAGTGGTTGTGATTGAGTGAGAAGACCATTTATAATCTTCCTGACAAACAAGACAAAGAGGAAAAGGTGATAAGTCACATAAGTCATTTTGATCTGAGAAGAGGAAACTGACTACTTTCCCAAGGGAGATAAAGCTTTTCCTAGACCAAGCTCTGATAGAAACTTCTCATGTAAGGAGGAAGCAGGGATCCTTGTGTGACATAATGGACAATATCTTTATAATTTCAGGGCAAATGCAGAAACATCCGAAAAGAGGGCACCTGATGAGGTTTAAG
This sequence comes from Rhinolophus hipposideros, assembly GCF_964194185.1. Taxonomy (NCBI): domain Eukaryota; kingdom Metazoa; phylum Chordata; class Mammalia; order Chiroptera; family Rhinolophidae; genus Rhinolophus; species Rhinolophus hipposideros. The sequence goes on from NC_138047.1 coordinate 59,675,307, forward strand.
CAACATTTAAATAGTCACCTTACTTAGCAAGAAAACTTTAGGGGCACAGAGCTTGGTCCATAAATGAGTATACAGAATCAGAAATCAATAAAGAGGACATCTAATCTTGCATAGATTTTGACAGATTTTCCTCCCATAATATTAAAAATGTATGCTATTAGTCAAAAGCAATATCAACAATTTAAACAAACATACATTTATGTGCATTTACCATATACCTGATTCTGGACTAAGTCCCTTGCCAATATTATGTCATTAGCATTTCGAACAACACTGCAAATGGAATACTAATAAGTATTTCTGATGTTTAGTAAAAAGAAAATCAAGACTCAGAAAGGTAAAGAAACTTCATCCAAGAAACTCATTACGCAGCAAAGTGAAAATTAAATCTCAGGATTCCTTGACTCCAAACTATTATAATTGTAACCTCTGTTCCTTCCTGCCTCCCTTAGTAAACACAGTTATGCCTGAAACCCACTTGTTTTTCCATGTAAAATACTGGACCAACAGACTCAAATATGTATTTCAAATAAACAGAAAGTATATTTAGAAAAGTTATGATTCCACAGCTTTAATATTCTATAATTTATTGTCTAAACTATACTTTGAGGCCATTTAGAGGATATCATACCTGAAAAATTACTTGAAGGAACTTTTCATGAATCAAAGCTTCCTAGTTAGAATAAGCCAAATTGAAACAATTTTGGAAATAATAAATATTCCCCCTAAAGCTCCAGGCAGCTTATTAGCTGAATTGCTGTATAAAAGAGCTGATTACAAAGTTCCATTCAGAAAAGAACCCAGTGTGTATAAAATCTTAATCATTTCTCTGGTAAGAAATAGACTTTTCAGATGTCTTCTACATCATCTCTAACCATTGCCATGCCTTAAAGTAATGGTGATCCCCTGATTACATCACTATTGGTCCTAAAAGCCATGTCTCCCACAGGGATTTGCTATACTCGAATTGAGGGGTTTATCCCTAAAGTAATAAAAGTATGCATAGTAAGATATAAACTCTATATTCATGATTAACTTCTTTTTTTCCCAGCTTTATTGAGATATAATCGACATGTAACATTGTGTAAGATTATGGTGTACATGTTAATTTGAAACACTTATCTATTGTAAAATGGTTACGTAGTAGGGTTAGCCAACACCCCTATCATCTCACATGATTACCATTTCTTTTTTGTGGTGAGCACATTTAAGATCTACTCTCTTAGCAACTTCCAAGTATGTAATACAGTATTATTAACTACAGTCTAATGGAATCTAGTGCTGTACATTAGAATCCCCCAAACTTGTTTATCTTATAACTGGAAGTTTCTACTCTTTGACCAATATCTCCCATTTCTCCCACCTTGTAGCCCTTGGCAACCATCATTTTATTCTGTTTCAATGAGTTTGGCTCCTTTAGATTCCACATATGCGTATAAGTGAGATAATACACTATTTGTATTTTTCTGTCTGACTTACTTCTCTTAGCTAATGCCCTCAAGGTCCATCCATGTAGTTGCAAATAGCAGGACTTCCTTCTTTCTTGTGGCCAGATAATATTCCATTCATTATATATACCACATTTTCTTACCCGTTCATTCATCAGTGAATTCTTAGGTTGTACAAACAACCTTGCCTGTTGTGAACAATGAAATATCTTGTGAAATATCTTGCCTGTTGTGAACAATGCTGCAATGAACATAGGTGTGCAGATATCTTTCAAGATCCTGATTTTATTTCCTTTGGACATATACTCAGAAGTGGGACTGCTGGGTCATCTGGTAATTCTGTTTTTAATTTTTTTGAGAAACCTCCTTACTGTTTTCCATACTGGCTGTACGAATTCACACTCCCACCAGCAGTGCACAAGGTTTTCCTTATTTCCATATCCTCGCAAACTTACCTCTTGTTACCTTTGGTAACGACCAATCTAACAGGTGTGAGGTGATAGATATTTCATTGTGGTTTTGATTTGCATTTCCCTGCTGATTAGTGATGTTTTCATATACCTATTGGCCATCTGTCTGTGTCTATGCATGCTCACTAGCCATCTGCCAAAGCTCACTCTCACCTCCATCAGGAGTGTGCACAGAGTGGGCCACAGGGTGAGGAGGTGTGTGGGTAAGGCTAACAGAGCACTGGGGGTGGCCATGGGCCATTTAAGAGGCTCCATGGGCAAGGTTTGCCCAGCAACTCGTGGGTGGGCTTCTTGATGGAGTTTGAGATGCAGTTACTATGATCCACATTCCTTTGATACCTCCAGAGAATCTTATCTGCCACTCTCCCAGCCTCTTTTCACCCCTCAGCCATTCAGCTCATGACTCAGAGTCTGGATGTGAGAAATGGGCCTTTTTGGCAGCCTCCTGCACAGCTGGAGAAGCCAGACACTCACTCTCACACTCGCACTTTCCCCCCTGCAAAAGAAATCATGGCTGAGACAAGATCTCTTGGCACAAAAATGTCCTGCCTGGTGGGGAGGGAGGGTTCTGGTAAAGTCAATCTGCATCTCTTACCCTCCCAAATGCATCCAAACTTGTATTGTTTTTGGCTCCAACAGAGTGCTGGAACTTGTCTGCTGGAAACCTGGGCTTCCACAAAAGCTCTCTCATGTGTGGGTGATCGTCGGAGGCAGTGTTTTCCAGGGACTGCCACACCACAGCCAAGGACAGCTGGAGCTGGTTCATGGTCCACAGCCCGGACCAAGGTCTGTCAGCCTGTCAGCCGAGGCCGTGGGTCAGACTCCTCCCTGGTCCCTTGATGTATGGTGCCGGATCCCACAGCTCCCACAGAGGCTCTTCTCTCCATGGAGAGATGCCAAGTCGTTATTGCTGAGGGAAGGATTCGAACGAGGGACATCTTATTCAGTCATGCTACTTAACTTATGACTTTCTCTTTATGTGCCACCCGGATAATTTATAGTGTTTCCCCAAAAATAAGCCCTAGCCGGACAATCAGCTCTAAAGAGACTTTTGGAGCAAAAATTAATGTAAGATCTGGTATTATATTACATTACATTATATTATAGACCTGGTCTTACATTATTATATTGTATTGTATTGTATTAATTATATTATACTATATTATACTATATTATACTATGTTATGCTATATTATACCGGGTCTTATGTTATGTTATATAAGACCCCGTCTTATATTATCATAAAATAAGATGGGGTCTTATATTAATTTTGCTCCAAAAGACGCAAATTTTAGAGCTAATTGTTTGGCTAGGTCTTATTTTCAGGGAAACACAGTATTAAGCCTACTTTTGTTTTGGTAAAATCAACAATCTTTATTAATTTAAGGGTTAGGAGGGCAAAGACTTTATTTAAATTAATTAATACAGAATAGTCGTGGCTTTTAAATTTTTCAATACTTCATTAAAAATATGAGAAAAATTTTCTGGTTAGGCCATTACAAGCGTATTTAGGAATGTCTTTTATTAATAAAAGATACTTGAAAATTGTAGTGCCCAAACTCCATCTTAATCCCTCGCCTCAGTCCGCTTGTGAAGATTAGCAGGACTGAACAGAGTTACCTTTAGGGCAAACATGAAAGGGAAGTGAGGGATTTTGATGCCACCTATACTACAAAAGATGTCGTTTTTTCACTTCCAAAATGCTCTCCATCATGTTTATGCTGGTTTCCTTGGGAGAACATTATTCGGGCTTCCAATCATGATATCCCCTCAATCACCAGCCCCAGCTACAGAAGTGGGCAGATGAAGCAAGCCATACCAATCCCAGAAATACATGCTTTTAGAACCAATGACGGGCTATGATACTGGCACATTACCTTCAAGAGGCCAACAGTAGTCCTCCTTTGACTATTTTAATAACGGACATTAGGAAAACGACTGTCCTTATCCTAGTGGATAGAGAAGTAAAACCCTATGAGCTGAGGGTTTCCAGGAACGATCTTTTCTGCTACATAGAAAAAAGGCAAGTAGGCAATAAGAGAGAATTATACCAACAAGCAAAGTGGAAGAGAAATATGATAAAGGTAACACTGCATCTACGTACATCTGCCGTCTACCATTGTACTTACCTGATGGGGGAGTCGATAATTCCCTCCGTTTATTTAATATGCATGGATTTGGGGTTATTCTCTCTTACAATATTGATTCCATGAATGAACCTAAAGAGGGCTAACTCCAAAGTAATCTACATCACAAGTCCCTAAGTTAGAGGTATTAGTGATATCTTCCCTGATTTGTTTCAAAGTATGATTTCAAATAAATGTTTATATACTGATGAAAGCTGTACTTGTATATTTACTGGAGACATACTATCTACATAAAATTTAGAAATCAGACACTACAGGTGATAATACAGATATATGGTCCTCACTAGATGTTACATTGATCTCTTTATCCCTTCTCTGGTTTCTTCTCTGTAAGAGGGTTCACAGCTCAGAAATCTGATCTCTTGTGATTATTGAATTTGGAACCACTAGAAGACTTAAACCCTAAATTATAAGCCCTGATGTTTTCAATTAAAGGAATACAGGCTATTAGGTCTGTTCAACTTTGTGCATTGTCAGGATGTGAAATTATAACTGCAACTGGGGTAGTTAAATACGTGTCTCAGACATAAGTGCAGAGGGTATCCTCAGCTGAGGTTCCTCTCTACAAAAGGCAGGTGGGTAGTGGAAACAACCTGAGGGATGGGAATGACACTAGATTCTACTAGATTCTTCATTATTAGTTAATAATGAACAAAAGGCAACAAAGGTTCTAAAGTTCTCTTCATATTCAATATAGCTAAATAGGCTGTCAGCTGCCATTACTGCTGCTGACAAATAATGTTTTCAATAACAGATATTTTCAAATGCTGAAAGGCATATAAAACAAAACAAAACTTCTACCCTCTTCTAGAGAAATCTTAACACTTTTAAATGATAAAATTATTACATACACAGGAACATTTTCATGCAGTTTAGAAAGACATGAGATATAAAGATGCTGTTCTCCAAATCCCGCTCCTTCTCTCCAACTTGAACTATTAATAGTTTTGTATGCATTCTTCCAAAAGAAAAAGTTATAATTGATTAGTATATTGTATCCAAGTGTGTATCATTTTAATTATGTAAAAGAGATCATTCACACTATTTAGCATTACTTTCTTTATACTTAATTTTATATCTTGGAGAACATTCACAGCAGCACAGAGAGATTTACTTCATTCTTTTTAAAGGCTGCTTCATAAAATCATGATTTATTTAGCCCATTCCCATTTCATACACACTTAAGTTGATTGTTTCTAGGGTTTTCTGCTATAGCAAATAATGCTGCAGCATATATGTGTATGTACATATGACATAAATGTATAAACACAAATATCACACATACACACACATATATCTCACAACACACATATCACAAATATACCCTTATAGGTATTATAATGATATTTTTCCCCTGTGGTAAAACTGCTCTGCTACTTAATTCACAAGGCAAAATGCAATTAATAAGGTTCTTGGAATGAAGGTGGTACATTCTGCAAATGCAAAGAATCACCATCGATTTCTTTAGTTTTCATAGTTTCTTTTTATTTGAGAAGAGTTGCCACTAAATTTTGTTCCAGAGAGTGAAGTACAATGAGCCCTTTCCCCTACATCCTATTTCATGCTTTTGTTTATAACCTTAGATTTAATAATCAGTTTGTCAAGTTTTCCTACTTTTTAGAAAAATATATTAACGATAACAATAAAAACAATACTCATTCCTTTTTCATACTAAAAAAAATAATAATAACACCTTGTGGTGTGTTTATGTATGTGAGTGCCAAAGGACAGGTCTTTCTTAGAATTTTTCATCAAGGTACCTAGTCCTTCCAAGAAAGTAGCACTCCATTTCTACTCAGGGGTATGTCTATCGATGAATCATAGTTGTGCAGGCATGCTTATTTCAATCAATATACTCACAGAAGACAGTCTATTTTTTCAGGAGCCAGATTCTTGGCTCTTTCTTAAAGCAAAATTCACTTTGTAATCATTAAAATTGCACCTCTAAGTGTGAGAATACACATGCTTTTGATAAGCACTCATTTAGCTTTTGCATATGTACTTTAGGAGGCTCCAGACCTTCTAATACAGTTACACAGCCTTGAATCTGAACTTCAGAACTTGTTAACTAGGTTCTATCCACAAGTAGCATATCTCATACCGCATTCATTATGACATTCCGCAGTGCATTCCTTGTGAATTGTGAAAATAGGGAAAAGGGAAATCATTTCTACAAGGTTTCCTCACCAAGAAAATATTAAGTGCACTTAAGTTAGTTTGCCCCCTCACACAGTGACCGGTTGCCATGGGTTACCACCTTCTCTGATGCATTTATCACTGGAAAAAAAATGTAAGATACTAATGAAGGGAACTACCACTGACTACAAGGCAATAATAAATTCAAATAGATTCCAGTAGAAAGTCATTTTAAACCATAGCAAAGACTCTAAACTTGTATTCCACTTTTGCCGCTTTTTCCTTTTAGAGGGCAAAGTTTTGCTATTGCAACTCTAGCTGTTCTATCGAAACATTTGTTTTTTAAATGAATCTTTAAAATAAGATATTCAACCATTGTAACTCCTTTCTACCAAAAAAAATAAAAAGTTTGTTGGTTAAACATAAGGAAGTTTCACATGAAATTAATTGCTCCCCCCTAAAAGAGAAGTTGAAAACGCAGTTAATAATATTTTTATTACTAATACTGAATTGTCCTTTTCGGAGTGTATATGTGGGTACTGTGTGTGTGTGTGTGTGTGTGTGTGTGTGTGTGTGTGTGTGTGCCAATTACAAGAGAAGCTGAAACATTTGATCAGAGGGTAAGTAGAGGAACTTAGAACCTAAAATGAAACCTAAGAAAAGTTTCAAACTTGCAAAGTAAAACACAGGCTGCCTATCCACCGACCATAAATCTTCACTCTATAGCTCCTTAAACAACAACCACTAAAATGATATTGAACTAGAGGCATATTTTCCCCGCAACACCTTGGTATGTTTGTTTTCTTACCTGATTCTTATGAAGATTCTAAAATCACAGCAGAGAATTTTAAGTTAGAAGAGCTTCTGTTTGTGTGTTTTTAAAAACATTTGAAGTACCATATCTCAGATGTAAATGCTGTTAATATTCATTGTATTTGTATTCAGTGACTAAAATTGGATGAGAGTTTTTCAAACTCTTGATACCTATTGCCAAATTGCCCTTTAGAAAGTCTACACCAGTTGTATTTTACGTTCTCACCAGGAGTGTATCAACATGTCCATTTCACTGAACCACTGAGGATATTAAAGGATATGTTCACACTGAGAAGTTAAAATTTCTTTTATTTTGCTAAATCCTTTGACCCAATTCAGGGGGTCACCAAACATTTTCTGTAAATGACGAATGAGTGAATATTCTAGGCTGCTCAGGCCACACAGTCTATTGCAAGGAAACTGCGCTGCTGTAGCTCAAAAGAAACCATAGCCAATTTGTAAACAAATGGGCAGGCTGTATTCCAGTAAAACTTCACTCACAAACACAGTCAGCTGGCCAGATTTTGTCCATGGGTCACAGTTTGCCAGCCCCCTCAATACTCTGTGTAGTCGTGATTTTTAAAACTAATCTGACAATTCTTAGAAAGAAATCTGCAAGAAACCATGGTGTGTGTGTGTGTGTGTGTGTGTGTGTGTGTGTTCTTATTCAAATACCTATCAACAAGTTCATTCATCTTAATAAAACGAGGAAAGGACAACTTAAAATTGACAGTGCAGAGACTCTAACTTCCAAAAACTACCCATCATCATCATCACAACTAAATCTCTTATGGCATTTTACAGCTTACAAACCATTTCTCATTCATTATCTCATTTGATCTTGGAACACTATGAAGTAACTGTGATTATCACAATTTTGCAGATGGGGGAAACCAACACTCAATTTACTAGCTGTGAGACTCAAGGCCAGAGGTCACCTTATCATTGCAGCGGTACCAACCAGAAAGTCGGCACTGAAAGTTCCTCTGACAGAGCACACACCCAGCTAGGTAACACTACCTCTACTTTTCAGGTAAATTGTTTTTTCTTTAAGACCTGACTATTTTGTCAGTGGGAATGGGTGGTAATTAGGAAGATAAGAGATTGATCTTGTATTCCAGTTGGCTAATGTCTGTTTTGTGCCAGAATTTTCCCTGTGGCACTCAGCCAGAAATAATACAGCAACTATAAATGTCTAGGTAAAAGCCTGAAAAATAAATTCACGAGAAAGAAAATCTATTATTAGGGATATTGTGAATTAAATTTAAAGGTATATTCACAAACTCTGTGACCTTATACTGTAGTGAAAACAGATTTAGATAAACTAATAGCAAAAGAGCATTTTTTTTTAATTTAAAGAATTAAAGCACCCAGCAAGGGTGCTAAAACATATTGAAAGAAAGAGGTAGATAATTATTTCTTAGCTAGAGATTCACTGTTATTCTGTGACCACAAAGAACACACTGTTGATTCTAATGCGCGTGCGTGTGTGTGTGTGTGTGTGTGTGTGTGTGTGTATGTGTGTGTGTGTCTGGGCCCTATGCAAAATCCGCCGGCAGACACAAAGCAGAGTTAGGCTCAGCTCTTGCTGAGACTAGGCATCCCTCGGCACCTTCTCGAGTAGAGGACTCTTCCATTCGGCCAGGCTGGACTACAGCCACATTTTCCCACTGACTCCCTGCTGTTCCCCAGCACATGAGGCAGGGCCTTGAGAAGTCCCCCACAAATTTTTCTTCCCACATTTTCTGCAGCTTCTGAATTCAGCTGACTGCACAACAGCGACCTGGGTATCCTGCTGTTGTCTCTTCCTTGAATACACTAGGCAAGTGAGATGCTATTGCAAGCAGCCGGCTGCTTCCATGCCCCATTTCCAGCTCTGCTGCATGCAGATGGCTGTGCTTTCAAAGTGCACGTGCTTTACGGGAAGTCTGCACAGTCAGCACTGTATGCTGGAACAAGAACACGCTGAGGCCATTCGCCAGAATGCAGCAGGAAACTGCTGAGACTTTCCTTGGAAACATGGCCTTGAAGATGTTCACACGATCCTGTTACATAAGCAGGATCAGGTGGCAAACTCATCCACATAATGGGTAGAACCAAAGTGGAAGGAGGAGAGCAAGTTGCAGGCAAGTTGGAAATCAATCTCTAGGTGGAAGAGCAACAGTGCCCGGAGTGAGTGATCGTTCCAGCTCTTTCCATTAAGTTATGGAACCTCAGCAGGTGAGTTCAGCTGTCTGGGATGTATCTTCTTCATTACAAATATGGGGAAGACGATGCATTCAATCTACGATGTTTATGTGAAGATGAAAGGAGGATGAGCTTTCTAAACTCTCAAGTGCAACCCCAATGTAAGGGACTGTCAGGAATCTTGCCCTACTAGGGATCACCAGGGATGTCATAAATGATCCTTGTGCAGATATATCAGTACCACCCAAGAGACACACTGAGCAGCAACGGGCACTTCAACAGAACCAACGTGACCACCTGGCACACAGCCAGGCCACTTGCACCAAACAGGGCCTTAGGTGATGAGAAGCTACATTAAGAGGGGGACTAGACTGCATCCCTGACTTCAGAGGCGTTGCAGTGTACTCAAGAAAGAGCTGAAATTTCAATATTTGGTGAAAAATATTTAAAAGAATCAATCATCCTGTCCAAGTTTATGTATTCTTCACATAAAATATTTATCTCCATCTTATACTTACCTTACTGGTCCTTAAAAAAAAAAAAAGAAAAAAAAAACTGCTTCTAAATCAAGGAAATTATTTATATGGGAAATCATCTAGAAATGCTCTTTTCTGGCCATTATCATATAAAAAACGTACTTCTATTAGATTGAACCACATTTAATTGCTTTTTTATAGGTCAGACACACTCAAATATCAGCAATTTCAATACAATGGATCAGAGATTGAACCCGATATAATGCAAATGACCTTGTCTTCCATGAGTTCACTACCTAATACTTGTTAAAATGTGCCCCACCTAATCTACTTCTTATTGCAGCTTTTGTTCCAATTCATTAAGTGCTTGCTTAAATAAAGCACCTTTTAAATGATTTATAAAGTTACGTATTCAAGAGGCAGTGTTTAAAAGGAAGTAATAGAGTCTATATTATTCAGATACATTCTTAAGGGGTGCTACTCTTAAAGGGAGCTGCCTTTTTTTTTCTCATTTCATTTTCTCTCTTCCTTTTTTCAAAAAAAAATAATGGAACCCAACCTCTGTATGTCTGGGTTCTTCCAAGAAACAGAACCAATAGGAGTGAGTGTGTGTGTGTGTGTGTGTGTGTGTGTGTGTGTGTGTGTGTGTGTCTGAGAGAGAGAGAGAGGGAAGGAGAGAGAGAGAGAGAAATTATTTATTTTAGGAAATTGGCTCATGCAAATATGAAGGCTGATAATTCTAAAATCTGCCAGGGATGCCACAGGCTAGAGACCCATGTAAGAGCCAGTGTTGCAGTTCAAGTTCAAAAGCCATCTGCTGTCACAATTCCCTCTTTCTCGAGAAAGGTTTATCTTTGTTCTTTTCAGGATTTCAAATGATTAGATGTAGGGCAATCTGCTTTACTCAAAAGTCCACCAATTTAAATGTTAATACCATCCAAAAACACCCTCTCAGAGACATCCAGAACCATGTTTGACCCTCTATTTGGGTACTGTAGCCTAACCAAGTGGACACATAAAATTAAGCATTATAACCTCAGAGAGAATATTATATGTACTACAGTGGATACAACTGTAGACAAGAGGGAAAATACTGCATTTTCTATTACTATTAAATGTATATTTTATAATTACTTCATTATAATATAATTGTGGCTATTTTTCCAGTGAGTCCATATAACAAAAGTTGCTTCCTTTACACCCTAAGGAAGCAACCACAATCAGATTCATCTGCCTTTCTGGAACTAATTCTGAGGGAGACTTTATTCCATTTCCCTAAAAGTATGACGTGATAGGTTTGTTTTTAAACCTCAAATTGAGCTTGAAAAATTTAACGGCACTTTTGAGATAATTTTTTTGCAACACCACACTTCTGAAACTACTGATACACTGAAAATTTACACAGCCTCTTCCTGCCAAAAATTAATAGAGATTTTGCTCTATTGAACTATTTGTAAAAGAAGAAAAATGATCCAGGGCCAGGGGACACTAAATTATTTTTAAATCTATTGATAATCTTTCCCCACAAAACTCTAAATTCATTCACTTAAATTTCATCTGCTTAACTGATCTTCATAAGGACCATTGAGAGATAAGTAATAACAGTAACTGGAAAAAACTCACTTTAGAATTCGCAGCCATTCACCCAGGAGCCCATAGGTGCTTCAGAGGCTCTGCATGCAGGCTCTGGGAGCAGCTGCAAACGGTTCTGGGAGTAGGGAGGAGAGGAGTGATAAAGGCAAAATTAACCTTCTAGCAATTTCCCGCTTTGAGGATTTAAGTCAGTGTTTAATCTCATTGGGCTGTGGTTTTTCCTGTTGGCTTTTCAAAATCAAATTCGTCAAAGACAATTCACCTAATCTCATATAGAGTATTCTTATTAGGGTATTACCATGTAAAATATATTATCATTATAAGACTATAACAAGGGCTAAAGCTCAGAAAAATAGAGTAATTACCTCATTTACAGATCTATGGAGAGGCAGTATGGCATAATGGAAAGAGAAGTCTAATAAATTTGATTTCAAAACCCACTAGTCAGGTTCAGAAATATTTCAGCATTCACAATCACCTTCTTCCCACCCAGGCATTTCTCAGGGCTCCCCCGCCAGGCTTTCTCAGCTCCCTGAGGAAGAAGGAGGGGTGCACAGGGGGAGCGTTTCTTCTCTGTGCCTAGAAGAATGACCCAGCAGATACACATGAGGCCTGGGGAGAACAGTGTCCCCAGTATTTTATTTTTCTATTACTTCATGATAATATACGTATCATAGTAACGTGTTATATTAGAATATTAACGTGATAGGATACAGCCTTATTCTCAATCTTTCCTTTTAGTCTTCCAATAGATAATAAGCCTTTTATTTTGCAAGGCCCATGTCTTATGCTTCCTCTGTATCCCTTGCAGTGAGCTCCACAATGCCGAGCACATAGGACGAGCTAAGTGAAGACATAACAATCTATAGGGTTTTGTTTTCTAACTCCTGTTGTAGGGGGTCTGAAGTCGAGAGGAGGAAAGGGTTGCTGTTTACGTCATTGCGTTATTACGATTTTACTAAAATGGAAAAACAAATGAAGCCCATTGGCTGTTGTTCCCTGAAGATTTCACTATGGATCTCAGGCATCATAATTTTCTAGGGCTATGAAAATAAGGCCCTCCCATTATCCTGATCACCCACAGGTCAGGATGAAAAAGAATATAGGAGTCAAGAATTTCACAGGTGGAACTAAAAGTGTCTGATGTTGTTCCTATCTCCTTTCGCTTAGACATCTCCCTGGAGAGATCTAACTAGCCCATGACCCATCTCTCTCACTACAGACCAGTCTCTCTACTCCCAGCCTTGAGCCATACCCGGTGAATGGGACAGATACCTGATCCAAAGCAAGCCAATCTGATTTGGAACTGAGAAAGTCTCCGTGTGGCTGCAGCTATAATTGTTAACGCTGGAGCAGATATTCCAAACACAGCAGACAGTCCACCACGTGGAATGGAGACCAAAGACAGCTGGTCCCCAGAAAGAACGAAGCTACCAAACAGCCAGGAGAGAAGGAGGGACAGGGTGAAGATCCCAGGCCCAGACCCTGTCTGAGATCTGGCTACATCCCCACCACCCCTTGGTCCTATGATTTATTCCTGCATCCTTACAAGTAATCATTTTTTGTTCAGCCTCTTTAAATTGATTCCTGTTATTTACAAACAAGAGTCCAAGTTAATACAGCGGGGATCTATCTTGGAGGGCAGGGGAGAAAGGAGGATATAACCTGGTGCCTTCAGGGACAGATATAGTGACTATAAAAATATTTCTTTCCAGTGGAGCCTTCTGAGCTGACTCAGGCATTTGGTATTTTAGTTAGCCTACTGAATGATCATTCTTATCTTCTGGCTTCTTCTAGTTGAAATGCAGTAACCTTGAAGTGTGAAAAATTCTATACAGCGTGATCTTTCCCCTCTAGACCAGCAGATGGACAGCTGCCCTCTGAGATTGTGCTCCTTTTCCACAGGCCCTGAAAGGATCTTCATTACTGTTGGTGGGTTCACACATACTCTTGGGGAGAGCCACGTCATGAATATGTAAGAGGAAAATTAGCATAAGCAATGTCACCCTCTCATGCTTGGTAACTTTTTTTATGCCTCTATTTTTATTCCCATTTTCTTTATTCACCTTCTTCTCACATATGCCTAGAATTCTCACTGGCCTATCACCCACATCCACACCTCCAGTATTAGTTCATGTCAATCTGTCTACCATCCTCATTGCTCTTCCTTGCTGTTCCCATAGGATATACACAAGTCCATCATTTTGTATTCTAAAACATACATTCTGTAAATGACTTTTTTCCTGCATCTTTCTCACTAGGCTGGGAGCTACTTATTGGAAGAGGCTGTGCCTTATTGTTATAACTGCAGTGTCTCATCCATCAGCTAGAAACAAATGTTTGATGAATGAGCAAGGGAATGATTAAGTAAATGATTGAATTAATGACTTTGCTCCATCCAGCATTTCCCATATTCTAGTCATACATTTTAAATGCATTCTCCCCTTCTTTTATTGTCAGAATAAGTGCCCAGCAGGCATCTTGACTGAGTTCCTATAATGATATCCTTTTTCTTTTAACACCTCATTCTTACCAAATTTTCTTAAGAGAGTTTGATAGTCTCTTGGTCAGGCTACAATCCCCATCATTCAAACATGAATCTAGCTACTATTGTGAAGGTATTTTGTAGATGTGATTAAAGTCCATGTCAGTTGACTATTGGAGAGATCATCCTAGATAATCAAGGTGGGCCTGAGTCTGTCAGTTGAGAGGCCCTCAGAGCAGAACTAAGGCTTCTCAGAGGAAGAAATTCCACTGTGGTCAGCAGCTTCAGCACCTGTCTGAGAGTTCTTGTCTTCCTTTCCCGATAGTTTGCCCTGTGGATTCTGGACTTGCCTAACCAGCCCCACAACTGTGTCCCCAAGCCCTTGAAATAAATTTCTTGATATGTGTCTCCTACTTGTTCTGATTCCCTGCGCAACCCCCCACTAAACAGAGTGATTACCAATAGACCACGCATAGAATTAAAGCTATATACTGACTACCATGTTTCATTGCCCTCCTGTTTTCATTCCCCACCCTTTCTAACCAGTGGTTTTAGAAATGGCCACATGAACTGGCCACATAGGCTGGGGATAACTTAAAAGATATTTCCACACATCTTACTAACATCATAAATGTTTGCATGGTCTTAAAGGAAAGTAATCATAATCTGTTGGATCAAACAAAAGCATATCATTAATTCAAATATAACATACATTCTATCTTTTCCTTTGGAACCTTCTGGGGTTTTCCTTCAGTTCATATTTTCCCCAGCACAGAATGCTATGTCACACCCCTTGTGACATGCTGTTTGTTAATCTAGCCAACCACTGCAGGGAAAATTTGCTGTAATAAATTTTCAGTAATGGCAGTGGCCTCCTGTTTCTTATATCTTTCTTCTTCTTTCACATTCATTTATTTCTCATTTACCTTACTTGCCAAAGGTTCTCCCATATAGTCCTCAAAAAGCTTTCAATAGCACAACAGTGAATCCATACACCCCAGTGCGTTCACACTCTTCAAAACTTGACTGTGCCATTCATTTCCTGAGCTACTATGTCTGCTGTTAAGTATTTTTTCTTCATATTTGGTGCCTTAGCGTTGTTTGCACTTTTCCCATTTTTATGACTTTCCTTGCCCATGAGACAGTTCCACAATACAAATTTCTAGCTTCACATCTTTTCCTCAGTGTCACCTGGATTGTTCCCTTTTATTTCATAAGCTGACTATCCCTTATCGCCATTGTTATAATAATTCTATTGTGTTCAAATTTTTACCTGCCAACTTGCCTTCATTTTTTTAGGGGTGAAAAAAATCAATTGTTTCCATAGCTAAAGTTTCAAAAGGTATTTTACTCACTTGACGTTTCACATCTATTGTTAACTTGTAGCACGTAACTCTTGTGGATTCCACTAATCACCTTTCTCATTTCATGTTCATATTTTCAATTCCATTTGAATGATGTGCTTCAATCCCATATTCTGGCCAATTTATTCTAAGTAGCTGGCTTCATATGTCAGATGCTGGCTGCTTTGGGCGGCACCATGTTTTCACAAGGTATAAATTAACTTCTTCCCCCAGACTGTCATTCTTACAGTGTAGAAAGGTACATGCCCTTAAATAACTTTTCATTTTAGGTATCTTTTGAGGAAGACATAAATTCAGAAATCTCTTATTTCTCATGAACTACATCTTCCCACTCACCATGCAAGAGAAATCTCACCTTGGTACAGCTCACCTGTCCTCCCTTATGAACAATGGCTTTCCCCTTTGTACTCAGCTTGACTGTTAGAACTAAATGTACATCAAGTTGCTCTTCTCTCCAGCCACATAATCTGCATTGTTTATCTCCCTCACTTTACTCTTTTTGTGTCATATGTGCCTACTCTAACTAGCATTTACTTTTCCCAAGAAACTTTATGTTTTATCCATTCTCATCTATCCTTGTCCCAAGTAAAGGCCC